>NC_069075.1:37297824-37656757 GCF_025698485.1 Gossypium arboreum
ATGAAATTCTATGCCTAAAGTGCTTAAATTGAAAGTAGGGACTAAATCGAATAAGTTGCAAAATTTGCATCCCGGAAGTTTTTAGTATGAAATTGTTTTGGAATATTAATTAGGAGGTCTTAAATAGAAATTTGACCAATTTTAAGTTCATGGACAAAATTAGGACATGGAAGGAATTTTTGAAAGTTTAGTAAGGAGGGCATTTTGGTCATTTGGATATTAAATGAAATAAAATGGGAAAAATAACACAAAATTGATCATCATCCTCCTTAGTTGCTGCCGAATTCTCCCTCTCTCCATAGCTAGGGTTTCTTCAATTTTCAAGCTCCATAGTAAGTGATTCCAAGCCCGCTTTTAATGTTCTTTACGTTTTGGAATCCGGAAGCTCGATTAAGCTTATGCTAGTAATAATTTAACCTAGGGTTCATATTTGGAAAAATACCCATAGGTGAAATTTGTGTATTTTGATGTTTTATGATAGAATATGAGGTTTTAAATTATGTTAAATAACTTGTGCTACTCGGTTTTAAGTGAAAACGAGTAAAAGCAGCATAATCGGTAAAAATACCTATTGTTCATAACTATATGATAGAGTGAGAATTTGATGTTGTTGTAGAAGAGAAAATGTTCAGCATATCATAAAATATAAGAATAAGGGCTGAAATTAAATTCCGAGCCTAGGGGCAAAATTGTAATTTTGTAAAGTTAGGGGCAAAATGTAATTTTTCCATGATGTGATTTTGGATTGAAATAAATAGTATGAGTATTAAATGAGCTAAATGTGTTATTATAGATCAAGAAAGACGCGAATTGATCTCGAGCAGGGGAAGGAAAAAGTTTTGGACTAAATTGCAAAATTTCCACATTTTGCACCAAGGTAAGTTTGTATGTAAATATTACAATAATTTCATGTACATTCTTATATTTCAGCCTATTATATAAATATACTAGCTGATGTTAAAATATAAATCGACTATTGGAAGAATGGAAATAAATATAGAGAGAGATCCGGTTGAACATTGGAGAGATCGAATGAAATAGAGGGCGTAGCTAGGTCACATGTATGATGCTGAGTGCACATCATGTGTACAAGAAAGCTACGAGACACCCTGTAGTAGCTAGGTCACATGTGTGATACGAGATGTATCCCATGTAGACAAGAGAGCTACGTGAAAGATAAATGTAGCTAGGTCGCATGCGTGATTCCAAGTGAAGGACACCATGTAGACAAGAGAGCTACGTGAAAGATAAATGTAGCTAGGTCGCATGCGTGATTCCAAGTGAAGGACACCATGTAGACAAGAGAGCTACGAGACAAATCGGTTAGGTCGCATGAGTGGTACTAAGTGTTCACCATGTGTACAAGAGAGCCGAACTAAACGAAGTATGATGGTGAAATGTGTCTTTGAAACCATTAAATATCGAGGATTGATCCGAATTGTTCAACGGGATGGTTTTGTGGTGATATTGTGGTTTGGACCTACACTTATCGTGACTGAAATATGGTGAAAATGATTTGTGGTATATACATATCTAAGATAAAATGAGGTTAGCATAAAGAATGTGTGAAAGAGTGAAATTAGCATTAAAACTGTTTTTAGATGGTAGCAGTGAAGTGATTTTGAAAAATCACCAAAAATAGGAGGAATATAATTAGAGGTTGAATGAGATGTGAAATTAAAGTTTAATGAGTCTACTTTCATATAAAAGAAACAGAGCAAGCAAAGGAATTCTATATTTTGAGATATTTACAATTGTTGTGACTTGCTCAGGATAAACACGTGATCCCCTGTTCCAACTTTGAAAAATCATTAAAAATTGTACAAAACAAATTAAGAAATATAGTTTACATGCCTAAATTCCTTATTGAGACTAGTTTTAAATGAAACAGACTTCAGGGTTGTTTGAATTGTGTACTGAGAGAAATTCAATTCGTAGTGAACAGAGGTCAGATCAGTCGAGCTGTGTAACAGGGAAACTTTAACTAATAAACTGTACTAATCGGCTGAACCAAAATTATAGAAAAAACTAGCAAAAAGCTTTATGAGTCTAGATTCAGGGAAATTTTACGGATTTGAATTTCGAGTTTTGTAACTCGAGTTATGATTTATTTAGTGAATATGACGCAGCAGAGACAAAGCTTAATCAAAGTGGAATGAATAGCGAAGTTAAAGTAGATATACTTGAATTGTTGTGTAAACATGTTAGATTCTTTAATTAGCATTTACATACTTACTTACTAAGCTATAAGCTTACTTTGTTTCTCTCTTTGTCTTATAGTGTCCTTCGCTTGCTTAGGAGTTAAGGATCGTGAAGATCTACCCGCACTATCATACTTTAGGGTATTTGAATTAAACGTTTTGAATTATGGCATGTATAGTAGGCTTAATTATTTTGTTACGTGTCATATTTGTCTAGGTTTAAATTATTAGTTCTGAAGACTCGACCAGCTACTTTGTACAAGCCATTAAAGTTGGCTAATATTGTTCAAGACATATATTATACGATGCACTAACAAATTGGATGACATATTTATATCTCGGTTATGTTTAATGGTCTGTGTTATGTTCTGGTAATACCTTGTATCCTGCTCCTACGACAGTAACAGGTAAGGGGTGTTACATTTAGTGGTATCAGAGCCATGGTTTAGTCAGTTCTCGGACTAATAAAGTGTGTGTAAAAGTCTAGCTATACATGCCATAATAATATTGTGATAGTGTGGTGACTCCTGATTATTCTAAACTGTGTTTTGTTTTAATATAGTAATGGATCTGAAGGAGCTGCGGTGATGATGTTTTAGTAATGCGCCGGCTCCCGCACAAGGGACCGCGCTGTGAAAAGTAGACACGAGACATTGAGACAAGGAGATGAGGCTCGGGATGCCTTTCTCCAAATGATGAACAATTGGTATCTTGAATTTATTCGAGCAAATCCAAATGCTCAACCTCCTCCACCCCTCCTATACCTCGGGACGATTCTCAGAGCTGCTCAAGGTATAGATTTGGTAAGAATGAACAAGCCTTGGTTGACAAGATTCAAAACAAGGTAGAAGAGTTTAGAGCAAAGGTCGATGATGATCCCGAGAAAGCGGAATTCGCTTGAAAATTCTACCCGTGTATTTGATGAGCTCTCATGTACACCGAGGAATGCTTAAAGTGTCTTTGATCACTTTTGAGAGATTGACTTACCCTTTGGTGGAAGACTTTGGTTGCATGGTGCCAAAAGAAAAAGTTACTTGGGATTTCTTCCAGAAGAATTTAGAAAGAAATACATAAGTCAGCGATTTATTGATTAAAAACGGAAGAAGTTCCTTGAATTGAAGCGGGGAAAATGTCTCAGTGAGAGTATGAACGCGAATTTGTAAGACTCAGCAAGTATGCCCAGAATGTGTGTCCACCGAGGCCATTATGTGTAGAAGATTTGAAGATGGGCTGAATGAGGACATTAAAGTGCTTGTAGGAATTTTGGAGTTGAAAGAATTTGTAGTATTGGTTGATCGAGCTCTTAAAGTCAAGAATTGAATAAAGAAAGAAGAAAAGTCGCTATTGAGGCCCGAGATGTCGAAAAAGACAGATAAGCAAGCCATTTCAATCTCAACCAAAGAGGTCCAAAGAGACAAACCCTCGAATGACAGTTTCAATTGGGGATTCACAGAGATCGTGGTAGAGCATATTCGGGTCTAAAGCTCAAGCTACTTGTGGCAAGTGTGGGTAATGTGCGACCTAGAAAGCCGAGTGTCAAACAATGTGGCGAGCAACATTATGGTGAGTGTTGGGGACCGAGCGAGCTTATTTCAAGTCTGCGTTTCATGAGCATTTTATTAGAGATTGTCCGGAGAAAGTTAAAGAAGAAAGATTTGAGTGCTAGATGAGAATACCACCGCTAGTAGAGGTAGACCACCGAGAAATCTGGAGGTGGGACTAGTAGTAAACTGTGATGAAAGATTTAACGGCAAGATCGAAGCTAGAGCACTGCTAGAGCTTATGCTATCGTGCCGAGAAGATGCATCATCTCCGATGTCATTCTTGGTACATTTCTCTCTATGATACTATTGTTATTGCATTGATTGATCCCGGTCCACTCATTCCTATATTTGCATGAATTTAGTATCCAATAAAAAGTTGCTGTTGAATTTATTGAGTTTACGATTAAAGTGTCGAACCCCTTAGGCCAATATATGCTAGTTGACAAGGTTTGCAAGAATTGCCCATTAATGATTCAAGGTCACTGCTTTTCCGGCCAACTTGATGTGTTACCATTTGGTGAGTTTGACGTTATCTTGGGAATGGACCGTTAACATTGTATGATGCTAAGGTAGATTGTAAACAAAAGACACTAGAGTTGAAATGTGAAAATGGAGAAATTCGTGGGTTGAAACAAATGAATCAAATAAATTGCCTATGGTGATTTCGCACATGTCCGCACGTAAATACATGAGAAAAGGGTGTGAAGCTTATCCGCTTATGTAATGAATATTGAGTTGCCTCAACTGAAATTTGAATCGATCCGATAGTATGTGAGTTTCGGATGTATTTCCGAGGAATTGCAGGTTGCCTCCGAAAGAGAGATAGATTTTGCCATTGATTTGTTACTGCATCGCACCGATCTCGATTGCTCCATATAGAATGGCTCAATGAATTAAAAGAATTGAAGGCTCGATTGCAGGAGTTAATGAGACAAGGATTTGTGAGACCGAGTTTCTCTCCTGGGTGCTCTGTATTATTCAGAAGAAGAAGGATGGTTCAATGAGACTTTGCATTGATTACCGTCGACAATAAGGTGACTATAAAGAACAAGTACCCATTGCCGAGGATTGATGATTTATTCGATCGGTTAAAGGGGCCACAGTGTTTTCAAAGATTGATTTGAGGTCCGGTTACTACCATTGAGAGTTAAGGAGTCAGATGTGCCGAAAATCGCCTTTAGGACAAGGTATGGACATTATGAGTTTCTTGTGATGCCTTTCGGCTTAACAAATGCTCCAGCTATATTTATGGACTTAATGAATCGGATCTTCCGGCCATATTTGGATAAGTTTGTAGTAGTGTTTATAGATGACATTTTAATTTATTCTCGAGATGAGTCGAACATGCCGAACACTTGAGAACTATATTGCGAGATCTTGAGAGAAAAGAAACTGTTTGCCAAGTTTAGTAAAAGTGAGTTCGGCCGTGAAGTCGGATTTTGGGGCATATAGTCTCGGTGATGGTATTGGTGGATCCAAGCAAGATTTCTGCGATCGTTGATTGAAACGCCAAGAATGTATCCGAGGTTAGAAGCTTTTAGGCTTAGCCGGGTATTATAGACGTTTTGTTGAAGGATTTTCAATGATTGCCTCTCCTATGACTATGTTGTTGCAAAAGAATATTAAGTTTGAATGGATGATAAATGTCAACAAAGTTTTGAAAGGTTGAAAGCACGATTGTGAAGCACCAATTTTAGTACTGACCGAGTCGGAAAGGAGTTCGTAATTTATAGTGATGCATCATTGATGTGCCTTGGATGTGTGTTGATGCAAGAGGGTAAAGTGGTAGCTTATGCTTGAGGCAGTTAAAACCGCATGAGAAGAACTATCCTACACATGATTTGGGCCGGCATTGTTGTTTTTGCCTTGAAAATTTGGCGACATTATTTGTACGGTGAAAAATGCCGAATTTTTACCGATCACAAAAGTTTGAAGTACTTGATGAATCAAAAGGATCTGAATCGCAACAATGAAGATGGCTTGAATTATTAAAGGATTATGATCTAGTGATTGATTATCATCCGGAAAAGCAAATGTAGTTCTTGGCGCCTTGAGCGTAAAATTTCTTTTTACTTTGAGAGCCATGAACACGGGTTAGCATTGTCGATGATAGGTCAATCTTAGCGAGAGATGAGAGCTAAACCGTTATTTCTCCAGTTGATTTGTGATGCTCAAAAGAATGATAGTGAGTTGCGGATCAAGAGAACTCAATGCGAATCGAGTTACGACTTCAGATTTTCGAGTTGGACCGGATGAGTATTTGATGTTTCGAGACAGGATATGTGTGCGAAAAATGATAAATTGATTCGAGAAAATATTACATGAGGCGCACAATGGCTGTTTATCGTTCATCCCTGGTAGCACAAAAATGTATAATGATTTAAAGAAGTCAGATTGGTGGCGGTATGAAAAGGGACATTTCTGAATTTGTAACCAAGTGTTTGATCTGTCAACAAGTAAAAGCTGAACATCAAGTGCCTTCAGGATTACTTCAACCAGTAATGGTGCCTGAGTGGAAATGGGACAAGATTACCATGGATTTTGTAACCGGTTTGCCTTTAACTCCTAAAAAGAAGGATGCTGTTTGGGTAGTGGTTGATAGATTAACAAAGTCACTCACTTTATACCAAGACGCGTACGATTACTCACTTGATAAATTAGCGAATTATATATTGCTGAAATTGTGAAGTTGCACGAGTACCTATGTCTATAATATCGATAGAGATCCAAGATTTACCTCGAGATTTTGGAAAAAGTTACAAGAAGCTTTGGGTACAAAATTGAACTTTAGTACCGCATTTCATCCACAAACAGATGGTCAAACGGAAAGAGTAATCCGTACTCAAGATATGCTTAGATCTTGTGTTTTAGAATTTGGAGGTAGTTGGGAGAAATATCTATCTTTGATTGAGTTTGCCTACAATAATAGTTATCAATCAAGTATACAAATGGCACCGCATTGAAGCCTTGTATGGTCGTAAGTTTGAACTCCTTTATATTGGACCGAGCTTAGTGAGAAGCAGATTCATGGAGTTGATCTAGTTAAAGAAACCAAGAGAAAATAAAAGTAATTCGGATTGCTTGAAAGTCGCTTCAGATCGACAAAAGTCATATCTGATTTAAAAGAAAAGAGATTGAATTTCGTGGGTGATAAAGTGTTCTTGAAGGTGTCACCATGGAAAAGATTCGAGATTTAGTCGAAAAGGCAAGTTGAGTCCGCGTTTTATTGGGCGTCGAGATTACTAAGAGAATTGGACCAGTGGCATATCGGTTGGCCTTACCGCAAAGTTAGAAAGAATTCATAATGTGTTTCATGTATCAATGTTATGACGTTATCGTTCGATCCTTCACATGTGATTTCCCAATGAAATTGAGATTCGATCGCATATGACCTATGAGGAGAAACCAATAAAGATTTTGGCTCGAGAGGTTAAGCAGTTAAGAAATAAAAGTATAGCTTTAGTGAAAGTATTGTGCACAGACATGGGATAGAAGAGGCTACGTGGGAACCTGAGGAAGCTATGAGGAAACAAGACCCAAACCTCTTTCTGGGTAAGATTTTTGGGACTAAAATCTCAAAAGGGGGGAAAATTGTGACAACCCGAATTAGGGCCTAATCGAATAGTGGTTTTGTGACCACAAATCCGAGATAGAAATAATTGTTTTATAATTATTTTGGGGTTTATGATATGATTGCATGATTGTGTGAAAATTTCGTGATGAAATTCTATGCCTAAAGTGCTTAAATTGAAAGTAGGGACTAAATCGAATAAGTTGCAAAATTTGCATCCCGGAAGTTTTAGTATGAAATTGTTTTGGAATATTAATTAGGAGGTCTTAAATAGCAATTTGACCAATTTTAAGTTCATGGACAAAATTAGGACATGGAAGGAATTTTGAAAGTTTAGTAAGGAGGGCATTTTGGTCATTTGGATATTAAATGAAATAAAATGGGAAAAATAACACAAAATTGATCATCATCCTCCTTAGTTGCTGCAGAATTCTCCCTCTCTCCATAGCTAGGGTTTCTTCAATTTTCAAGCTCCATAGTAAGTGATTCCAAGTCTCGTTTTTAATGTTCTTTACGTTTTGGAATCCGGAAGCTCGATTAAGCTTATGCTAGTAATAATTTAACCTAGGGTTCATATTTGGAAAAATACCCATAGGTGAAATTTGTGTATTTTGATGTTTTATGATAGAATATGAGGTTTTAAATTATGTTAAATAACTTGTGCTACTCGGTTTTAAGTGAAAAGCGAGTAAAACGACATAATCGGTAAAAATACCTATTGTTCATAACTATATGATAGAGTGAGAATTTGATGTTGTTGTAGAAGAGAAAATGTTCAGCATATCATAAAATATAAGAATAAGGGCTGAAATTAAATTCCGAGCCTAGGGGCAAAATTGTAATTTTGTAAAGTTAGGGGCAAAATGTAATTTTTCCATGATGTGATTTTGGATTGAAATAAATAGTATGAGTATTAAATGAGCTAAATGTGTTATTATAGATCAAGAAAGACGCGAATTGATCTCGAGCTGGGAAGGAAAAAGTTTTGGACTAAATTGCAAAATTTCCACATTTTGCACCAAGGTAAGTTTGTATGTAAATATTACAATAATTTCATGTACATTCTTATATTTCAGCCTATTATATAAATATACTAGCTGATGTTAAAATATAAATCGACTATTGGAAGAATGGAAATAAATATAGAGAGAGAGATCCGGTTGAACATTCGAGAGATCGAATGAAATAGAGGAGCGTAGCTAGGTCACATGTATGATCTTGAGTGCACATCATGTGTACAAGAAAGCTACTGAGACACCCTGTAGTAGCTAGGTCACATGTGTGATACGAGATGTATCCCATGTAGACAAGAGAGCTACGTGAAAGATAAATGTAGCTAGGTCGCATGCGTGATTCCAAGTGAAGGACACCATGTAGACAAGAGAGCTACGTGAAAGATAAATGTAGCTAGGTCGCATGCGTGATTCCAAGTGAAGGACACCATGTAGACAAGAGAGCTACGAGACAAATCGGTTAGGTCGCATGAGTGGTACTAAGTGTTCACCATGTGTACAAGAGAGCCGAACTAAACGAAGTATGATGGTGAGGTGTGTCTTTGAAACCATTAAATATCGAGGATTGATCCAATTGTTCAACGGGATGGTTTTGTGGTGATATTGTGGTTTGGACCTACACTTATGGTGAATGAAATGTGGTGAAAATGATTTGTGGTATATACATATCTAAGATAAAATGAGGTTAGCATAAAGAATGTGTGAAAGAGTGAAATTAGCATTAAAACTGTTTTTAGATGGTAGCAGTGACGTGATTTTGAAAAATCACCAAAAATAGGAGGAATATAATTAGAGGTTGAATGAGATGTGAAATTAAAGTTTAATGAGTCTACTTTCATATAAAAGAAACAGAGCAAGCAAAGGAATTCTATATTTTGAGATATTTACAATTGTATGTGACTTGCTCAGGATGAACACGTGATCCCCTGTTCCAACTTTGAAAAATCATTAAAAATTGTACAAAGCAAATTAAGAAATATAGTTTACATGCCTAAATTCCTTATTGAGACTAGTTTTAAATGAAACAGACTTCAGGGTTGTTTGAATTGTGTACTGAGAGAAATTCAATTCGTAGTGAACAGAGGTCAGATCAGTCGATGTGTAACAGGGAAACTTTAACTAATAAACTGTACTAATCGGCTGAACCAAAATTATAGAAAAAACTAGCAAAAAGCTTTATGAGTCTAGATTCATGGAAATTTTACGGATTTGAATTTGAGTTTTTAACTCGAGTTATGATTTATTTAGTGAATATGACGCAGCAGAGACAGCTTAATCAAAGTGGAATGAATAGTGAAGTTAAAGTAGATATACTTGAATTGTTGTGTAAACATGTTAGATTCTTTAATTAGCATTTACATACTTACTTACTAAGCTATAAGCTTACTTTGTTTCTCTCTTTGTCTTATAGTGTCCTTCGCTTGCTCGGGAGTTAAGGATCGTGAAGATCTACCGCACTATCATACTTTAGGGTATTTGAATTAAACGTTTTGAATTATGGCATGTATAGTAGGCTTAATTATTTTGTTACGTGTCATATTTGTCTAGGTTTAAAATATTAGTTACAGTACTCGACCAGCTACTTTGTACAAGCCATTAAAGTTGGCTAATATTGTTCAAGACATATATTATACGATGCACTAACAAATTGGATGACATATTTATATCTCGGTTATGTTTAATGGTATGTGTTATGTTCTGGTAATACCTTGTATCCTGTTCCAGCGACGGTAACGGGTAAGGGGTGTTACATTATTGGTATTACTGAGGATTCTGGTGCCAATTTGCCTTTTGATATCTCCGATAATACTCATCAATTGACTCATTTGATCTTCAAGTTTAGTCAATGTTTTAGTGAGACTACACCTATGTCACTTCTATCCTTATTGACTGCATCTTTTCTTCAATTCGATTCATGTGTTGACCACATACATTATGGTCATTTGGGTTAGACCTTTCTTGAGGCTTTTACAAATACAGAGGTCGGTCAGTAGTATTTTTAACGGGTTTAGAATTATTAACTCCTCCTCAGTTTTTACCCCATCTCAAGTTTGTATGATCTATCCAGTTGGGGTTGTAAGTGTTCGAATAAGAGTTTTCACCCCTATTTCCAATATAATTCATGTTCTCGACTGGGCTATCAAAATAATAGCTAAGAGGTTTATCTCTGCAAAACATTGAAGACGCATTGGATGTGGACTCTATTTAGTTGAGTCTATCCAAAATTTGTTAATACTTGTCATCCTCCTTGACAACCTTTATTGCGAATGGTTTCTGGCCGTAAGTAAACCTTTTGTTAGGCCACTAGGAGAAATTCATCACCATGTTTTCTATAAGATCATACACATCCTTGTCTATTCTATTTATCAAGGCTCCTTTTGCGGCTCCATCTAGTCCTGATCGTGCATGTGCATCCAACCCATTATAGAACATCTACAACCTTAACCTTTCAAGTAAATCATGATGTGGACATCTTTGGATTAGCGTCTTAAAATGTTTCTGTGACATCCCTAAATTGACCCTAGTCGGAAAGTGGTTTCGGGACCACTAAACCGAGTCATAATAATAATTAACCATCATAATTGATGCTCATTATATGTATATATATGCATGTGTGAAAATTTCATGTTTGGATTTTGTTAATTGTAAGTGAATTTTTATCAAATAGGACTTATGTGAGAAAATTTAGAAATGTGCTAGGCAAATGTAACGTGGCCTATTAATACATGTGGGAAAGTGTTGTCCTTGCATGTCAAATTAGCCAAAATGAAGCATGATGGCCGGCCATGCTATGGGTGGAAACATGTCTCCAACATGTTAGACTAGTGATGCATGTAGGAAACAATAAAATAAGAAAGTTAGCATTAAAGAAATGGAAAAAAGAAAATGATGATAACAAAAAAAAAAAGAGTGTGGATGCTTTCCCCCCTTGCCGTACATGAGAGAAAAAAAAGCAAAGAAAGAAAAAAAAAAAAAAAGGGTGTTCATTCTCTCATTTTCTCCTTGCTTGGCCGAATATACTAAGAAGAAAGGGGGGAAAAAAGCTTGAGAAAATCAGCCATGGGAGCTTACTAGACTAAGGTGTTTTGATACAAGAAGCTCAAGAGCAAAGGGGAACTAGATTGGACAAAGGAAAGGAGAAAGCAAACGAGTAGCCGATTTGGAACCGTTCTACCCCAAACAAGGTAAGTCATTAAGCACGTATTTGATATTGCTTAAATGATTGTAAAATTTATGCAATTGTGTTTAATGGGATGATATATATATATATATGAATGAAAATGTATGTGTATGGAGTGATGACATTTGTCGAATTGTGGGTTGTAAACTTTAAGCCATGTGAAAATGGCCTATGTGGTCGTCGAGTGGGATGCTAGAACCTATAGCCACGAGTCTTAGAAACTCAAATTTTGATAAGGTGGCCATAATTTGTGTCATGCATGATGGATGATTAAGGCCAAGGAAAAAATTCATGAAATTGGCATAGTCTACTGCAGTAACTGTTGCGGACAGCAGCAGTGAGACGAGATTGAAAAATCACTAAAAATAGTAGAAGTAGAATTAAATAGTGAGTAAATTATGGAACTGAACCTTGATGAATCTATTTTTATATGGACGAAACGAAACGACTATATGAGCAGTATACTGAGAAATATTAAGGTTCTCGTGAGACAGGGCCAGAACGGTTTCTGGGTCCCCTGTCGCAACTTTGAAAATTTACCATAAATTATCCAGAAAGAATTAGGAGTCATGCCTTATATGTACAGATTCCATTTTGAGTCTAGTTTCATTAGAAACAAACGGCACCAGTATTAAAGCCCTGTACAGAAAGATATTCAAGTTGTAACGGGCGAAGGTCAGAGCAGTCGGTCCCTGTAACATGGGTGACTTTAACTAATAAACTGTACCAATTGGCCCAACCGAAAATTCTAAAAATAAATCCATGGATGGGTATATGAGTCTAAATTCAGGGAAAATTTACGAAACCAGTTTCCGAGTTTTGAAACTCGAGATATGATTTTAAGGCGACGGTGACGCAGTTTTCCAGCCTGACTGGTAATGTCAAATTGGTTGGTATCTTGAGAGGGTTTGGCGTTAACCCTCGTGTCCGACACCGGCGTCGGTCACGAGTTAGGGTGTTACAATTTAATTGGTATCAGAGCTATGGTTTAGTCGATTCTAGGACTACCATAGCGCGTGTGAGTCTAGCTATACATGCCAAATTGTTAGTGCTTAAAAATGTGATGACTTGACGGTTGAAATTTTTGTTTTGATTAGTAAATGGAACCGGGGTAGAGACCCTTGGCGGATGACGTTGAAAGTGTAGCGGCTGCTCGCGCTAGGGACACCGCTGTTGAGCCTCGATCATCCGCGAATAATCAAAATGAAGGCGAAACAAGCCTTCTTCACTATGATGAATGAGTGGGTCGCATAAGATGCCCGAACCAACCCGGCTGTCCAACCATTCCGAATTTAAATACTCCACCCCAAGAGCCCGCAATGCCTCCAGTTATTGATCCTGTGAGGTGAGTAAACCACCGTGGACTTGATTAGGAAGCGAGGGCCGAGGAGTTCAAGGCCATAGTTCTTGATGATGCCGAAAAGGCCGAATTTCGCTCGATAACACCATTAGAGTGTTAGATGAGTGTCATGCACACTCGATGAATGTCTTAAGTGTGCTATATCCTTGTTATGAGACTCGACTTACTATTGGTGGAGGACTTTAATTTCCATAGTCCCAAATGAACGAGTTACTTGGGATTTCTTCCAATCCAATTTCGAAAGAAATACATTAGTCAACGGTTCATCGATCGAAGCGTAAGGAATTCTTGGAACTCAAGCAAGGCGGATGATCAGATCTCGAATCTGAACATGAGTTCGTAAGACTTAGTCGGTATGCTCGGGAGTGTGTGGCTGATGAGGTTGCGATGTGCAAAAGATTTGAAGAAGGATTGAATGAAGAGTTAAAGTTACTAGTGGGAATTTTGGAGATAAAGGAGTTCGTGACACTAGTCGAACGAGCTGCAAGGCGGAAGAACTTGGGAAGGAGAAGAAGAAGGCTGAATTTGAAGCAAGAGATTACCGTAAAAGATCGACGAGTAAAGCTCCGTTCTCGGTACTGTAAAGAGGTTCGGGGAGGACACCAAGAAGTCGAGGATGATGCGGGAATTTCCATTAGAGCCCGACCATTGACGGAATCGAGCTACTTCAGTAGCTAGTGTGGGTAATAATCGTCAAGAGAGACTGAATGCCCCAATGTGGAAGACGACACCTAGGTGAATGTTGGGGTAAGTCATTAATAGGGCTGTTATGGATGCGGTTCAAGGACCACTTCATTAGAGATTGTACGGAGCTAGATGAGAGGAATAAGGCGCAAGGTGCAAGACCTAGTGGAACGACGGTGGAGGTAGGCCCCCGAGAATCTCTGGAGGTAGGGGTGGTAATCAGAGAGGAGCCTCTAATACGGCCGTCCGATCCGAGACCCGTGCTCCTGCTAGAGCATATGCCATCCGCGCACGAGAGGAGGCATCCTCCCCTGACGTTATCACTGGTACTTTTACTCTCTTTGATACTATTGTGATTGCATTGATTGACCCCGACTCTACTCACTCATATGTATGTGAAACCTTAGCATCCAGTAAGACTCTACCTGTTGAGTCTACTGAGTTCGTAATTCGAGTGTCAAACCCTTTGGGTCAATACGTGCTTGTTGATAAAGTGTGCAAGAGATGCCCCCAAATAATTCGAGAATTCTGTTTTCTGGCTGATCTGATGCTTCTACCATTTCATGAATTCAATGTTATTCTTGGTATGGATTGGCTGACCGTACATGATGCAGTGGTGGACTGCAAAAGGAAAACCATTGCTTTGAGGAGTGCAAATAATGAGGTAGTCCGAGTCGAGTCTACTGATTTAAAAGGAGCGCCAGGGATAATATCTTCTATGACCGCTCGGAGGTATGTGAAAAAGGGGTGTGAAACATACCTTGCGTATGTGTTTGGAAGTAAAGAGACGGAAAGGAAACTCGAATCGGTACCAGTGGTTTGTGAGTATTCAGATGTTTTTCCTGAGGAGTTACCGGGATTGCCACTGGTTCGAGAAGTGGAATTCGGCATCGAAGTTGTACTGGGTACTACGCCGATTTCAATAGCCCCGTATCGTATGGCATTAACGGAATTAAAGGAATTGAAGGTTCAATTGCAAGAATTGACGGATAGAGGTTTCGCTCGACCGAGTTTTTCTCCATGGGGCGCTTTGTATTGTTTGTGAAGAAGAAGGACGGAACCATGAGGTTGTGCATCGACTATCGTCAACTCAATAAAAGACTATCGTCAACTCAATAAAGTGACGATAAAGAATAAATATCCATTGCCACGAATTGACGATTTGTTTGATCAATTAAAGGGAGCCTCGGTGTTTTCAAAGATAGATTTGAGGTCGGGTACTATCGGTTGAGGTCCGAGAATCGGACATACCCAAAACCGCTTTTAGAGCGAGGTACGGTCACTCTGAATTCTTGGTGATGCCGTTTGGGCTCACTAATGCCCTACGGTGTTTATGGATTTAATGAATAGAATTTTCAGGCCATACTTGGATCGGTTCGTAGTTGTATTTATCGATGACATTTTGGTCTATTCGAGAGATGAAACTGAACATGCTGAACACCTAAGGCTAGTGTTGTAAATCTTACGAGATAAGCAGTTATACGCAAAGTTCAGTAAATGTGAATTTTGGTTGAAAGAGGTTAGCTTTTGGGGCACGTGGTGTCGCGCGACGGTGTCGAGGTGGACCGAACAAAATTTTGGCCATAGTCGATTGGAAACCACCAAGGAATGTTACCGAAGTTAGGAGCTTTTTGGGGCTTGCCGGTTATTACCGACGATTTGTAAAAGGTTTCTCGACGATAGCCACGCCAATGACGAAGCTACTCCAAAAGGATGTTAAGTTCGAATGGACGGAGAAATGTCGAAAAGTTTCGATCAACTGAAAGCTTATTTGACTGAAGCCCCAATTCTAGTGCAACCCGAATCGGGCAAAGAGTTTGTCATTTATAGTGACGCATCCCTACTTGGGTTGGGTTGCGTATTGATGCAAGAAGGGCGAGTTGTGGCCTATGCGTCGAGACAATTAAAGCCACATGAGAAAAATTATCCAACCCATGATCTCGAATTGGTCGCCATCGTGTTCGCTTTAAAGATATGGCGACATTACTTATTTGGTGAGAAGTGCCATGTGTATTCGGATCACAAAAGTCTCAAATATTTGATGACTCGGAGAGACTTAAATCTGTGACAAAGACGATGGCTCGAGTTGTTAAAAGATTATGAACTCGTCATTGATTATCACCCGGAAAGGCTAATGTGGTTGCGGATGCCTTAAGTCGAAAATCTTTGTTTGCTTTCTGACGATGAATGTACACTTGTCTATTCTACCCGACAATGTGTTAGTAGCCAATTAAAGGCCAAACCATTATTGGCTCATCAAATTAGGAAGCTCGAAAGTTGATGAGGAGTTGCTTGTAAAACGGGTGAGTGTGTTTCGAACAAGGAATCGAGTTTCAAATTGATGATGACGATTGTTTGAGGTTGAAGTCGTCTGTGTGTTCCAAAGAATTGAACTTATTTCGATAATTCTAAATGAAGCCCATTGTAGTCGAATGTCAATCCACCGGGTAGTACTAAAATGTACAATGACCAAACGCCAATTTTGGTGGCCCGGTATGAAACGAGACATTTCTGAATTTGTTTCAAGGTGTCTGATATGTCAACAAGTGAAAGCGGAACATCAAGTGCCATCGGGATTACTTCAGCCGATCATGATACCCGAATGGAAATGGGATCGAGTAACAATGGACTTTGTGTCTGGGTTACCATTGACTCAGAATAAGAAAGACTCGGTTTGGGTCATTGTTGATAGACTGACCAAGTCTGCTCATTTTATCCCTGTCCGCACTGATTTTACGCTCGATAAATTGGCAGAATTATACGTCTCCCAAATTGTTCGATTGCATGGGGTACCTATTTCTATCGTGTCGGATAGAGACCCAAGATTTACCTCGCGATTTTGGAAGAAGTTGCAAGAAGCTTTGGGTACCAAGTTGCATTTCAGCACCGCCTTTCACCCCCAAACCGATGGTCAATCCGAACGGATAATTCAAATACTCGAGGATATGTTGAGATGTTGCATCCTTGAGTTTAGTGGTTCATGGGAACGGCATCTGCCTTTGATTGAATTCGCTTACAACAATAGCTTTCAATCAAGTATTAAGATGGCGCCTTACGAGGCTTTATACGGTCGTAAATGCCGTACCCCATTATTCTGGTGAACTTAGTGAAGGTAAATTCTTGAGGTTGATTTGGTTAAGGATGCCGAGCAAAAGTTCGAGTAATTCGTGAAAGTTTGAAAGCTGCCGGATCGCCAAAAGTCGTATGCGGATTTGAAAAGAAAAGATATTGAATATCAGGTTGGAGACAAGGTCTTTCTCAAAGTTTCACCTTGGAAGAAGGTGCTTAGATTTGGTCGTCAGGGCAAATTGAGTCCGAGGTTCATCGGGCCATATGAAGTATCCGAACGAATTGGGCGATCGCATATCGATTAATTTTGCCCCGAGCTCGAAAGGATTCACAACGTTTTTCATGTCTCGATGCTTGACGATATAGGTCGATCCATCGCACGTAATTGCTCCATCCGAGATTGAGATTCACCTAATTTGAGCTATGAAGAGGAACCGGTTTACATTATGAGGCGTGAAGTAAAAGAGTTGCGCAATAGGAAAATCCCGTTAGTGAAGGTGTTGTGGCATAAACACGGAATGGAAGAAGCCACTTGGGAACTTGAGGACTCTATGAAAGAGCGATACCGAGCCTATTTACGGTAAGATTTTCGGGACGAAAATTTCTTAAGTGGGGAGAGTTGTGACATCCCTAAATTGACCCTAGTCGGAAAGTGGTTTGGGACCACTAAACCGAGTCATAATAATAATTAACCATCATAATTGATGCTCATTATATGTATATATATGCATGTGTGAAAATTTCATGTTTGGATTTTGTTAATTGTAAGTGAATTTTTATCAAATAGGACTTATGTGAGAAAATTTAGAAATGTGCTAGGCAAATGTAAGGTGGCCTATTAATACATGTGGGAAAGTGTTGTCCTTGCATGTCAAATTAGCCAAAATGAAGCATGATGGCCGGCCATGCTATGGGTGGAAACATGTCTCCAACATGTTAGACTAGTGATGCATGTAGGAAACAATAAAATAAGAAAGTTAGCATTAAAGAAATGGAAAAAGAAAATGATGATAACAAAAAAAAAAGAGTGTGGATGCTTTCCCCCTTGCCGTACATGAGAGAAAAAAAGCAAGAAGAAAAAAAAAAAAAAGGGTGTTCATTCTCTCATTTTCTCCTTGCTTGGCGAATATACTAAGAAGAAAGGGGGGAAAAAGCTTGAGAAAATCAGCCATGGGAGCTTACTAGACTAAGGTGTTTTGATACAAGAAGCTCAAGAGCAAAGGGGAACTAGATTGGACAAAGGAAAGGAGAAAGCAAACGAGTAGCCGATTTGGAACCGTTCTACCCCAAACAAGGTAAGTCATTAACACGTATTTGATATTGCTTAAATGATTGTAAAATTTATGCAATTGTGTTTAATGGGATGATATATATATATATATGAATGAAAATGTATGTGTATGGAGTGATGACATTTGTCGAATTGTGGGTTGTAAACTTTAAGCCATGTGAAAATGGCCTATGTGGTCGTCGAGTGGGATGCTAGAACCTATAGCCACGAGTCTTAGAAACTCAAATTTTGATAAGGTGGCCATAATTTGTGTCATGTATGATGGATGATTAAGGCCAAGGAAAAATTCATGAAATTGGCATAGTCTACTGCAGTAACTGTTGCGGACAGCAGCAGTGAGACGAGATTGAAAAATCACTAAAAATAGTAGAAGTAGAATTAAATAGTGAGTAAATTATGGAACTGAACCTTGATGAATCTATTTTTATATGGACAAAACGAAACGACTATATGAGCAGTATACTGAGAAATATTAAGGTTCTCGTGAGACAGGGCCAGAACGGTTTCTGGGTCCCCTGTCGCAACTTTGAAAATTTACCATAAATTATCCAGAAAGAATTAGGAGTCATGCCTTATATGTACAGATTCCATTTTGAGTCTAGTTTCATTAGAAACAAACGGTACCAGTATTAAGGCCCTGTACAGAGAGATATTCAAGTTGTAACGCGCGAAGGTCAGAGCAGTCGGTCCCTGTAACATGGGTGACTTTAACTAATAAACTGTACCAATTGGCCCAACCAAAAATTCTAAAAATAAATCCATGGATGGGTATATGAGTCTAAATTCAGGGAAAATTTACGAAACCAGTTTCCGAGTTTTGAAACTCGAGATATGATTTTTAAGGCGACGGTGACGCAGTTTTCCAGCCTGACTGGTAATGTCAAATTGGTTGGTATCTTGAGAGGGTTTGGCCGTTAACCCCTCGTGTCCGACACCGGCGTCGGTCACGAGTTAGGGGTGTTACAGTTTCGAAGCTTTGTGAAAGCTTTCTCCTTCTAATTTCTTGAATGTAGCAATCTCCCTCCTTAGTTAGACCATTTAGCTAATAGGAAAGAACTTGTTTAGAAACTTTTTTGCAAGTTCATTCCATGTCGTGATAGATCGTGGTGCCTATGAGTCTAACAAAGAAAAAACATTATCGATTAAGGAGAAGGGGAACAGCCGAAAATGAATATGGCATCGGTGACCCTGTTGAATTTAAATATATCACAAAGTTGGATAAACCATTTGAAGTGTTGATTTGGGTTTTCCGTTATGGTTCCTCTAAAATGCAAATTGTTTTGAATCATCTGGATCATTGTCGGTTTGATCTAAAAAATATTTTTCGTAATGATTGGCCTAGCAATACTATCTTGTTCCATATCCAAATTAGGTAGCTCATAGTCTCTCAAAGTTCGCTCGTCTCGAGCCATTGGTGGATTTACTGGTAATTGTAGTGGTGGTGGTGGTGGTAAATATTGTATGTTAGCCTCGTTAAGTTCATTGAATAGTGGGTTTTCTCATGGTGGGTTTCTCGCACCAGGTGTGTTATTTTGCATCTGTTTTTATTGTTGTTGTTGTCGTTGTTGCTGTTGCTATTGACGGCTTCTACAAATTAGTCTTTTTGGATCAATGGGTGGCTTTATAGGTGTTCCTTTACTTCGAGTCATAGAAACCACAAAGAAAAATAAAAATGTTAGTCAAAATAAAATCAAAATCCTATCTATAATTCAAAATTTTCCTAATTATTCTGTAAGATGCAAAAATTAAAATTGATTTAATAGCGTTGCCTACCCAGTGATAGCGCCAAAAACTTGACCACCTTTGGACGTACTAATGTCCAGAGTGTGAATACTGCTTATTAAAAATATGAAATTGAGGCAGTGTTTGCAAGTATACGGGTCAGGTTGTAATATAGTTTTTACAATGGAGTCGTTAAGTACTCTAAGGATCGTACCCAAGGGAGGCAAGTACTAAATTAATCTTACCCTAAACATAAATGGATCTAATTAGTAATTTAAATAAATTATAGTACGATGAACATAAAGTGAAATTTTTTTTTATAAGAAACGAAATAAACTTCCATAAATAATAAAACTGGAAAACTAATATGCATATTCAATCAATCTAAGCATAGGAGACTATCTTGCTTTGGTGGTGATAACTAATTCCTATATCAGGTTCTATTCAATCAACTAGTGTTACCCTATCAGGACCTTTTGATCTTCCACTAAACTAACAAATCGGCAAGAACTACTTATCTCTCAACCTTACAGTCCATACCGACTTGGGGTAAAGGGTTCACGAATAGGCAATACAAATTTTTGGTTAATTCCCTCCTAGATGACTTCCTAGGGTTGTCAGGCCTAGGATTTAAATTCTTCCTATCCCAAATAGTTGATTCGCTAAGAAACCCTACAGAGAAATTAATTAACCCTATGTCCACTTACTAATCCCCCAAAAGAGGATTAGTTCATCATGGATCTCGTAAACAATGTAAACTTGATAAAGAAAGTAAACATGTAGCATGAATAAAGAGTAAAAGTTTAAGAGAAATCTAGATTGTATTAAATGATCGAGGGTTAGAAATCCACAAAGTGTTAGCTGAATTCACGAATAAGATTCCCTGAATAACACGAATGAAAACAAACTGAAAATAAATCCTAAGTCTAAAGAGAACTAAAAACTGAAACTAAAATGAAAGGAAAATTCTAAGTTACAGAAAATATGATCTCTCAAGTGTTTAATAAGCCTATTTATAATATTAGGGTTGGTCATCGTCCTTTGCCCTAGTTCGACTGATTTTTTTACGTTAAAATACATTGTGTAGACCAAAACACCATCAGCTCATTAATGCTTTCACATATAGGGCCGGTGTCGTGACATCCACTGCCTATGTAACGACACTAAAGGTAGATTTCTTGGCTCAGTTCAGCTTCAGAGGTGTGTCATGACATCGTCTAGCTATGTAGTGACACCGAAGACAGTATGGTTATTTTGGCCTTCTACTAACTATGCTACGATGTTGAACTTCCCTACTGCAACATGGAGACAAACCTCGAGTTCTCATGCCTTCAAATGGTGCCCTAGACACTGACCAAAGAAGTTACTCTTCCTTTAGGCCTCATTCGGCAACTAAGGTCATAAAATTGGCTCAAATCACACTTTTTATTAGATTGAAACTAAAATAGAAAACTACGTAAAACATACTAAAATTTCTCATATTCAAGCTCGTTTAAGTATGAAACTAGTTTCATCTCCTATAACGAATTGCAACATATCTGTCCTAAAACCATAAATTTTTACATCATTTAATTTTGGATGGTTGCATAAGGGCTACCTCACCTTGAAGCTAATGTATTGTATTGCAAAACTAGTCAATTTGATAAGCTAGCAAGGCTTCCATTCCAAAAATCAACTTGGAGAGTAACCACCTCTGGACGTACCAATGTCCACAGTAGACTACACAAAATATGTTAAATAGGCGATGTCCGCGAGTATATGGGTCAGGTTGTAATATAGTAACAACGAAGTGGGTGAGTACTCTGAGGATCATACCTAAAGGAGGCGAGTACCAAATTAATCCTAATATAAATACCAATAGATCTAATTAGTTTTTAAATAAATTATATTACGAATAAACATAAATAGAGATTTTTGGGGTGTTTATAATAATAAAGACAATAACCTAAATAAAGAAGTGTTGGGATATCAATAAGTAAACAATTATCAAATCGGAGCATGGATGATTAGCTTGATTCAGTAATCATAGCCAACTATTGCTTTAGGCTTCTCGTTCGATTAACTAGTCATTACCCCAATAGGGTCTTCCGATCTTCCACTAGAATAACAAGTCAGCAAGAACTACAGATCTCTTGACCTCATAGTCCATACTGGTTCAGGGATAAGGTGTTCATGGATAGGCCATACCAATTTTGGCTTAATTCCCACATAAATAACTTCCTAGGGTCGTCAAGCCTAGGTTTTATTTTCTTCCTCTCCCAAATAGTCGATCCGTTAAGAAAACCCTACAAAATAGTTAATTAATCATACCTCTACTTGCTTATCCCCCATAAAAGGATTAATTCCTCATGGATCTCATAAAAATTATAAAATTGATATAGAAAATAAACATGAATAATGAATCAAGAAGATAAAGTTTAAAAGAAGCCTCAATCGTATAGAAAATAATGTTGAATCCACACAAACTTTGATTGAGTTCCACATATCAGACCTCCTTACGTTGCGACATCCATCTCTTTGTGTTGCAACACAGTGACTAGTATCGAGTTAGCACACCTTCTAATGGTCTCCTACACACTCAGAAAGCATATTAGCTCACTCATAGGCCTCATTCGACCCCTGAGGTAAATAAATGACTCAAATTACACGATTTATTGAATTTAAATAAAGTAATGAAAACTTAACTAAAACCTAACTAAAGTTCTTGTATTAAAGCTCTTCAAGTGCAAAAACTAGTTTAATCCTTTAACACCCTTAACCCGTATCTATCGCCAAAATAGTGTAACAACCCATTTTCCAGTAGTGTCAGAAATAGTGGTTTTGGGTCCACAAATTCAACGAGTAAGTTTGTAAATATTATTATTTAATATTTACGAGTCAAATATGGTTTTAACAAGGTTTTTGATTTGGTTATTTATGTTATATAAATGATTTATTAAGTTCAAGTGGTAAGACTACAAAATCAAGTTGCTTTAGAAAATGAGGTATTGGTACCTTTTTTCTATAAACCGAGCCACAAATATTTTTATAAATATTTACAAAGTGTTATTAAGGTTGTATTAAAGTTTTTTTTAAGAAATTTTAACGTTTCGATAGTTAATTAAGCAAAAGGGCCTAAAACGTAAAAGTTGAAAAAGTCATCGCTATTAGTTTAAAGATGTTAATTGATTAAAGATGTAACACCCCAAACCCGGCCCAAACGTTATGGCCAAATTTGACGTGCCACATCGGAGTTAAAAATCTGAGTTTCGTTTTAGAGTTTTTAAAAGCCATATGTTTTGCTGAGTTAACAAAGTGTATGGAAGTTGGGCACCAGGTAGGTATCCGAGACAGAGGAGGTGAGCCATGAAGGCTGCTTAAGTACCAAGCTCTTTGATTGGAACCAATCCTAGACATGCCCACAACCATAGCCACACTTTGTTATATCGAGTTTAAATTTGTTTAAGTGGACGTCTTTGATAAATCGATTAATCGTGATGTTGAGATATTTTAAAAACAAATATCGTTTTGAAAACACGTCCTAAGTCTAGCCCATTTGAATAATTATTAACAAATTTTTTTAAAGTTATTACAATTAAAATAATCCCGAAAAAAAATGAAAGGAAAGTTAAAATTGGCCTTATTACAACCCAAAAGTAAATAATAATTAAAGTAATTAAAATGAAAACCAATACTTGTTTAAAAGCCCAAAGATGATCACCGTGGCCACTCCGAATCCTCTCCGGCCCAAGTCCTCACATCAAGGCTCACCTGCAAGGTTAAGGAAGGGGGGTGAGTTTGGAAACTCAGTGTGCAACAAGCCCCTTTCAGAGCCCAAAACAATAACGGCCTATTGGGTCTAAGCCCAAATCCAATCTCAATCATGCACTGGGCCGTAGCCCTTTTCATATTTCATATTTCATAATCTTGGGTCAAGCCTTTTCATATTTCATATTCTTGGGTCAAGCCTTTATCAGAAACAGTATGGCCCTTAGGCCCATTTCAATGTCACATATAATTTCAATGAAAGAATGCAACCCATTTGGGGAGACTACTCAACCCACCATCCGCTACTCTCCACCCGTACCAACCAACACACCATGTGGGGATTAACTCGACCCACCCCGCCAAACTCTCCTTTGGCAAAGATAGTTGCTTTATCATATAACCGACGCCTAGCCTCTTTTAATAATCGGGGCCAAAGCCCTTTCAATAATCAGGGCATAAGCCCTTTTATAATCGGGGCATAAGCCCTTTCGATAATCGGGCATAAGCCCTTTTCACTTCCTCCATCCATATAAAACCCAACCCGATGCATTTATGATTACCTCATGTGCATATCATACATATCATGTGCGTATCATACATTTCATGTGCATATCATACATACCATATTTATCAAAATCCCATGTATTAAAATCATACATAAACCCTAGGGGTATAATGGTCATTTTTACCTAGGGCAAAACGGTCATTTTCATATTATAAGGGTAATCTTGTAATTTTACCAAAATTAGGGTTTCCATGTTTATTAATGATTACTTAACAATTCATGGGTGCAAACAGTGATTCGGCCCATTTTTAGCTTAAAACGAGTTATTGGGCCTAAAACCCTTAATGAGCCCTACTTAGCCAATTTCGTCATCTCGGCCCATTTAGCCTATATTCCATAACGGTTTTAACAGTCTTATCATGCCATATAACAGATTTCCGTTTACTACCAATTTTTCCCAAATGGGCCCGAAAGCCCAATGGGCCCCACTTCGACCCCTCGAGGCCCAACTTACCAAGAATGCCAAAACTCACACTCTTACCGTTTCCATTGTTCTCGATCATCGTCTCATCGATTCTAACTAACTAGTGAGCGTTCGCTTGCTCACAAGTCCTCGAAATGCCAGAATTTCGGCATTTCGGCTTTTCGGCATTTATCGCTTTAAGCTATGAAAAAGGGTTCGTTACACACCTGATTTGCGATTTTCCTTGACGAGATCTCCTATGCGATTTCTCCTATAATCAATTGTTTAACTAGATCAGCTCGCAATAATTGAACCAAAATAAGAACTTTCCAATATTAACACTTACACATTCGGCCACCATCCATAATGGCCTTAGGCACCTTACCTTTGTCGCGATTGATGACTAGGCCTAGCTACTCCGGCGATCCAAGCTACTCCAAAACGACACTACACCTTGCTGCTCCTTCAATAAATAAACCAAAAATATTAAAAGAAGACCCCATAAAGTCTATGCCCATATTCGGCCATCTCCCTAAATTAGAGAGGTTTCGGCTTTTCTTAAACTCCCTAATATTGAATTGATTAAAGCTACGAGCACTTACCAAGGTTCACTTACCCAAACGGTTTCAATCCGTGTTAACTCCGATTCAACGCAATGCAGCTCTAAAACACTAGCGTAACCCGTACCACAAGGATCCTACGAATCGGCCACCAAGTCACCCAAGGGTCTTTGTGCTTTTGGCTTTTGGGTCATCAAGAAAAAGTGGTTATGGACCAAAAGGGTGTTGACAAAAGAGTTGAAAGGCTTTTAAAATAACAAGAATCGGCTAAAAGAAAAAGAACAAGTGTATACCTTTATAGAGCAATCGACTTCCTTTGACTCCTTGAGATTTGGCTTATTGATATTCGGTTAGAAACGAGAAGAATGATAGGTTCGCTTTTACTATAAACGGAAGAGAGGAAGAATAAGAAGTAGAGAGTTTGTGGAAGAAATAACGAAAGAGAAAAGAGAGGGATTAGCTTAAGAACAATCGGCAAGAGGAGAAAGAAAAGAGAAGAAGGCTACATACCAAAGAAGAAATCGGCACACTAAGACCCTAATGCCGAAATTAACTAGCCTAATACCCTTCGCCTGAAAATCCCTCTCAAATCTCCCTTCCAAACGGCTAAGCTCTATCCTTCTCTCAAATCCCTAAAATCTCTCCCCTTATCCCTCCTTAATTTATGCATTTGACTTGATCCAACTCTCCTCTTACAGAATCCACTTAGGTTCCAACACTTACCCTTCTTGCACATAAAAATAAATCCTCTTATTTGCCAACACAGGGAATCGAACCCAGGACTTCCTTATGCTCCACACGCCACCTTTTTAGGAGCTTAGTGGCGTCACCCTTGCCACTTTACTACAGCTTTTTTTGTGATACATTTTACCCACAACTTAATATAAGAGCACCTAGCCGAACCCCTAACTCCTAAGTCCAAAATTTTAAAAATTCTCTGGGTTTTGGCCAACTCATGGGCCTTCCATAAGCCCATTAACATACCCACATTATGAATTCCATAATCACATACCAAATTTTAGAAATTTACTTAAAATATCAAGAATCGCGAAAAACCTGAAAATCAGGATGTTACAAAAGAATTATAATTGGATAGCCTTAATGGGTGAATCACCCATTATTAATTTGGTGGACAGATAGTGGGTTTATTTAGTTAAGAAAATGATATTTATTAAATTATAAAACATTATATTGTTTTATAATGTTAATATAATAAGAAAAAGAAAATAAAAGATGATTCATTCATCTTCTTCACAATTTAAGTCAAAAAAAGGGGGGAGAAGCTCCAAGTTTCAACCAAGCTTCAATGGATGCATGTGAGTTCGTTTTTCACCCGTTTCAAATAATTTTTACGTTTTTGATATCGTTGCAACTAGGTCCAACTAACTCGTGCCTTCATTTTTGAAACTCTTAATGATTTTGAATGTTACCATTGATGAATCTTTGTGAATTTAGATGCTAAATGATGAATTTTAAGTGTTGGTTAGTATTTAAAAGTATTTTCTAAAATGATTTTTGATGAATTTGCCTATTAGGGACTAAATTGTTGAAATAGTAATAGTTCAAGGATTTGAGTTGAAATTGTTGCAAAAATGGGCTGAAGTGGATGCTCTTAATATTCAGTTGGCATGAATTTGCAATAAAAATGGGTAATTTTCATGTCTTAGGCTCAGGGACTAAATTGAATAAAAGTAAAATATTAGGCGTAATTTTGTAAAAATGTCAAAAGTGACTAAATTGCATAAAATAGATTGTTACACTATCTAAATTAATAAATTAAATGAAATTATTAATTTAGATCAAGACCGAGTGGAAAATAGAGGAGAATGTAAAATTACCAAATAGCCTCTGTACTTTGACATTTCTACAAATTTAGACAAGTAAGTTCGTATGAACTATAATCATTTAAATGTTGATTAAATTGATTGTTAATGTGTTATTTTAATGTAAATGACTCAATATATATGTTATTTTGAAATTTAATTGTGACACCCCTAATTTGACCCTAGTCGGAAAGTGGTTTCGGGACCACAAAATCGAGTCACAAAAATAATTAATTGTTATATTCTATGCTTATTATTTGTGAATAAGTATGTGTAAAAATTTCATGTTTTAATTTTGTCATTTGGATGTGAAATTAGCTAAAAAGGACATATTTGAGAAACTTTAAAAAATATGATAGGCAAATGTCCAAGTGAGTAAAACGTTAAATTACTAAAGTTGAGGACTTGCATGTCAAATGGCCCACTTTTAACATTAGTGGATGGTAATGATGTTATTGTTTTGGCATTATGTGTATATTATATTTAGTAAATAATATTTAATAGTTTATAATTTAAAAACATGAATTAATAAAAGAAAATAGGTGAGAAAAACAAAGTTCTCATCCATTCTTCTTTCATCTTTGCGAAATTGAAAGAAGAAGTAAAACAAAGGGCTCTTGGGTATTCGGTCTTGGCATTCTAATTTGGAGGTATGATGACTTTATTTCTTGATAATTTATGTGAAATTGAGTTAATTGCTAAGCTCCTTTCATGGCCCATGACTTAATTTTTGTTATTGATTTGAAATGATGCAATTGGCTATGGGTTGTATGAGTATCTTTGAAGGTGTTATATGTTTTGGAAATAGTTTGTTAATGATGTCAATTATAGTGATAATTCGGTCATGATTTAGCTTATATTGAAAATATGTAATTATAAGCATAATAATGAACATGCGAAATGGTTGTATTTTAGTTAATATTTGTGTTCAAAATGGTTCAATTTGTTTTAGTCACATGTGCATATATTTATATATTAGCCGAATATGTGCTAAAATGAGAAATGAAATGAAGGATTAAGTTTGAATATTTATTTGAATGGTCTCAAGTATGGAAGCAAGCCTATGGCAAAATCTAGTTAATGGAAAAAGATGACATTTGGCCAAGGAAGTTTTGTGATAGTATATTTTTATTATTTTTGACTAAGGATGCTTTGTATGTTATGCATGATGTGTTTAATGTCTTGATGAACAAGTAGTCATTAAATGAGGCTAAGCTTGTGAAATTATGAGTTTGGATGAATATATATATATATATATGCATTCGGCAATGTGTAAAATATTGATTCTTTTAAATGGTTCGTAGTTAAGTGGAAATGGAAGCTTGAAAAAAAAATCTGTTAAGGATGAGTAAGAGGTATGTGCATTCGGCCATTAAACATGTGCTTAATTGTTGATGATTGGTTGTAAAGAAAATACATATAGGTCAAATATAGCCTTGGATAAGAAGATTTTTATGTATTGAATTTGTAACATGGTTATGTCGATTGTGAACATGTGATAAAGAATTATTCAAATGGTTGTTTAAATAATATTCGGTTATTAGTATATGTATAATTAGTTAAAGTGTAAATTTTGCATGTGTATTAAAGGTCTTTATGTGATATTCGCCTTGGGAAATCTAAGCTTAAAAGGTTTGAATGTTAATTGGGTTGTCTCTTTAATGGCCGAATGTGCTAAAAAGCTAATGCATGATTTAGTTTAATCGATGTAATGATACAAATTATGATATTTACTTGTGGTTTTGAAGTATAGAAAATTTGTTAAGTTGATTAAGTGGTTGCCGAATGTGAAATTTAGGTAAGGAAATGTGTACAAATAATATTTGTATGGATAATTGGTTTAAAGGGTCGACATTATACATTGTTGATATGGTGTTATTAATGTAAAGCACTTTAAATTAGACGATACACATATGGTCACTTAAACGTATTGAGATGGCGAATAAGGCTAACGATGAGTATGCTTTGATTTTCTATAATACTTAGTAAATTGTTTAAGGTGATTAAAGATGTGTACGATTATTTTATATTGAGCTAAAATTAGTTATATGGCCTATTAAATTTCTTGTGGTATTCGGCCATAAGCAAGCACAATGGGTTCTTAATAAGTTAAATTTGTTTTAGATTAAGCTCAAGAGCTTAAGGAGCCTAATTCGGATAGAGGAAAAGCTAAACTAACCAAATAGCCAATTCGTAGTCGTTCGACGACATTCGAGGTAAGTCTCTGAGTAATTAACCTATTTTGAGTTTTGATTAATGGAAAACTATGAAATAGGTAAAATTTACCTTAAAATAGATGCTGACAGCAGCAGTGATGTGAATTTGAAAAATCACTAAAAATAGTAGAAATGGAATTAAATAATGAATAAATTATGTAATCGAATCTTGGTGAGTTTATCTTCATATGAAAGAAACGAAATGACTATATGAGCCGTATTTTATGAGATGTTTAAGTCTTCGTGAAACAGGGCCAGAGCGATTTCTAGATCCCCTGTTCTGAATTTGGAAATTCACCATAAATTAACCAGAGATAATTAGAAGTCATGCTTTATATGTACAGATTCATTTTTGAGTCTAGTTTTATTAGAAACAAACGGCATAAGTATTGAAGTCCTGTACAGAGAGATATATAAGTCGTAATGCATGAAGGTCAGATTAGTCAAGCAGTGAAACAGGGGAAATTTTAAGAAAAATCTGGCATTGATTGGCCAAACCTAAAATTTTGGAAATTTTATGGATGGAAGACATACGAGTCTATATTCAGGGAAAATTAACGGCAAGTGATTTGGAGTTTTGTAGCTCCAGTTATAAATAATTTAGTGACTATTGCTCAGAAAAAACAGCTCGTAGTGAAAATGTGATTTTGTTGTAAACATGGATAAAACTTGTTTTAGTTGCTCATAAGCTATTGATTAAACCCATACGTGAAATCTAAATCGTGATATTGTAAAAAGATATATGAGTGTTAGATGGATCTTTGATATTAAAATTTGTGAAATTGTAAGTTTATGAGTATTCGAATATGGAATGATAGTATTATTCATTGGAAAATGATTGATGTAGATTCGGCCAAGACAAAGTGAATACATGAAATTTATATTTTGATTTAGGATTTTATGTGATGAATGTGAACGTGTATTTATGAGATAAGGCCGAATGGCCAATGTGATGATTGTGAACATGCATATATGTGGTAAAGCCGAATGGCTAATGTGAAATATATATATGAGATATGTATATGTGGTAAAGCCGAATGGCTAGTGTGAAATATGTAGGCGATGTGCGTATATTGTGGCCGAACGACCAAATGTGAAAGGTGTGTATTATTAGATATTTGATGAGGCAAATGAATTACAAATATGACAGTCGATGTGAATGTTGTAACATGTGAATAAATGTACATGAAACTTGGAAATATATTCCGGGTAAGGCCCAATGACTACGTGTGGAGATTATGTCCGGGTAAGACCCGATGACTACGTGTGGAGATTATGTCCGGGTAAGACCCGATGACTACGTGTGGAGATTATGTCTGGGTAAGACCCGATGACTACGTGTGGAGATTTTGTCCGGGTAAGACCCGATAACCTCGTGTGGAGATTTCGTCTGAGCTAAAGGTCTCACCGATAATCCGAGTAGAGGTTAAAGCTATAAGACTTCGTAATAGGAATTGCGTATAAATATATTCAATGCGGATGATTAAACAGGTATCTACTCCAAGTTTATATGTGAGCTTGATTTGAACTAAATCATAAGGTAGTTATGTGGTGCATACGAGAGCAATCTATGAGACGATTCCTATGATTATGTGACATCGGATCAGTGTGAGAGGTTATGTGAAATCATACAATATATCTATGTCACATGAGCTCACTTTTATGTGAAAGTTTATCTGCCTATTATATATGATGAGATGTGCATATTCGGTAAAGGGATGGTATGCCCGAAGGAAGAGTGAAAACAAAAAAAAATACGAACAACTATGTTATAATTTGATTGTTATCTATTGACACTGCTTAAAACTTACTAAGCATTGTAATGCTTACTCCGTTTACTTTGTTTTCTCTGTTTTATAGATCTCATTGCGAAGCTACAGGCTCGGGGATCGTCAGCAACTAGTCACACTATCACTATCCACTGCTTGTTATTGTTATGTTTAGAATTATTTTATGGCATGTATAGAATAGACTAGTGGCGGAAGAATATTTTTGGTTAATGTATATAAGCCATGCGAAAATGGCATCTTTTGAATGTTTACTTAGTGAAGAATAAATTTTATCCTCGGTCAGTGCTTAGTACTTATTTAAATGAATGATCTTTATTTCAAGAAAAGTTCAAAATTTTACTGTTCTGACATGAGTTATAAGTCCGGTAATGCCCCTTACCTATTCCGGCGACGGTTACGGGATAGGGGTGTTACATTAATCATGTAAAGAAACGATGGAAATCCAACGACGTATGATGATTATTGAGCCCCGTTTGAACCTTAAGAATTCGTAGCATACAAATGACATGTCATTAAGGTTACCATGTTTTTGGGTGCTAGTCTTGAATGTCCTACTGATGGCTGAGGTCCAGCATTTGACGAGCATACTGCACAGCTCATGTGAGTAGCATTGTGTAGCTTACATTCAGACCCATAGCTTGTGTGAGCAGCATCGTGTAGCTTATATTCGAACCTGCAGGTTGTGTGAGCAAACCCATTTCACAGCTCGTGTGAGCAATGATGTAAAATAAAAGAAAGATTAAGATTCCATGTTTAGACACTTCGTGTGAGCTACCCTATGTATCCGATGATATTCTCAATGATTCAACAGGCATAAAAAAGGAAAGGTATGTGATCAAATGAACTATGTCATGAAAACCATGAAAAGGAAGGAAAAGAGAATGTCAAATGAAAGTATGTCTTTGTTCATGAAATTAATAATTTTAAGTGAGATTATTCATGTTCAATAACTTAGGCTTGTGCCAAGCTATTGGTTGGATTATATTATGTTTACTTATTAAGCTATGCATTGAAATGGTAAGTGTCCAAATGGAAATATGCTTATGTTCATGAAAGGGTGGTAAGGATTAAAGTATGTAATTTCTTATGAAATGGTTTATCATGTAGTTGATTCCAAAAGCGCTATGTTTAAATGCACTAGCTTGTATCCATGGTTGATGTTATGCTTATGTATTGTGTGTTATGCATATGAAATTGGTGAGGGAAGGTAATGAAATGGTAAGTTCATAATTAGAACGTAATGTGATAAAAAGGGAATGATGAGTTGAACGATGTACTTATATGTGAGAAATTTATGTATGCTATGGATGAACATACCTAGTTCATGAACATATATACTAATTAGTAAATTGATGTAGTTATTTAAGCTAAAGTAAGTAAATGCAATGGAAAGTAAATAACTAGAAGGGTTCAAAGTCTTATAATATGTTAGGAATGAAAAATATTTATGATATTGACGAACTTACTCATTATGAGTTGAAGGTTATAAAGTTTGATAAACTTTCTGAGATTGGTATAGATTTATAATTACCCCATAAAGTTCATTATTAAAATGAAATGTTAAGTGTAAAGTTTATAAGAGCTTACTAAGCATTCGTTGCATACATAGTTATTTTTCTTTACTTTACAGATTATCAGACTCTTGATCCTTTTGGAAGCTCGTTGGTGAACTATAACACTATCTATTGGTTATATTGGTAGATTTTGATGTCTCGAGCAAGGTTATAATGGCAACGTTAGTTGATGAGTTTGGCATGTATATGTTATTTTGGTTGATGTAACCTTGGTACTTTTGATGCCTTATCGATGTGTGTTATTTTGACAATGTGTTAATGCATGTTTAAATGGCCAAATGGTAGCTTGATGAATTGATCTCATCTTAGTCAAGTTATGGTATGCTTTGGAAAGGTTTTTAATAGATGTGTATGATTGAAATATGGTATGCATATATGTTAGTTGTTGGTACCATTTGGAAATAACTAGATTTTTGTCATTTATATTGTTTTGATGCATGTAAGTAATGATCCAAATGGTAATCTTACTTTGACACGGCATGAATCTAGTATGGTATGGTTGAAATGTGTAAATTGTGATTTGATTTGGTATGGAAGTAAGTTAGATGATGAATGGTTAAATATGCACATATTTAGGAATGTTTGATGCATTGCGTTTGATGTGCCTTTTGGCATATTGGTTGTATGGATAATTGACCTCTTGAATTGATCTTATTATGCATGTTTTAGGTATGTTTTAAGGTATGATTGAATGTGAAAATGGCTTGTAGATGTACTTGAATTGGGTGAAAGAAATGGCCTCAATTTGGCCTATTTATTGTCTACATGGCCTAAGACACGGGCGTGTGTCTCAACCGTGTGTGACACATTGCCATGCGATACGGCTATGTGTCCCCTATAGGTTTTAAAGGTGGTTTTTCAAATGTTAAATGGCCTGGAAAACCGGGGTGTGGCTTGGCTGTCTGACCTAAAAGAGAGTTATACGGACATGGACATGGGCTGGGACACGGCCGTGTGTCCCTATTTCAAATGTCCACATGGCCTGAGACACGGGTATATGGCTTAGCCGTGTCAGTCACACGGCTTGGCCACACGGCCATCTGACCCCTGCAGTGTGAAAACTTTCTATCTTTTTCCTTAAGTTTCCATATGTTTTCGATTTAGTCCCGAATCATTTTTAAAGTGTTTCTAAGACCTCGATGGCTCAAATAAGGGACGCTATACATGTGTTTGAATGGAATATGATATGATTCATGAAATTTTTTGGAAAGAATGATTTTAAGTTATGTTTTTGGAAATGCTTCGTAACCTTATTCCAAAGACAGATACGGGTTAGGGGTGCTACAAATAGGGTTACAGAGCATTACTATAAAAAAAACATAGGAAAGAAAACTACGTAAGCATATAATGCTTAGTAAGTTCGTAAATCATGAACATAGCTTACTATTTCAATGAAAAATCTTATAAAATTGACATGAATCAATCCAACACAAGCGTGGCAAAAGCCTAAGCATCATTAACAACAATATTTAGTGCTTTAACATATAACTCAACAATATCATCACATGGTAAGATATAATTCATGAACACATCACATTTGAATTCATACTTGCCATAAACATGGTTATACATACTTTGATTAACATTAATTCATATCTTTCTATAAATTCATAATTTAGCCACTGGAACACTTATCGTTCCTTCCCTTTTCATGCTTGTTGAACCACTTAGAATAATATCAGATACACGGAAAGCTCATAGAAAGTGTGAGAACACATGGTTGAAATCATTCCTTTTCCTTTTCCTTTACATCATTGCTTACTCGAGCCACAATTGGGTCTGGTCACACAATCTGACGGTCGAAATGTAGCTACATGATGCCACTCACACAAGCTAATGAGTATCCGCAACAAATGATGGAACTCAGCCATCCGTAGGACATTCAGGAACAGCATTCAAATCATGGTAACCCTAATGACATGTCATTTGTATCTTATATATTCCTAAGGTTCAAACGAACTCGATAGTCATCGTAACGTCATTGGATTTTTGTGGTAACGTAATATGATAAATAGCATAATAGCATATAAATTAAATAACTTAAAAACATTATTTAAACTTACGAAACTTACCTTGATTTTAAAGATGTCGAAATATGATTCACTAATCCGAGGCTTTATATTTCCCTCGATCTAGATCTGTACGAGTCTTAACTTGACCTAAATAAGAAAATTCAGTCCATTTAATATTCATTCTATTCAATTCAGTCCAAAATTCATACTTTTGTAAAATTACACTTTTGCCCTTATTATTTTAACTTCTTTACAATTTAGCCCTTAAGCTCATAGATTAACATTTATGCAAATTCATCCACATTACAAGCTAGCCGAATTACCTAGGGACTTATACCATCTCAAAGAACTCAACATTTCACCATTTTATCATGGTATTTTACTAGTTTTACATATAAGTCCCTAAATGATAATTTCATCAAAAATCACTTTACAAAAGTTATTTATTTAACAACAATGACTCATAATTTTTCATGAAACTTCATAAATCATACAATAACGTTCATGGAAAAACCCTAATTCTTTAAAAGTTTTGTAAATTAGTCCCTAGGCTAGCTAGATTAAGCTACAACGATCTCGAAAACATAAAAATCATTAAAAACAAAATGAAAATACACTTACATGCAAGCTAGCAATGACCAAAGCTTTAAAAACCCTATCAATGGCTTTCTCTTCTTCAATTTTTGGTGGATGAAAGCATTTAGGAAGATGAAATTTTGTTTGCATTATTTTTTCTTAACTTATTTATTAATTTACTCAATTAACATTAGTTATAAACTTTAAAATTACTTAATACTATGTCCATAATTGTCCACCTACTAATTAAATGGTAATTACCATTTAAGCCACTCACATTAAAATTCCATAGCAATTTAACACCTTTAGCTAATAGAACTGTACTTTTGCACCTTTTTCAATTTAATCCTTTTTACTTAATTAAGCATGCAAACATCAAAACATCTAAACAATATCTGAATTTCTCAGAATGCAAATTCGGCCTTTAAAATACGAACTATCATCAGACCCAATCTGAAAGTCTGTATCAAGAATCGTTTCAATTTGTTTCTGTTTAGTTATCAACACATCATCACATATTTTAGCTTCGTAAATTTGTTTCAAAAACATCACTCTAGCTTTTAACTCAGCTAAAATCGAACTGTCATCAATCAACGTCAATCGCGTGTTCGATGCTCGCAAAGCAAATAAATATTTTCTACTCAAAGCATCAGTAATAACATTAGCTTTTCCTCGATGATAATAAATGATTAAATCATAGTCTTTCAATAACTCAAGCCATCTGTGCTGTCTCAAATTCAAATATTTCTGTGACATCAAGTATTTCAAACTTTTATGATCTGTGAAGATATGAAATTTTTCTCCGTACAAATGATGTCGCCAAATCTTCAAAGCAAATACAATAGCTTCAACCTCTAAATCATGTGTCGGATAATTCTTTTCGTCCAGTTTCAACTGTCTAGAAGCATATGCAATCACTTTTCCCTCCTGCATTAATACTCAGCCCAAATCATTTAACCATGCATCACTATAAATCACAAATTCTTTACCCGACTCTAGTTGAACTAACATTGGTGCCTTAGTTAACAATGTTTTTAACTGATTAAAGCTTTGCTGACATTTCTCAAACCACTCAAACTTAACATCTTTCTGCAATAATCTCGTCAGCGGTGTAGAAATCATCGAGAATCCCTTGATGAATCTTCTGTAATATTCAACTAAACCCAGAAAGCTTCTAACCTCAGATACATTTCTTGAAGGCTTTTAATCTATGACAGATGAAATTTTGCTCGGATCAACTCTAATGCCCTCAGCTAATACAACATCTCCCAAAAATCTGACTTCTTGAAGCCAAAATTCACATTTGCTAAACTTAGCGAATAATTTCTTTTCGCACAAAGTTTGTAAAACAATTCTCAAATGCTCGACATGTTCCATCTCATCTCGTGAATAAATCAAAGTATCATCAGTGAATACCACCACGAATCTGTCTAAATACGATCTAAAAATTTTGTTCATCAAATCCATAAATGCTGCAGGTGTAATAGCCAAACCAATCGACATCACAAGATATTCATAATGTCCGTAGTTGGTCCTGAACGCAATTTTTGGCACATCTGAGTCTTTAACTTGCAATTGATAACAACCAGAATGAAGATAAATCTTTGAGAACACTATCGCACCTTTCAACTGATCAAACAAATTGTCAATACGTGGAAATGGATACTTGTTCTTGATCATGACTTTGTTGAGTTGTCGATAATTGATACATAATCACATGGATTTTTCCTTTTTCTTAACAAATAGAATAGGCACACCCCAAAGAGAAAAATTGGGTCCAGCAAAACCCTATCTGACAACTCTTGCAACTATGATCTCAACGCTTTCAATTCTGTAGGTGCCATTCTGTAAGGAGCTATTGATATAGGAGATGTTCCCATCACTAACTCAATAGCAAACTCAACCTCTCGGATTTGTGGTAATCCGAGTAAATCCTCTGGAAACACGTCTAGATACTCACATACCATTAGAATCAATTCTAGTTTTAGGTTAGAAACTCCAGAATCAAATATGTAAGTGAGATACATTTCACAGCCTTTTCTAACATACTTCTATGCTGACATAGCCGATATAACACTAGACATACAATCCAGTCTATCTAATTCAATTTGAAGCTTTTCACCGTTATGACACTTTAACACAATAAGGTTTCATCTACAGTTCACAACAGCATCATGTAGAGTCAACCAATCTATACCCAAAATCACGTCAAACTCATCAAACAATAGTAGCATCAAATCAGCTGGAAAGTTGCAACCCCAAATCATCAAAGGACAGTTTTTAAAAACCTTATCAACTAACACATACTAACCTAGGGGGTTCATTAATTTAACCAAAAATTTAATGAACTGAACAGGCAATTTCTTACTTGACACTAAATTCGTGCATACATATAAATGTGTGGATCCTGGATCAATCAAATCAATAACATCAGTATCAAAGATAGAAATGTACCAATGATAACATTTGGTGTTGAAGCTTCCTCTCTAGCACAGATCGCATAAGCTCTAGCCGATGCTTCTGCCTTGGATCTCACAACAGAGTCATTGGTCCCACTGCGGCTATTACCCATATTTCCAAGGTTCCGTGGCAGTCTACCTCTCGTAAATGTATTGCTCGGTCGAACAATCTAAACCTTTTTTTTGTCGGACCTCTCTGGGGAATCTTGGATACAATTTTCCTATGAACCACATATAAAACATGCCCCATCTTTCATCTTGTACCTACCAAAGTGTCAACGTCCACATTGTTGACATTCAGGCTTATTACTTTTAGCACTGCCTGAGGTTTTCGAATCGCATGTTGTTTTCCGTAATCTCTACTGGAATAACCCACTAAAGTTGACGAACATTATGATATACTTTTTTCTTCTTTGTTTGCGGTTAATAAAATTTCCCTGTTGATCTCTTACTCGAATCACGAGCCTCAAAATCAACTTTTCTTTTAGCTTTGCTCAATTCTTCAGATTTATCTCCTTGGTCAACTAGAACTACAAATGTAACACCCCTATCCCGTATCCGTCGTCGGAATAGGTAAAGGGGCATTACCGGACTTGAAACTCATATCCGAACAGTAAAAATTTTGAATATCTTTTTTTTTTTTATAAAGAAAGTTCCTTTAGGTAAATACTAAAGACAGTCAGGGATACAATTTAACTGCTATAAGTACACATTTAAAAGATGCCATTTTCGCATGGCTTATATACATTAACCAAAATATTCTTGACCTTTGGTCTATTCTTTACATGCCATAAAATAATTCAAAACATAACAAGAACAAGCGGTGGATAGTGATAGTGTGACTAGTTCTTTGACGATCCCCGAGCACTGTAGCTTCCAAATGAGATCTATAAAACAGAGGAAACAAAGTAAACGGAGTAAGCATTACAATGCTTAGTAAGTTTTAAGCAGTGTCAACAGACAACAATCAAATTATAACATAGTTGTTCGTAATTTTTATTCCACTCTTCCTTCGGGCATACCATCCCTTTACCGAATATGTCCATCTCATCATATATAATAGGCAGATAAATTCTCACTTGATAGTGATCTCTTATAAACATAGGTACATTACACATTTTCACCTAACTTTCCACATTGACCAAACGCACAATAATCATAGAACAGTCTTATTGCTTTACTCACATATGCATCACATAACGACCTTGTGATTTAGTCCAAATCAAGCTTAAATATAATCTCAAAATACATACCTGACCAGCTTAACGCATTGAACGTATTTATTACCAATCGTTACTGTGAGGTCGTATAATCTTATGCTTTACTCGAATCTTCAGCGAAACCTTTAGCTCGAATAGTCCCCACACGTAGTTATCGGGTCTTACCCGGACAAAATCTCCACACGTAGTCATCGGGTCTTACCCGGACATAATCTCCACACGTAGTCATCAGGTCTTACCCGGAATATATTTCCAAGTTTCATGTACATTTATTCACATGTTACAACATTCACATCGACTGTCATATTTGTAATTCATTTGCCTCATCAAATATCTAATAATACACATCTTTCACATTTGGTCATTCGGCCACAATATACACACATCTCCTACATATTTCACACTAGCCGAATCACTAGCCATTCGGCTTTACCACATATACATATCTCATACATATTTCGCATTAGCCATTCGGCTTTACCACGTATACATATCTCATACATATTTTGCATTAGCCATTCGGCTTTACCACGTATACATATCTCATACATATTTCACACTAGCCATTCGGCTTTACCACATATACATATCTCATACATATTTCACACTAGCCATTCGGCTTTACCACATATACATATCTCATACATATTTGACATTAGCCATTCGGCTTTACCACATATACATATCTCATAGATATTTCACATTAGCCATTCGGCTTTACCACATATACATATCTCATAGATATTTCACATTAGCCATTCGGCTTTACCACACACATATATTTATCTTGTACCTCAATTTCAGCAATAGCTTATAAGCAACTCAAATAGTTTCATCAATGTTTACAACAAATTCACATATTCACCACAAGCTGTTTTTCCTGAGCAATAGTCACTAAATTATTTATAAATGGAGTTACAAAACTCAAAATCAATTGCCGTTAATTTTCCCTGAATATATACTCATATATCTTCCTTCCATAAAATTTTCAAAATTTTAGGTTTGGCCAATCAATACCAGATTTTTCTTAAAGTTTCCCCTGTTTCACTATTTGACTAATCTGACCACTCTTCACTACGAATAAAATTTCTCATTGTACAGAATTCAAAATATGTTCTATTTGATTTCATTTGAAACTAGACTCATTAAGGAGTCTAAGCATATAAATTTTATCTTATAACCATTTTTGTACAAATTATAATGATTTTCTAAAAACAGAATAGGGGATTTTGAGTCATTCGACAATTGTCTCACACAACTTTAAATATCTCTTTATAGGAAATTTCTTTGCTTACACGGTCTCTTTTATAAGAAACTCGACTAATTAAGCTTTGATTACATATTTTATTCAGCCTATAATTCCACACCAACAATTTACAGTGATTTTCTAAAATCAAGTTACTGCTGCTGTCCTAAGCAAGTTATTACAATTTGCTCTTAAATTTCCAAGTCCAAACACTTATGAACTTACCATTTGAGTTTAAGGCATATCATGGCCACATCATATCTTATTAAATCAACTCATTATGTCTATTATGATTGAATTTACTCAATGTTTAATCACTTAAAACTTACCTCGAAAGTTGTCGAATGATTATGACGGCTATTCGATCACTTTTTCCTTTCCCTTATCCAACTTTGATCCTCTAGGCTCTTGAGCTAAATCAAACAATTTACTTCCCAAATTAAACATAGTCATACGACATCCATATACATTTTATACTAGCCGAAATGTACCATCAAGATATACTTTACTCAAATAATTTACATTGGCCGATCATGTATAATGTTTTGTAGCTTAATAAATTTATCATACATTATGTATTCATAATATTTGTGCAGCGAATTATCCATGGTCATACACACACAATAAAAAATAAATACCAAATTTTCATATCCTTTATGCCCTAAGCCGAATACACTTGTCATGTTCACCTACATTTTTCAAGTACAACATGTAACACCCCGAACACGAGACCGTCGCCGGAGTTGAACACGAGGTGTTAACAGACTTCAAACCACTTATTAGAAATTTCCCAGACAAGCTGCCAGTCTGCGTATGAGTCGCATTAAAAATCATATCTTGAGTTCTGAAACTCGAAATCCAGTTCCGTAAATTTTTCTCGGAACTAGACTCATATATCTATATGGTAGAATTTTTGTAGAATTTTTGGCCAGGCCAATTGGTACAGTTTATTGGTTAAAGTCGTCCCTGTTCCTGGGTTCGACTACTCTGACCCTTGTGCATTACGACTTAGATATATCCCTTTACAGAGCTCCAATACTTATACCGTTGGTTTCTAATGAAACTAGACTCAAAAGGAATCTATACATATAAAGCATGACTTCTAATTGTCTCTGATTAATTTAGGGTGAATTTCTAAAGTCGAGACAGGGATCCAGAAATCGCCTCGCCCTGTTTCACAAGAGTTTAATTATCTCCTAACATACAGCTCATATTTCGTTTCTTCTATATGAAAATAGACTCATCGAGCTTCGATTACATAATTTATTCATTATTTAATTCCATTCCTACTATTTTAGTGATTTTTCAATCTCACGTCATCGCTGCTGCCAAAGATCTCATTACTAAAGCAACTATGCCTATTTCGTGATTTCTCCTTGATCTAACTAGTAATTCATCATACATATCACAAATTATGATCATGACTAGCCATGCCAAAGGCTAATCATTGTCAAACATCTCCCTATTACACTATTGCCATATCATGAATTTTAACACCAAAAATAATCAACCATGACATATGGCATAAAAATCGAATTACCAAGACTTGCGACCTAACATTATAGAACCAAATCCAACCGAACATTTATGCCATTTTCGTATGGCTAAAAGTTTACATACCAAATTTCAACAAAACATATTAGCCTATACATGCGAAATGTTCTCCTAGACCGACTAAAAAGAAGATACCGAAGTTGCTAGCCGGTGTGATGACTTGATGATGATCCCAAGCACGCAAAAGACGAGTCCAAGAAACCTAAAGTAGGTGACAAGCAAACACCGAGTGAGTATATAACTCAAGAAGTCATAAGCATTACATTGCCGTTCAGTAATAATATATCATAAGAGAAAATAAATAATGCGGGATTAAAGTCCTCCATTCATACCCAAACTGTGCTATAATTCCTTAGGCATTTCGGTTCGATCTCATACCAAGCCCTACTTTGATATTTCATACATTACACCATATGACATTGGATGCATTTATCTTCAAGTATAATCACCACATAGGTTCAAGACATACCAAGCTCAATCCCAAATATAAATAAAATGTCTATTCCTCATGAGCTCAAGTTGTTTACTCGCATCATTGTCCATGATTGACTCGATAAGGCCGCACACTTAGAGCATGTATATTTATTAGAGAATGTATAATAAGCCCGCACACTTAGTGCTTAATAGTCGAACTCGCACACTTAGTGCTATATAATCAAACTCGCACACTTAGTGCTATACAATTTGAACCCGCACACTTAGTGCCAATCTCATGATCATGAATGTTTACACCCGCACTCTTAGTGCCGAAACCAACAACTCAATACATCTCACCTCTTTTCTTTTTCATTCAATACTTTCATCACCCCATGCATACATGTATATATATATATTTATCATTCCATTCAGCATCATTACATAGACGTTATGATCATTTCAATTAATACAAAATGTATGCTTAATGACTTACCTTGTGTTGGGTAAGACGGTTCCAACTCGGCTACTCGATGATCTTTTCTTTGCCTTTGCTTGATTCTCCTTCTTTAACTCCTTGAGCTTAATCAATAAATCAACTAGTTTAACCACCTTGCTAAATATTTATAATCCAATTACACATGCATATGTATGTTAGTATATTCGGCAACCATCCTCACTAATTACCCATTTAGTCGATTATACACATAATCAAAGGTAACCTCACGAATGGGCATACTTATGTATATATATATATACACTTCCGAATGGGCATCACAATTAGATTTAACGCCACCTTCATACTCAATTAGATGGTCGAATGTATGTACAATGTCAACTATAACATCATTTAAACATCTAATTTCATCTCATTAACACTTGATCGAATTTTCCTAATCTAGCATATTTTCACATCTATTTGTAACATCATGTAAATCCACATATAACTACATTTCTTAAGTTCCACATCTTAATGCCCATTATAGCCATTCTCATAGTCTAAATCTAAAAAATCGGCACATCCACCTTTCAACCATGTTAGCGAATACTCATTCTCTTCTTAGTCCTAAATTCGGCACCTCCAACAAAGTGACTTAACAACTTCAACTTTCATGCTAACATAACAAGCAATTTAACACATACATATAACTAACATGTTAATAGCATCAAGATATCAACTAAAATTTTTAAGCTTCTTAGTCAAAGCCTAACTCTCCGACAACCCAAATCCAACCATGGGATAGATAGAATTTAGACTCATCACCCAAAGGTTGTGTAAACTTCCAAAAATATCATTGAACATACCTTGATCTAAAGGACCACCTTGGCCGACTCTTGCTTCCTCTTCTTCCTCTAGTTATGACAATTGCAAAAGAAAGGAAACATGAACACTCCTTCTTCCCTCCTTATTAAGCATTCAAACTCCCTCATTTTCATGCCACAACATCAAACACTCCTCCTAGATACAAGCAATGGCCGAACTTCTTCAAAATTTTTCTCCCTTTCTTTTTCTTGGTTTTTCGGCTAGGAGATGGCAAGTATGAACACCCTTTTTTTGTTCACTTTCCTATTATTATTCCCATCATTTGTTAACTAAAAAAACATATTAAATTAGAATGAGTGGAGCATCATCACTCCTTGGCCGCCACCATGTATTTTATGGGTAATTTGACATGCAAAGCCATGCTTCCTCTCCCTATTATTAATTACTCCTTATAATTCATCTATCATCTTTTCTAACTTCGTCAACTAGGTCCTTTTCAATTAATTCACATTCCTAAAGCTAATATTAAGCATTTAATTTCTCATATATTCACCGTCACACAAAAATTTATGTAATTAAAACACAAAATAAATTTTGGCTCGGTAATGTGGTCTCGAAACCACATTCCACCGTGGTCTAATTAGGGTTGTCACAACTCTCCCCACATAAGAAATTTTCGTCCCGAAAATCTTACGGTGAATAATTTTGGATATCGATCCTTCATAGAGTCCTCAAGATCCCAAGTGGCTTCTTCAATTCCGTGTTTATGCCACAACACCTTCACTAATGGGATTTTCTTATTTCGCAACTCTTTTACTTCACGCATCAAAAGGCGAACCGGTTCTTCTTCATAACTCAAGTTAGGCTGAATCTCGATCTCAGATGGACTGATTACGTGCGACGGGTCGGACCTATATCGTCAAAGCATCGAGACATGGAAAATGTTGTGAATCTTTTCAAGCTCAGGGGGCAAAATTAATCGGTATGCAACTGGTCCAACTCGTTCGGATACTTCATACGAACCGATGAACCTCGGACTTAGTTTGCCTTTACGACCAAATCTAAGCACCTTCTTCCAGGGTGAAACTTTGAGAAATACTTTGTCTCCAACCTGATATTCAATGTCTTTTCTTTTCGAATCCGCATACGACTTTTGACGATCCGGCGGCTTTCAAACTTTCACGAATTACTCGAACTTTCGCTCAAAGATCCTTAATCAAATCAACCCCAAAAATTTTACTTTCACTAAGTTCAGGTCCAAAATAATGGGTACGGCATTTACGATCGTATAAGGCCTCGTAAGGTGCCATCTTAATGCTTGATTGAAAGCTATTGTTGTGCGAATTCAATCAAAGGCAAATATCTTTCCCATGAACCACAAAACTCTAAGACGCAACATCTCAACATATCCTCGAGTATCTGAATTATTCGTTCAGATTGGCCATCAGCCTGGGGATGAAATGCGGTGCTAAAATGCATCTTAGTACCCAACGCTTCTTGTAACTTTTTCCAAAATCGCGATGTAAATCTTGGGTCTCTATCCGACACGATAGAAATAGGTACCCCATGCAATCGAACAATTTGGGAGATGTATAATTCTACCAATTTATCGAGCGAAAAATCTGTACGGACAGGGATAAAATGAGCAGACTTGGTCAATCTATCAACAATAACCCAGATTGCATCTTTCTTGCTTGATGACAATGGCAATCCAGATACAAAATCCATCGTTACCCGATCCCACTTCCATTCGGGTATCATGATCGGCTGAAGTAATCCCGACGGCACTTGATGTTCCGCTTTTACTTGTTGGCATATCAAACACCTTGAAACAAATTCAGAAATGTCTCGTTTCATACAGGGCCACCAAAATTGAAGTTTCGGTCATTGTACATTTTAGTACTACAGGTGGGTGACATTCGACTCATCGTGAGCCTCGTCCAAAATCATCGAAATAAGTTCCGAATTTCTTGGAACACATAATCGACCTCTGAACGTCAAGCAATCATTGTCGTCCATCTGAAACTCAAATTCCTCATTCGAAGCACATTCAGCTCGTTTAGTGACCAATTCAGCGTCGACTTTCTAGGATTCAAGTATTTGCCGGATTAATAATGGTTTGGCCTCTAATTCAGCTACTAGCACCCCATCAGGTGAGACGGACAAGTGAGCATTCACCGCTCTCAAAGCAAACAGTGCTTTCTGAATTAAAGCATCGGCAACCACGTTAGCCTTTCCCGGGTGATACTCAATAACAAGTTCATAGTCTTTCAACAACTCAAGCCAACGTCTTTGTCACAGATTTAGATCTCTTTGAGTCATCAAATATTTAAGACTTTTGTGGTCCGAATAAATATGACACCTTTCCCCAAACAAGTAATGCCGCCATATTTTCCAGGCGAACACTATGGCCGCCAATTCAAGATCATGGGTCGGATAGTTTCTCTCATGCGGCTTTAATTGTCTCGACGCGTAAGCCACAACTCGACCTTCTTGCATCAACAGACAACCTAGCCTAAGTAAGGATGCATCACTATAAATGACAAACTCTTTGCCGGACTCCGGTTGTACTAGCACTGGAGCTTCGGTTAAACAGGTCTTTAGTCGATCAAAACTCTTCTGACAGTTTTCTGTCCATTCAAACTCAACATCTTTTTGGAGTAGTTTCGTCAACGGTGCAGCTATCATCGAGAAACCCCTTACAAACCGTCGGTAGTATCCGGCAAGTCCCAAAAAGCTCCTAACTTCAGTAACATTCCTCGGAGGTTTCCAATCGAGTATGGCCGAAATTTTGTTCGGATCCACTCTAACACCTGATGCGGACACCACGTGCCCCAAAAAGCTAACCTCTTTCAACCAAAATTCACATTTATTGAATTTTGCATATAACTGCTTGTCTCGCAAAATTTGTAATACTAACCTCAAATGCTCGGCGTGTTCGGCTTCACCTTGTGAGTAAACTAAAATATCATCAATAAACACAACCACAAATCGATCCAAGTATGGCCTGAATACTCGATTCATTAAATCCATAAATACCGCAGGGGCATTAGTGAGCCCAAACGACATCACTAAGAATTCGTAGTGACCGTACCTCGTTCTAAAAGCGGTTTTGGGTATGTCCGAGTCTCAAACCCTCAACTGATAAATAACCAAATCTCAAATCTATCTTGGAAAATACTGAGGCTCCCTTTAATTGATCAAACAAATCATCAATACGTGGCAACGGGTATTTATTCTTTATGGTCACTTTATTCAACGGCGATAGTCGATGCACAATCTCATGGTTCCATCCTTCTTTTCACAAACAATACGGGTGCACCCCATGGAGAAAAACTTCGGTCGAGCGAAACCTCTATCCATCAATTCTTGCAATTGAACTTTCAATTCCTTTAATTCCGTTAATGCCATACGATACGGGGCTATTGAGATTGGCGTGGTACGGTACAATCTCGATGTCGAATTCCACCTCTCGAACCGGTGGCAACCCGGTAACTCCTCGGGAAAAACATCCGAATACTCACAAACCATCGGTGCTGACTCAAGTTTCCTTTCCATCTCTTTGCTATCAAATACATACGCAAGGTATGTTTCACACCCTTTTTCACATATCTCGGCGGTCATTGAAGATATTATCGCGGCACCCCTTCAAATCGGTAAACTCAACTCGGACTACCTCATCATGTGCACTCCTCAAATCGATGGTTTTTCTTTTGCGTTCACCCTTGCATCATGTACTGATCAACCAATCCATACCAAGAATGACATCAAATTCATCAAACGGTAAAAGCATCAAATCGTCCGGAAAAGCAGATTCTCGGATTATTAGAGGCATCTCTTACACACTTTATCAACAAGTATGTATTGACCCAAAGGGTTTGACACTGAATTACGAACTCGAGAGACTCAATAGGTAGAGTCTTCTTTGGATGCTAAGGTTTCACATACTGAGATGGTGAGTAGAGCCGGGGTCAATCAATGCAATCACATTAGTATCAAAGAGAGTGAAAGTACCGTGATGACGTCGGGGAGGATGCCTCCTCTCGTGCGGAATGGCATATGCTCTAGCAGAGTCTGGTCTCATTTCGAACAGTAGTATCGAGGCCCTCTCGACTACCACCCCTACCTCCTAAAATTCTCGGTGGTCTACCTCTAGTGTCACTCCACTAGGTCTTGCACCTTGCATCTTATTCTTCTCATCAAGCTCGTGCAATCTCTAATGAAGTGGTCCTTGAACCGCATCCGTAATGCAGACCTGTTAGTAGACTTACCCCAACATTCACCTAGGTGTCATCTTCCACATTGGGGCATTCAGGTTTCTCTTGACGATTATTGCCCACACTAGCTACCAAGTAGCTCGAGTCCGTCGATGGTCGTGCTCGATGGAAATTCCGCGATCGTCCTCGACTTACTAGTGTCCTCCACGAACTTCTTCTACCGAGAACGGAGCTTTACCCGTCGATCTTTTACGATAGTCTCTAGCTTCAAATTCAGCCTTATTCTTCTCCTTTCCAAGTTCTTCCGCCTTGCAGGCTCGTTCGACTAGTGTTACAAACTCCTTTATCTCCAAAATACCCACTAGTAGCTTTAAATCTTCATTCAATCTTTCTTCAAATCTTTTGCACATAGCAACCTCATCGGCCACACACTCCCGGGCATACCGACTGAGTCTTACGAACTCATGTTCGTATTCAGATACTGTCATACGGCCTTGCTTGAGTTTCAAGAATTCCTTACGTTTTTGATCGATGAACCGTTGACTAATATACTTCTTTCAAAATTCTGTTTGAAAGAAATCCCAAGTAACTCGTTCGTTTGGGACTATGGAAATCAAGGTCCTCCACCAATAGTAGGCTGAGTCCCGCAACAAGGATATAGCACACTTTAGACATTCATCGGTGTGCATGCAGTTCATCAAACACCGAATGGTGTTATCAAGCGAACTTCGGCCCTTTTGGCATCATCGGTAACTATGGCCCTGAACTCCTCAGCCCCGCTTCCTAATCAAGTCTGCGGTGGCTTACTCAAACCTCACAGGATCGATCGATGGCATTACGGGCTCTTGGGGTGGATTATTCAAATTCGGAATTGTTGGACAGCCGGATTGGTTCGGGCATATTCGCGACCCACTCATTCATCATGGTAAAGAAGGCTTATTTAGCCCCTCACCTTGATTATTCGCAGATGACCGAGGTTCAACAGATGGCGTCCCTTGTGCAGGAGCAGCCGCTACACTTTCAACGTCATCCGCCAAGGTTCTCTCTACAGGATCCATTTACTAATCAAAACAAAAATTTTAACCGTCGAAGTCATCACACATTTAAACATTAACATTAAGGCATGTATAGCTAGACTCATACGTGCTATGGTAGTCCTAGAACCGACTAAACCATAGCTCGATACCAATTAAATTGTAACACCCGAACCCGAGACCGTCACGAGTCGAACACGAGGTGTTAACGGACTTCAAACCACTTATTAGAAATTTCCCGGACATAATTTGCCATCGCATACGAGTCGCATTAAAATCATATCTTGAGTTCTGAAACTCAAAATCCAGTTCCGTAAATTTTCCCGGAACTAGACTCATATATCTATATGGTAGAATTTTTGTAGAATTTTGGCCGGGCCAATTGGTACAGTTTATTGGTTAAAGTCGTCCCTGTTCACGGTTTGACTACTCGACCCTTGTGCATTACGACTTAGATATCTCCCTATACTGAGCTCCAATACTTATACCGTTGGTTTCTAATGAAACTAGACTCAAAAGGGAATCTATACATATAAAGCATGACTTCTAATTGTCTCTGATTAATTTAGGGTGAATTTCTAAATTCGGGACAGGGGATCCAGAAATTGCTCTGGCCCTGTTTCACAAGAGTTTAATTATCTCCTAACATACAGCTCATATTTCGTTTCTTCTATATGAAAATAGACTCATCGAGCTTCGATTACATAATTTATTCATTATGTAATTCCATTCCTACTATTTTTAGTGATTTTTCAATCTCACGTCATTCTTCTTTGCCAAAGATCATTACTAAAGCAACTATGCCTATTTCGTGATTTCTCCTTGATCTAACTAGTAATTCATCATACATATCACAAATTATGATCATGACTAGCCATGCCAAAGGCTAATCATTGTCAAACATCTCCCTATTACACTATTGCCATATCATGAATTTTAACACCAAAAATAATCAACCATGACATATGGCATAAAAATCGAATTACCAAGACTTGCGACCTAACATTATAGAACCAAATCCAACCGAATATTTATGCCATTTTCGCATGGCTAAAAGTTTACATACCAAATTTCAACAAAACATATTAGCCTATACATGCGAAATGTTCTCCTAGACCGACTAAAAAGAAGATACCAAAAGTTGCTAGCGGTGTGATGACTTGATGACAGTCCAGAAACGCAAAAAGACGAGTCCAAGAAACCTAAAGTAGGTGACAAGCAAACACCGAGTGAGTATATAACTCGAGAAGTCATAAGCATTACATTGCCGTTCAGTAATAATATATCATAAGAGAAAATAAATAATGCGGATTAAAGTCCTCCATCCATACCCAAACTGTGCTATAATTCCTTAGGCATTTCGGTTCGATCTCATACTAAGCCCTACTTTGATATTTCATACATTACACCATATGGCATTGGATGCATTTATCTTCAAGTATAATCACCAAATAGGTTCAAGACTTACCAAGCTCAATCCCAAATATAAATAAAATGTCTATTCCTCATGAGCTCAAGGTGTTTACTCGTACCACTGTCCATGATTGACTCGATAAGGCCGCACACTTAGAGCATGTATATTTATTAGAGAATGTATAATAAGCCCGCACACTTAATGCTTAATAGTCAAACTGGCACACTTAGTGCTATATAATCAAACTCGCACACTTAGTGCTATACAATTTGAACCCGCACACTTAGTGCCAATCTCATGATCATGAATGTTTACACCCGCACTCTTAGTGCCGAAACCAACAACTCAATACATCTCACCTCTTTTCTTTTTCATTCAATACTTTCATCACCCCATGCATACATGTATATATATATATATTTATCATTCCATTCAGCATCATTACATAGACGTTATGATCATTTAAATTAATACAAAATATATGCTTAATGACTTACCTTGTTTTGGGTAAGACGGTTCCAACTCGGCTACTCGATGATCTTTTCTTTGCCTTTGCTTGATTCTCCTCCTTTAACTCCTTGAGCTTAATTAATAAATCAACTAGTTTAACCACCTTGCTAAATATTTATAATCCAATTACACATGCATATGTATGTTAGTATATTCGCAACCATCCTCACTAATTACCCATTTAGTCGATTATACACATAATCAAAGGTAACCTCACGAATGGGCATACTTATGTATATATATATATACACTTCGAATGGGCATCACAATTAGATTTAACGCCACCTTCATACTCAATTAGATGGCGAATGTATGTACAATGTCAACTATAACATCATTTAAACATCTAATTTCATCTCATGAACACTTGATCGAATTTTCCTAATCTAGCATATTTTCACATCTATTTGTAACATCATGTAAATCCACATATAACTACATTTCTTAAGTTCCATATCTTAATGCCCATTATAGCCATTCTCATAGTCTAAATCTAAAAAAATTGGCACATCCACCTTTCAACCATGTTAGCGAATACTCATTCTCTTCTTAGTCCTAAATTCGGCACCTCCAACAAAGTGACTTAACAACTTCAACTTTCATGCTAACATAACAAGCAATTTAACACATGCATATAACTAACATGTTAATAGCATCAAGGTATCAACTAAAATTTTAAGCTTCTTAGTCAAAGCCTAACTCTCCGACAACCCCAAATCCAACCATGGGATGATAGAATTTAGACTCATCACCCAAAGGTTGTGTAAACTTCAAAATATCATTGAACATACCTTGATCTAAAGGACCACCTTGGCGAATCTTGCTTCCTCTTCTTCCTCTAGTTACGACAATTGCAAAAGAAAGGAAACATGAACACTCCTTCTTCCCTCCTTATTAAGCATTCAAACTCCCTCATTTTCATGCCACAACATCAAACACTCCTCCTAGATACAAGCAATGGCGAACTTCTTCAAAATTTTCTCCCTTTCTTTTCTTGGTTTTTCGGCTAGGAGATGGCAAGTATGAACACCCTTTTTTTGTTCACTTTCCTATTATTATTCCCATCATTTGTTAACTAAAAAAAAACATATTAAATTAGAATGAGTGGAGCATCATCACTCCTTGGCCGGCCACCATGTATTTTATGGGTAATTTGACATGCAAAGCCATGCTTCCTCTCCCTATTATTAATTACTCCTTATAATTCATCTATCATCTTTTCTAACTTCGTCAACTAGGTCCTTTTCGAATTAATTCACATTCCTAAAGCTAATATTAAGCATTTACTTTCTCATATATTCACTGTCACACAAAAATTTATGTAATTAAAACACAAAAATAACTTTTTGGCTCGGTAATATGGTCTCGAAACCACATTCCGACCAGGGTCTAATTAGGGTTGTCACACAACATTCTCATATTCGGCATTAGTATCAAGCATAATAGCCAATTCTTCCCACCATTTCCAAACCAATTCATCAATGCAATCATGCCATTACAAATGAACTTAAAATAACCATATCTAATAATCAAATACCTATAGCATTGCACATTTCTCACATAGCAAGTACAACTAAATTCATTATTAATATATATATATCTAAACACTTAACTACAAGATTTAATCACCATTATCAAATCATAAAACGACTTATAACCATCATCTATATTTACTTCACATAAACCAAATAACCATTACATCATCTTTAAAACACTTAGCATGTTACCCATTTAATCAAGCCAAATCTCAAGACCATTCCATCACACAAATTATACCATAAATCATACTTACAATTTAAGTTAATGCATGACTGAAAATCACCATCATTAACATCATTATCAAACCGAAACCAAAACACATCTATCATCCGTATACCAAGCTTACCAAAACAAACTACTATGAGTTTCAAGCTTATTGACCGAATCTCAAACCTCAAAATTCTAAGTTTAATCTATGGGATAAGTAGAGTTTGAACTAATCATCTCAAACATGCATAGATTTTCAAGAATCATTCAATACATACCTGATTCTAGCCATCTTCTAAGCCAAAAATCAAAGCAACCAAACTTTCTCCCCCCCCCTTTAGGCTACGGCAATGGAGGAGAAGAAAAGACCCAACTTTGTTTTTTTCTCACCGTTTTAATTATTTAATTCCTCTTATAATTTATGACATATAATAACTTGATTTATTATAAAACTATTTGATATTATTTAACTAAAATATAACATACAAAATGCCAAAATGTGTCATTCATGCCCATCCTTGCCGTCCACTACCAAGAAAAAGGAATGTTTGACATGCAAGTCCCTCATGCTTCAAACCATGCAAATTTTAGCCACTACCAATTAACCTATGACATTTTCAAGATTTTTCACATAAGCCCCTTTTTATTTATTTCACATCCAAATGACAAAATTAAAGCATGAAATTTTCACACATACTTATTCATAAATAATAAGCATAAAATATAACAATTAATTATTTTTGTGGCTCGATTTTGTGGTCCCGAAACCACTTTCCGACTAGGGTCAAATTAGGGGTGTCACAACAAATTCTTTCAATTCGAGTATCCCGAGTAATAACTTTATGTTATCATTCAATGTATCTTCAAACTGTAACAACTCATTTTTTAGTGGTGTTAGAAATAATGGTTTCGGTGCCACCAAATCCAACGGGTAAGTTCATAAATATTATATTTGTAACGGCCCATTTTTTAGTAGTGTCAGAAACAGTGGTTTCGAGGTCAACAAATCTGACGAGTAAGTTCGTAAATATTATATTTAATATTTACGAGTTAATTGTGACTGTGAAAAGGTTTTTGATATAGTGATTTTTTTTTTGTTTTATAAGCGATTTATTAAGTGGTAGGACTCTAAGGTCAAGTGGTTTTAGAAAATAAGGTATTGGGACCTCATTTTTATAAACTGAGCTATAAATATTTTAAAAATATTTACGAAGTGCCATTAAGATGGTATTAAAGTTTCATTGAAAAATTTTAACGTTTCGATGGTTAATTAATTAAAAATGACTAAATTATAAAAGATGTAAATTTGATCCTTTTTGATTTGAGTGATTAAATGGCTTAATAAATGAAAGTATATGGACTAATATGGTAAATATACCATATTATAAATGAGTGGATGATTAAACCATGAAATAAGTTAAAAATGCATGTATAATTGAAGGGTAAATTAGTGATTTAATAAAGAAATAATTAGAAAAAAGTAAAATAAATATTGATTGTCACCTTCCAATTTGAACACCACTGAATTTGAAAGTAGAAAATCCATTGAAGATGAACAAGTTTTGGCAATGGCTTTATCTATGCATGGTACACCATTTTTCACCCGTTTCTTTAAATTTTTATGTTTTTGAGATCATTGCAACTAGGTCCAGCTAGCTCGTACCTTCGATTTTGAAATTTTTAAAGATTTTGAATGTTTCCATTGATGAACCTTATGTTTTAGATGTTAAATGATGAATTTATAAAGTTGATTGATATTTAAAAGTACTTTATTAAGTGATTTTTGTTGAATTTACCAATTAGGGACTAAATTGTTAAATTAATAAAAGTACAAGGATTTAATGTGAAATTTTTGCATAAATGGGATTTTTTGGATACCATGAACATTTGGCTAAGTCAATTTTTGGTAAAAATGGTGAATTTACATGTTTTGGGCTCACGGACTAAATTGAATAAAAGTAAAACTTTAGAGGCGATTTTATAAAAATTTCAAAAATGAATAAATTGCATGAAATACATTTTTTTACTGCCTAAATTGATAAATTGAGTGAAATTATTAATTTAGATAAAGATCGGGTGACAAATCGAGGAAAATGAAAAATTACTAAAATGCCCCTAAACTTTGGTATTTTTGCAATTTAGCCAGGTAAGTTCATATGAACTGTATTTTGTATAATTTTAATTAAATTGAAGGTTAACATGTGATTATATTGTGATTAAATCAATATATATGTTAGTATGCAATTTACCGTGTTACGAAACGACGTAAATCTAATGACGTACTACGACTACCGAGTCTCGTTTGAACCTTAGGAATTCGTAGGATACAAATGACATGTCATTAGGGTTATTGATTTGGTTGAGGTCCTGCATGTGTTGCAAACACACCACAGCTCTTATGAGCTTACCGATTCTTAGCTCGTATGAGCTTACTAATTCACAACTCGTAAGAGCATACCAATTCATAGCTCGTATGAGCATACATGTACAGGTATTGACGGATTATAGTTTAGCACACTATGTGTAAGTTATCCCGAGTATCTAATGATTTTCTAAATGGTTCAGCAAGCGATGTTCTGTTACGAGATTATATGAGTTCGATACGAACTATTACAGGTATTTACATGAAATACATGGAATGATTTTACATGATGTATTGTTACATGATTTGGATGTTGCATGTATATGGAAATTTGATTAATTATTGAGTTCATCCATGATTATTGATTCATATATGAATTTACATGACTAACATGGTTGTTGTGTATGTGCTAGGCTTTGTCCAAGTTGTGGTTTGATTATACCACGTTAAACTTATAAGTTATGCATTAAAATTGTAAATGCCTAAATGGAAATATGCTTGTGATCATGAAAGGGTAGTAAGTTTAAATTATGTAATTCCTATTGAAATGGTTTACCATATGGTTAGTTCCAAAAAGAATTATGTTTAAATGCACTAGCTTGTGGCTATGATTGAATGATATACTTATGGCTTATGTGTTATGCATATAAAATGGGTGTGGAAAGGTAATGAAATAGTAAGTTCATACCTGAAGTTTAGAATGACGAAAAAAGGAATGATGAATTGAATTGATGTTATTTAAGCTAATGAGAGTAAATGCAATGGAAAGTAATGAAATGGAAATGAAAATAAGAAAAATTTGAAAGGGTTTAAAGTTATTTAAAGTCCTACTATGCTAGGGATGATATGTATAAGTGATGTTGTGGATTTATTTACCTTGTGAGTTGTTGAATATAGCTTCATGAATATTGTGGTATCAGTATTGGATTATTCTTGATATGTATATATTTAATATTTGAAATGAATTGATATGATTAAAGTTTATATGAGCTTACTAAGCATTCATTGCTTACGTAGTTATTTTCCTTTACTTTTCAAATTATTGGAAGCTCGATCGAGTTGGAAGCTAGTTGGAGATCCATCACACTATCCATCAGCTCGCTCGGTACTTTCTGTTGGTTTAAGTTTAGTTATAATGGCATGTATAGGTTATTTTGGTTAATGTTGGCCCATATATTTTGTTGTGATTAAAGCCATTTGAGTTGGCTTGTGTTTTGGTATATTTTTGTATGGATAAATGTGGCCTTAATTTGGTTGAGGTGTGGCTTGATTGGCAGTTGAATGATGAAAGGTAAAATGATAGTTATATGTGCATTTTGTATAAGTGTTTTGTTAGTTGATGAATTGGTTCTGAATTGGTACCTTGTTGTGTAAGACATATATGTCTAAGTAAGTTAGAATTTGAAGGGCATGTTTAACATCAATTAGTATGTTTTGGTAAAGTGATCTACATTATATGTAATGATGCAATTATGCATATAATTTAGTTGAACATTTGGTTATATTGAATACATGGTTAAACATGTTTATATTGGTTATATGTGACTATACTACATGTTTAAGGCTTGATTTTTCTTGTTTTCAATGCCATAATATGACTTGTTTATATGCATAATGTTAAGTGTATGTGGATGCCAAATTGGGTGAGAAATATGGCTTGTAAAATGATCTATTTTCGTTCACATGAGTAAAGACACAGGTGTGTGTCTCAGCCATGTGTGACACACGGCCAAGTGACACAATCGTGTGTCCCTTGTAGTTTTTAAAAGGTTGCAAGTCAGGCTGTTACACGGCCTAGCACACGGCTTGGCACACGGGTGTGTGAGGTTACTTTGAAGGGTATACAGCCTAGCACATGGGCATGTGACTTGGTCGTGTGACCAAGTCAGTGAGTTACACGGGCATGGACATGGGCTGGGACATAGCCGTGTGTCCCTATTTCGAATGCCCACACGGCCTAAGACACAGGCATGTCTCTTGGCCATATGATCTCTGCAGTTTGTAGATTTTCATCTTTTTCTGAAAAAGTCTTTGAGTTCCTGATTTAGTCCCGACTTGTTTCTAAAGCAATTTTAGGGCCTCGAGGGCTTATATAAGGGACAATATGAATTATTTTGATTTTTTTATATGAATATTATCAAGATATGTAATGCTAAGAATTCTATTTGTTTGTGCTGTAAACTCCGGTAGTACTCCTATTCTAGCGATGGATAAGGTTAAGGGTGTTACGTAACCCGTTTATACATGGCAATCTCGATCGATATACATTCTCAAGCATACTTGCTCAATTGAACAAATTCTCTCTCGTACTCTGATACTATCATTTGACCCTATTTAATCTTGAGAAACTCTTTGCGTTCCTTATCAAGGAATCTTTAACTCACATATTTCTTATGGAACTTACCTTGAAAGAATTCTCAGGCTACTTGTTCTCTCAGCACAACTAAAACCAAGGTATTTCACAACTGATAAGCTGAATATTTTAGTAAGGATACAACACATTTCGCACATCCAGCTGATGTACAAGAGAATTCGTTGAAAACCCTGATCATATTTTCTAACTAGAACTCAACTATTTCTGTAGCTCTAATTTCTTCAGCCCCATATATATGAATTTTATCAACTAGAGGCTTGCTCAACCGTACTGGTTCAAAACCCTGAGGAATTATGAGGACCAGATAGGGAATAGGTAAGGGTGGAGGTCGTTGAGCCATCAGGTTCATTCGTACAAAATTAGTAAACCACTCATTCATCATTTGGAAGAAGAATTCCTTAGCCTCTCCTCCTCGAGCCTCAGATACGGGCCTACTGCCACTTAACTCTGCTCTGTGAATAGAGGCTTGTGTATTACTTTCAGCCTCATCGGAATTGGCTCGGTTGGATAACATTTTCTATATGAAAGCATAGTTTAGAATAGGTCAGGAGTTATCACACTATCACAGGTTATATAATGACATGTATTTCTAAACTCGTAAACGCTACGTTCAATCCAAGAATCAACTAAACTGTTGCTTTGATACCACTAAATGTATCACCCTTAACCTGCATCTGTCGCCAGAATAAGGTTACTGTAACACCTCTCAGCTATATTCAACACCGGAATAGGGTTACGGAGCTTTACCGCACATATTATACAATTAAATATACATTTTCAATTTCCAAACAAACATTATGAATACTCAATCACAAACATCCATATAATCCCTAATACGAGCCTACTAGGCCCTAAACATGCATTCGGAGTGATTCGGAACTAAACCGATAACTTATGAAATTTCTGGAGAACTTAGAAAATTTTACAAAATACACGGCCAAAGACACGTCCGTGTCATAGGCCGTGTGAACATTTGACATAGGATCACATGGTCGTGTCCCAGCCCGTGTCCTACCCTATATAACTCTCTGATTTAGGTCACACGGCCAACCACACGCCCTTGTCACCAGCCCGTGTGCCCTTCGGAATGGCCTCACACGCCCGTGTGCCAGGCAATGTGCTAAGTCGTACCAAACCTGTAGGGTATACTAACTTATGCCACACAGCCAAGTCACACGCCCCTGTGCTAGGCCATGTGGAGCATACTATTTTGATTTCTAATTACATACCAAGAGACACACGGCCATGTCACCTGTCTATGTGTCACACACGGCTGAGACACATACCCGTGTCTCTACCGTGTGGACAAAAATAGGCTATTTACCAAGCCATTTTGCTCGCCTAATTTGCATTCACCTATACCAAATCAAATGGCACAAAACATGACACAAATAGGTATTCAAACCAACCTCAACCAAGCCTAATTCATGGTAATTCCATACTATCAACCACAAGACACAAAAATGTCAAGATATGCCATTCAATTTCATACCAAATTTATATTCACAAATCACTTAGATGGTCACTTTCAATTATGCATCAATTTACCTAAATCACAAGCAAACCAATCTCAAATTTCAACCATTTAGTATCCCTAAATGCCAATTATCAAAAAAAAAAATCATATATCCATCAACAATCACATAACTAAAGCCATATGCACACACACATATTTATATACATCACCTAATACGCCAAAATAAGCCAACTCTCATGGCTACATACAAAATTAAACACTTAACATTTACAAGCCAACATAAATCGCTAAATCCACTACTAACATATACCAAAATGACCAAAGCTCCTATGCATGCCATATATTCCAAAAACATAGACTCAAAAGTACCAATGTGATAGCTTGATAGTGTGATGAGGTCTCCGATGATTTCCAAATCTGAGCTAGCTTTGATTTCACTATAAAACATGGAAAAATAAATAATGTAAGCTATAAAGCCTAGTAAGCTCGTATGAATTAATGAAATAATAAGCAAAACTCACCATTCAATTACCATTCAAAATATGAACACAACATACTGTAAAACATTTAACCACAATTAACATATATTCAATCACATAATTAACCATAAACTCATAACTTTCATAGATTCGATGCTTACATAGTTTCCGTACATACATGTACTGATACTTGTATATTTCTCACTATTTCATATCTCCGATATACCTCTTGAACCATTCGAAATACAATCGAATACCCAGGAAACTCATACCCTAAGTGCCATATATATAGCTGAAGCTATCTCAATATCATATCACATATAATGCTCACTCTCGAGCTATCAAAGGGTCTACTCACACAAGATGACGGTCATGACAAAGCTACATGGCACTGCTCACACAAGTTGACAATAGTCCGCAACACATGCTAGATAACTCAGCCACCAGTAGGACGTATAGACCAACACCCAATCACATAACCCCTAATGGCATTTCATTCGTATCCTAATCTATTCCTAAGGTTCAACCAAGATTTCTAAATGCCAAATCTTCGTTGATTATATTCACAAGGTTGTATACACAATTTATTCAATATTAAAGCATTTAAAACACAATTATAATAATGCTTATTAACATACGAACATACCTCGATTGCAAAAATGGCGAAAAAATTTGATTAGTTTGATACTTTGTTTTTTTCCCCAATCTAAATCTAAATTTTGCTTTTCTTGATCTAAATGTAATCAAAATTAACTAATTCAATTATCTTTCTATTCAATTTAGCCCAAAATACACATTAAGGAAACTTTACACTTTTGCCCTTAATATTTTAACATCTTTAAAATTTAGTCCTTATCTCATAAAAATACAAATTCATGCAATTCAACTTATACCCATGCTAGCTGAATTTCAATTATGTCCCTAGCAACTCATATTTTTCATTTATTTCAAAATTTAACCACAAAATTTCAACATTTCTCAATTAAATCCCTAAATGACAATTTTGTCAAAAATCACTTTACAAATGTTGTTTACCTAATACCAAGCATACATTTTCTATCATCAAACATCAAAATACACATAGATTCATCATTGGAAAAACCCTAAACCTTTAAAAATTTTGCAAATTAGTCCCTAGGCTAGCTAGATTAAGCTGCAACAATCTAAAAAACATAGAAATCATTAAAAACAGGACAAAAATCACTTACCAATCTAGGTTCAAAGTGACCGAACCCTAAATGAAGAAAAATAGTTTCTTTATCCTTGTATAATCAGTTGGAAAAGATGATAAGAGAATTAAAATTGTTTTCTTTTATTTATTTTACATTAATTTATTAAATTACTTAATTAACCTTTTAATTTCAATCAAATTTCAACAATACCATTCTCATAAATGTCTAGTAACATTTTAATGGTCTAATTACCACTTAATGACCTTAACTTTAAGATTCCATATCTTTTAGACACTTTTAGCTATTAAAACATAACTTGTACACTTTACGCGATTTAGTCCTTTTATCAAATTAAGCACTCAAACGATAAAATTTCTTAACGAAATTTTCACAAAATCATACAATCATGTTGTATACATTAAAATAATAATAAAATAAATATTTTAACCTCATATTTGTGGTCCTGAAACCACTATTCCAATTTAACAAAAAACGGGCTATTACAGTCACAAAGTATTACTATGAAAAAACATAACTTAAAAACATTTATTTCCAAACATTTCATTACTCGTAGAATAATCCATTCAAATACATGCACATTGCCCCTTATTTGAGCCCTCGAGGACTTAAAAACACTTTAGAAACCATTAAAAACTAAATAAAAAACATTTAAAATATTGAGGAAAAAGTTAGAAAAATTCATACTATAGGGACACATGGTAGTGTCCCAGCCCATGTTCGTCCAAGTGTAACTCTCTGACTTGGGTCACACGGCCAAGCCAAATGCTCGTGTGCCAAGCCATGTGCTAGGCCGTGTAATTGTCTGACTTGCAACCTTTAAGACCTACAGGGGACACACAACTGTGTCGCATGGCCATGTGTCACACACGGCTGAGACACACAACCATGTCTTTGGCTATGTGGACAAGAAATAGGCCAAAATCAAATAATTTCTTTAACCCAATTCAAACATGTACCTACAAGCCATTTGCACATACAACCAAGACCTTAAGACATTCCCAAAACATGCATAATAATACCAATTCAATAGGTCATTTATCCATACAACCAACATGCCATATAGGAACCTCAATCACAACCAATCATTCATACCTAACTTTGTGTCTAAATGTTCATATTTCATCCACACACAACTAAATTTCATATCAATGCATACACTAATTGATCACATTGCAAACATGCCAACACTTACCAATTTGGTCATAAAACCATGCATCAATTTGACCATAAAAGCGCTAACCATCAAGGCATCCAAGTGCCAAAAGCACACTAACCATATTACCACATATACAAGCCACACATAACAACTAACTCAATAAACACAAGTCCACCTATACATGCCATTATAACCATGAGTAAAACATCAAAATCTACTGATATAATCTCTAGATACTCTGATAAGTCTCTGATGAGCTTTCAAACTGATCGAGTGTAACAGCCCGTTTTAGGGTCAAGTCAAAATAATAGTTTTGGAACCACAAATCTAAAGTAGAAATGTTAATTTTATTATTTCTTTAAGGTCTAAAGTATGATTGATTGATTGTGTTAAAATTTTTTTTAGAAATTTTATCGATAGGGTCTCCAATTTGACTCATAGGACTAAATTGCAATAAGTGCAAAATGTGTGTTCTAGATGCTAGAGGTGTCTAATTGAAATGAAATTTTAATTTGAAGGTCCTTAAATGGTAATTAGACCATTATACTTTAAGTTGGACAAAAATGAACATGGATGGGTAAAATTTTGAAGCTAGGCATTAAGGGCATTTTAGTAATTTAATAAATAAAGACAAATAAAAGTGTTCATCTTCTCAAATTAGTCCCCCCATAACCGAAATTTTCAAGGTCTACATAGCTAGGGTTTGACCAACTTCCAAGCTTGATTGTAAGTCCGTTCTTGTCCTGTTTTTAATGATTTTTATATTTTTTTAAATCAGTGTAACCTAATCTAGCTATTTCAAGGGCTAATTTGAAAGAAAATCAAAGTCTAAAATTTTACCCATGTAGAATATTTGTGTATTTTGATGTCTAATGGTAGAAAATGTATGTTTGATGTTAAGTAAACAACATTTGCCAAGTGATTTTTGATGAAAATGTCAAATAGAGACCTATTTGTAAAAGTTGTAAAATGTGGGCTGTTATGAACATGAAAAAGATTCGACAAGGCTTGGGTAATAAAGAAAGTAGATGAAAATCATTTTACGAGCCTAGGGACTAAAATGTAAAATGTTAAAAAGTTAGGGGTAAAAATGTAATTTTCCCATAAAGTCTTTTTGGGATTAAATTGAATAATGTGATAATTGAATAAGTTAAATTTAATATTATAGATCAAGAAAGACGAGGTTCTGACCTAGACAGGGGAAAGAGCAAAGTTGTGGACTAAATCGAACAATTAGCCATTTTGTACTGAGGTAAGTTTGTATGTTAAAAATAAGCTTTAATATGATTGTATTTTATTGCTTTAATATTTCATGAATTGAATGTTTGATAATGTGGATGAGCTTAATCTTGTGAACGAGTCTGAAGATGAATCGGCAAGCGTGCAATCCCGTTGAACCTTAGGTATCGGGTAGGATACAAGTGACATGTCACTAGGGTAGTTATGTATTATGTCATTATGTGATTCGGGTGCTACTTTTGTACGTCCTACCGGTGGCTGAGTATACCGGCATATGTTGAGGATACTTCACAGCTTGTGTGAGTAGCACCGCATAGCTACATCTTGACTAACAGCTTGTGTAAGTAGGCCCGTTGATAGCTCGAGAGCGAGCAACTATGTGATATGAGATTTGTGATAGCATTGGCTACATATGTGGCAATTAGTGTGTAAATTTCTCGAGTATTCGACATTGTTATTTCGAGTGGTTCATAGGTATTTCAAAGATGAAATTATGTGTAAATTCATTTCGAGATGGTACAGGTATGTACTTGAAGCTTATATCTATTAAATGCTTGAGATGATGAATATGAGGTAAGTTTTGTGATGGAATGAGATATGATTATGAGACCATGGTAAATGTACTTTTAATTATATTTTATTATTTGAATGTTTCACGTATGGTAAGGTTTTTTATTTCTTGCATACGAGCTTACTAAGCTATATAGCCTACTCCGTTTATTTTCCATGTTTTTATAGTGTCACCAAGCTAGCTTGGACCAGATATCATCAGAGATTCGCCTCACACTATCAAAACTTTCATTTTGGGTATTGATGATCTTAGTATTTTGAAAATATGGCATGTATAGGGACTTGGTGATTTTGTTATATGTGTCATTTGATTTGGTCAAATGTTTTGCCTTATATTTGTTTAAGTTGATTTGGTATTTAGCCATGTAATTGGCTTATTTTGGCTAAAATTGTTGTAAGCCTATTTATATATGTATATGTGCTAATGCCTTTTGTATATGTGATTTGTAATGGGTTGTTATATGTTTATTATGGATAAATGATTTGTTGTGAAATGGATGAGTTGGTTTATTTATATGTTATATCACTTTCGTGAGTGAATACAGAATGCTCAGAATTGAGCACACGGGTATAGACATGGGCATGTGTCACAACCGTGTGGAAGGTACGGCCTCGAACACGAGCGTGTGCCCTAGTTGTGTGAAGTCTGCACCTATTTTATGAAAATTATTTTTTCCACACGGCTTAGCACACGGGCGTGTGACTTGGCCGTGTGATCTCAATTTGTTGATGCATTGCAAAACAAAGAGTTACACGGGTTAGGGACAGGGGCGTGTGTGACCACACAGCTTGCCCACACAGGCATGTGACACCTGTTTAGGGAAAAATTTTTCTAGGTTTTGTTAAAAATTCTAAAGTTCTCGGTTTAGTCCCGGACCACTTCCAATGCATGTTTTGGGCCTTATAGGCTAGTATTAGGGACTTTTTGATTAATTTCAAATGGTTTTAATTTGAACGCAAATTTATGACTCGAAATTGTGTGAATGCTTGTGTTGTAAGTCTAGTAATGCCTCGGCCCCTGTTCCGGCGTTGAATATGGGTAAGAGGTGTTACATTTAGTGGTATTAGAGCTACAATTTAGTCGGTTCTCAGACTAATGTAGCGTGTAAAAGAGTCTAGCTATACATGCCATTTATAAATTTTGATAGTGTGACAACTCCTGACAATTTAAACTGTGTTTTCATATAGTAAATGGATCCCGACCGAGAAGTGGCTGATAACGTTGAAAGTAATGTGCCGGCTCCCGCTCAAACGACCGCACCATCCGAAAGTAGACCTGCGACAATTAGTCAAGGAGGAGAGGCTAGGGAATCATTCCTCCAAAGATTGAATGAGTTGCTTACTGAGTTTGTTCGGACAAATTCGGCTGCCCAACATCCTCCACCCCCACCTTGTAACACCCCTAATCTATATCCGTCACCAAACTAAGGTTAAGAGGTATTACCAGACATTTCAGAACATTTATCAATCATTCTACAACTTTAATCATACATCATTATATCATAGCAATTTATACACATATAGTCCCTTTAGAAGGTTTATGAAACCTTAAACATGCTTTAGAGGGGGTTCGGGGCTAAACCGAAATCATACAAATTTTTTTGAAGCTTAACCAATTTTTTAAGTTACATAGATCACATGCCTGTGTGAACAGGTCGTGTGCCTCACACAGCTTTAGACACATCCGTGTGTCTACTGACTTGTCCACACGGCCACAAGACACGTCCGTGTGCCAGGCCGTGTGAAATTTACGGAGGCTACTGACTTGGGTCACATGGCCAGTCACACGCTTGTGTGTCTAGCCCATGCTCGAAACTGACTTGGCCACACGGCCTAGAACACACCCATGTGTGTACAACCATGTGGTCTGTTCAGGCTCATTTCAAAATAGCCCTCAAGCAAAACAGCTAAGACACATGCCTGTGTCCCTGCCTGTGTAGGCAAAAATAGTCCATTTCAAGGCCAATATGCCACCCATTAAGGGTCCTCCCTACAAGCAACAAATAAGTAACAATTGAACCACAAATTCAACCAATTTCAATCACATAACATACATTCTTCATGTCATATAATCACCAACTAATATCATGCTTATATTTAAACCAAAACATACCAAATCATAAACCAAAGTCATACCAAAACATATAATTCATAATCTCAATTTACTTCATTCATTCACATGCCAAATCTTACCAAATTCCAAAATAGGCACATACCACAACTTACCAAAATGACCAATTCTAATAGCCATTCATGAACACATTATATTGACCATATTGCATCACATAACTTATACTCAAAACTCATTCATAATCACAACCAAATCCAAGCCATATCACATGGCTAATATTCACAACTCAAAAACATAATAAAATACTTCTAGCTTATACATGCCATACTTCAAATTTACATTTTCAAAAGGTACCTTAATTAGAGTTCGACAGTGTGGTGATGATCCTCAATGATCCCCGAGCTCCCGGTAGCTTCGATATCTAAAAACAATTGAAAACACACACAAAGTAAGCTTTCAAAAGCTTAGAAAGCCATATACAAATAAAATTATCACATAATATAATTTAAATTCAATTCAATCATATAGATCATGGTAAAGCATAATCACATATCTATAAATCTCATATAACTCATATATTTTTTCATATGTCCACATATGTTCAAATACTTACCTTTTATTCTTAACCATGCTATTCATATCAAACGTACCTGAGTCGATACACAACCACATAGTTACTCATTTCTCAGAAGGCTTGTTGAACCGTATGGAATCAAATAGGATACGCAGATAACTCAAAAAGCTCGTACAATGCCAACGTCCCAGTTGTGGACTTACATGTAATCAAGTATCGATGCCACTGTCCCAAATAGGGTCTTATTTGAAATCAAATATGATGCTGATGTCCCAAACATGGTCTTACACATAAATCTCAAATTGATGCTAACGTCCCAGACGTGGTCTTACACGAAATCATATATCGAAAATCCTAAGTCATGACATATGTATCCTAGCTATTCTTATGGTTCGTATGAAACTTTTCGGATGTCAGCACATTGTCAAAACATTCTCGAATTTCACATATTTCATTCTCAAATGCATTCATCACAATTCAAATATCATATAAGCAATTAAGAATTCAATTAAATACATTTATTTGTACATCGACTTACCTTCTACGAATTCGAACGAAGGAAATCGACTACTCGACAACTTTCGACTTTCCCTGGTCTAATTCTATTTTCTTTAGTTTTTGATCTAAACACATTCAAATTTAACTTATTTGAACTCACATTAATTAAAATCAATCCATATACACATATTTAGGGCATTTTACAAATTAGCCCTCACATTTTCACATTTTAACACTTTAGTCCCTAATTCATAAAATTACAAAATACACAAAATTTCTATATATACTTGCTTAGCCAAATTTTTATGTAGTTCATATAAGCCCACATATTTCATTTATTTCACATTTTAGTCCCTTAATTTCTCATTTTCACAATTTAGCCTAAATTACTCAAATTCATCAAAAATTCAATGATAAAACATATTTATCTATCACATATCTTTCATTTTTCATCATTTCACAACAAAAAGCTCACAATTTCATCAATGGCTCAACTCAAAATCATTAACAAAGTCAGAAATTGAGACATGGGCTTGATAGATTACTAAGCAACGATCACAAAAACGTAGAAATTATAAAATCGAATCAAAACCATACCTTAATCAAACTTGAAAGTAGTCGAATATCAAAACACAAGAACCCTAGCTTTTCTTTCTTCAATTTCGGCTAAAATGATGAATATAATGACTAATTTGATGTTTTGTTTTAATTATATTAACATAATATTATAACTACTAATTTAACCTTGGTTAAAACATTATAAAATCACATATATTAAGGTCATTATTGTCCAATCATAAGTTCAATGGTCTAATTTCAACATAAGGACCTCTCATTTAAAAAGATATAGCAATTAGGCACACTTGACATATAGCATGCAACTTTTACATTTTACGCGAATAGGTCCTTTTTAACAAATCGTCACACAAACGATAAAATTTTCATACGAAACTTTCACATATATCAATTCACATATCAAAAGCATGGAAAATAATATTAAAATATTGTTTAACTCAAATTTGTGGTCCCGAAACCACTATTCTAACTAGGGTCTAAACCGGGCTGTTACACACCTAACCCCCAACCGATTCCCATAGCTCCCCAAGGTGTGGAATTGGTAAGACTAAACAAGCCTCTATCATTAAGATTCAAAAAGCAAGGGACTAAAGAATTTATGGTAAATTTTGATGATGATCCCAAGAGGCGAACTCGCTTGAGAACTCTATCTGGGTATTTGGTGAGCTCTCTTGCACACCGAAGGAGTGCTTGAAATGTGCTATATCACTCCTAAGAGATTCGGCATATGATTGGTGGAACACGTTAGCATTGGTAGTACCAAGGGAAAGAGTTACTTGGAAGTTCTTCCAAGAGGAGTTTAGAAAGAAATATATCAGCGAACAGTTTATTGATCAGAAATGTAAAGAGTTATTAGAGCTGAAACAAGGTTGAATGACTATGATCGAATACAAGTGAGAGTTTGTTAAACTCAGTAAGTATGCTCGGGAATATGTTTCAATAGAGGATATCATGTGTAAGAGATTTGAAGATGGACTGAATGAGGACATTCGACTATTAGTTGAGATTTTAGAGCTGAAAGAATTTTTTGTACTATTTGAACGAGCCCGTGAAGTCAAAGAGTTGGGCAAAGAAAAGAGAAAGAGGCTGATGAATTGGACATTTCAATCCTCGTCAAAGAAATCAAGGAATATGCATATTCATTTAAATGATTCAACTAGGTATGACAATGTAAATTGTGGGAAGTAATATTCGTGTTCTAAGGCCCAAACTACATCAATAGCAAGCGTTGGGAATGCTAGATCTAATAAGCCTGAATGCCAACACTATAGTAGGTGACATCCCGGTGAATGTAGGATGAACAACCGGGCTTGTTTTAAATGTGGTTCTTAAGATACTTCATTCGGGATTGCCCCGAAATGGTGAAAAGGATAATTTTAGAATGCAAAATCGAGTAATGTCTTTGCTAGAAGAAGGCCATGAGAAATACAGAAATGTAACTAGTAGCGAGAGGTGTATCCAAAGATTCACTATGAGATCGGAAGCTAGAGCACTGCTAGAGCGTATGCCATCCGTGCAAGCGAGGATGCGTCCTACTCGATGTGATCACTAGTACATTTTCTCTTTATTATACTAATATAATTGCATTAATTGATCCTTGATCGACTCATTCCTATATTTGTATGAATTTGGTATCTAGTAAGAATTTGCTGTTGAGTCTCTCGAGTTTGTGATTAAGGTGTCGAACCCTTAGGCAAATATGTCTTAGTTGATAAAGCTTGCAAGAGATGTCCTTTAATGATTCAAGTCACTTGTTTTCCTGCCGACTTAATGCTTTTGACATTTGATGAGTTTGATGTGATTCTTGGAATGGATTAGTTGACTCTACATGATATAGTAGTGAATTGTAGATGAAAGGTTATTGAATTGAAATGTCAAAACAATGAAACTCTTTGGGTTGAATCGGATGAGTTAGGTGAGTTACCTATGGTGATTTCATCGATGTTCACTCAGAGGTATATAAGGAAAGGTTGTGAAGCTTATCTTGCTATGTGCTGAATATGAAAGAGTCTAAATTAAAGATTGAATCTGTGCCAGTAGTTTGTGAGTATTCGGATGTGTTCCCAGAAGAGTTACCGGGGTTACCACCGATCAAAAAGGTGGATTTGCCATTGATTTAGTACCAAGGACTACACTAATATTGATAGCTCCGTATAGAATGGCTCCAACTGAGTTGAAAGAATTAAAGACTCAGTTGCAAGAGTTGACAGATAAGGGTTTTGTGAGGCCGAGTTTTTCTCCCTAGGGTGCACCGGTATTATTCATCAAGAAGAAAGATGGATCCATGAGACTTTGTACCGATTATCGTCAACACAATAATGTTATGATAAATACCAAGTATCCTTTACCGAGGATTGATGATTTGTTTGACTAGTTGAAAGAGGCAACAGTATTCTCGAAGATAGATTTGAGATTTGGTTACTATCAGTTAAGAGTTAAAGACTCAGACGTACCAAAAACCACGTTCAAAACGAGGTATGGGCATTATGAATTTCTTGTTATGCCTTTTCGATTAACTAATGCTCTTGCTGTTTTTATGGATTTCATGAATCGAATCTTCTGACCATATTTGGATAAGTTTGTGGTAGTATATATTGATGATATTTTGATTTATTCTTGAGATAAGTCTGAGCATGCCGAACATTTAAGAATTATATTACAGATTTTGAGAGATAAGAAATTATTTGCTAAGTTCAGCAAAAGTGAGTTTTGGCTCCAAAAAGTAGATTTTTTGGGACATATTGTCTTCACAGAAGGTATAAGTGTTGATCCGAGTAAGATTTCGCAATTGTTGATTGGAAACCGTCGAGGAATGTATCCGATGTTAGAAGCCTTTTGGGATTAGTGGGTATTATCGATGATTTGTCAAAGGATTCTCGATGATTGCTACATCTATGACACTCTTGTTACAAAAAATGTTAAGTTTGAATGGTTTGAGAAATGTCAAAATAGTTTTGAGCGATTAAGAGCGTTATTAACTGAGGCACCGATATTAGTGCAACCTGAATCGGGAAAAGAGTTTGTAATTTTTAGCAATGTGTCATTGAACAGTCTTGGATGTGTGTTGATGTAAGAGGGAAAAGTGATAGCTTATGCCTCGAGACAGTTGAAACCACATGAAAAGAATTATCCAACGCAGGACTTGGAATTGACTACAATTGTGTTTGCTTTAAAGATTTGGCAACAGCATTTATTCGGTGAGAAGTGCCATATCTATACTGACCACAAGAGTTTGAAGTATTTAATGACTCAGAAGGATTTGAATTTACGACAGCGGAGATAGCTCGAGTTGTTGAAAGACTATGAGTTAGTAATCGATTATCTTCATGGAAAGGTGAATGTGGTCGTCGATGCTTTGAATAGGGAATCTTTGTTTGCTTTGAGAGTAATGAATGCGTGAATGACTTTATCTGATGGTGGTTCTATTCTAGTTGAGTTAAGAGCTAGACCGGTATTTCTTCAGCAAATTTGTGAAGATTAGAAGTGATGCAAAACTTCAAGCTAAGAGAGTTCAGTGCGATCGACTAGTGATTTAGATTTTCAAATTGGGGTCGATGATTGTTTGATCTTTTGAGGTAGGATTTATGTACCGAGAGATATGAGATTTCAAAAATTCTTTATGAGGCACACAGTGGTTGTCTATCTGTTCATCCGGGAAGTACGAAGATGTACAATGATTTGAAGAAATTGTATTGGTGGTCAGGTATGAAACAAGATATCTCTGAATTTGTATTGAAATGTTTGATTTGTCAACAAGTAAAGGCTGAACATCAAGTACCTTCACGTTTGCTTCAGCCTGCAATGATTCCCGAGTTGAAATAGGATAGAATTGCAATGGATTTCGTAACCAGGTTACCTCTGACTCTGAAGAAAAAAGATGCTGTTTGGGTCGTTATTGATAGATTGACAAAATTGGCTCACTTTATTCCAGTACGTACCGACTATTCACTTGATAAGTTAGCTGAATTATACATTGCTAAAATTGTTAGATTGCACAGAGTACCTATTTCTATTATTTCGGATAGAGATTTGAGGTTTACATCTCAGTTTTGGAAAAGTTGTAAGAGGCATTGAGCACAGAGTTGAATTTTGGTATCGCATTTCATCCGCAAATCGACGGTCAGTGTGAAAGAACGATTCAGGTACTCGAAGATAGGCTTCATTTTGTGTATTAGAGTTCGAAGGTAGTTGGGAAAAATATCTACCTTTAGTCGAATTTGCTTATAACAATAGTTTTCAGTTGAGTATAAAGATGGCACCATATGAGGCATTGTATGGTTGCAAGTGTCGAACTCTGTGTACTAGATCGAGCTTAATGAGAGATAGACTCATGGGATTGATTTGGTTAGAGAAATCAAAGAAAAAGTGAAAGTAATTCGTGATTGTTTGAAAGCAGCTTCGGATAGTCAGAAGTCATATGCAGATCTAAAACGAAAAGAGATTGAATTTCAAGTTGATGATAATGTATTCCTGAAAGTGTCTTCATGGAATAAAATTCTTAGATTTGGTCGCAAGGGTAAACTGAGTCCACGTTTTATTGGTCTGTAAAAGGTTATTGAAAGAATAGGGCCAATGGCTTATCGGTTAGCTTTGCCATCAGAATTGGAAAGGATCCACAACGTGTTTCATGTGTCTATGTTGTGAAGATATCGATAAGATCCATTGCATGTGATTTCACCGACAGAGGTTGAGATTCGACCAGATACGAATTATGGTGAAGAGCCGATCAATATTTTAGCTTGGGAAGTTAAAGAGTTGAGAAAAAAAAGTATAGCCCCAGTAAAAGTTTTGTGGCAAAGACATGGAGTCGAAGAAGCTACGTGGGAAACCGAGGAAGCTATGAGAAAACAGTACCCAAACCTCCTTTCGATACAATTTTCAGGGACGAAAATCCCTAAAGGGGGCAGAGTTGTAACAGACCATTTTAGGGTCAAGTTAGAACAGTGGTTTTGGAACCACAAATCCAAAGTAGAAATGTTAATTTTATTATTTCTTTAAGGTCTACAGTATGATTGAATGGTTGTGTGAAAATTTCATTAAGAAATTTTATTGATAGGGTGTCCAATTTGACTAATAGGACTAAATTGCAATAGGTGCAAAATGGGTGTTCTAGACGTTAGAGGTGTCTAATTGAAATGAAATTTTAACTTGGAGATCCTTAAATGGTAATTAGACCATTATACTTTAAGTTAGACAATAATGGACTTAGATGGGCAAAATTTTTAAGTTAGGCATTAAGGGCATTTTGGTCATTTGGTAAATAAACACAAATAAAACTAAAATAAAAGTGTTCATCTTCTCTAATTAGTCCCCCCATAGCCGAAATTTTCAAGGTCTCCATATCTAGGGTTTGGCCAACTTTCAAGCTTTGATTGTAAGTCAGTTATTATCCCGTTTTTAATGATTTTTATATTTGAGATCGATGTAACCTAATCTAGCTATTTCAAGGACTAATTTGAAAGAAAATCAAAGTCTAAAATTTTACCCATGTAGAATATTTGTGTATTTTGATGTTTAATGCTAGAAAATGTATTTTTGATGTTAGGTAAACAACATTTACGAAGTGATTTTTGATAAAAATGTCAAATAGGGACCTATTTGTAAAAGTTGTAGAATATGTGTAAAAATGTGAATAAATGAAAAATGTGTGCTGTTATGAACATGAAAAAGATTCGGCTAGGCTTGGGTAATGAAGAAATTGAATGAAAATCATTTTACGAGCCTAGGGACTAAAATGTAAAAAGTTGAAAACTTAAGGGCAAAAATGTAATTTTTGCCATAAGGTGTTTTTGAGATTAAATTGAATAATGTGATATGTAATGCCTCAAAATCCTAAGTATTTATTTTTGTATGTTGTGGCACACAAATGCATGTCTACTTCATGGTTAAGTGTCTTGGGAAGAGTTTGAGAAGTCTTGGGTTCAAGCCTTGGCTTGTGCAAAAGTTTTGTTTTTATATGAATAAACCTTGTCTCTAGTAAGTAGACTTTTAAATAAATGTGGGAATTTTATGTCAGAAAGGGCCTGCTGGTCTAGGGGATAAGTAGTGTGTTGTGGTTACCTGTGGTCTGAGGTTCGAGTGCTGGTAGGCGCATTGTGGTGTTTTATTTTGCTACTGGTGCCGTGGGAGTGTTGTGGTTTGACCAAAACACTGAAGTGTTTGAGTGGAATTTGAACTAGGTGGTTGAGGGAGGAGTGGACAGTTTTGAGAGATTTGAGGAGGAAAATGTGGGATTTTGAATGGAGTGGGAGTGTTGGGGCCGAATGTGTACTCTTAACTTTGGGGAGTTTAGCTTTGGGTAGGGTATTTTCTCTCCTTTTCGGTTGCTGACAACATTCTTTTCACCTTTTGCTTTGTACTGAATTAGAACTTCGGGTACCTTTCAGTTCTTCTTTGTCTTCGTTCTTGCTCTTCCCTTCAATCCCCTTGCCCACCAATTTTCTTTCTTCTCCTCTTTTCCAATTGATTTTCCCTCTTTGGCCAAATATCTTTTCTTCCCTATTTCTCAATCGGTTTCCCTTTGAATTATTGCTTATAGTTCTTTTTCCTCTTACCCAATCGGTTTTCTTTTGACCGATTGCTTCTAGTTCTTTTTCCTCTTTCTCAATCAGTTTCCCTTGACCGGTTGCTTCTTGTTTTTTTTCCCTCTCTCAATCAGTTCATTCCAGTCACCCTCTCCCTTTGTCCTGTTGCTGAATACTTCTTCTCTCCCCCTTTCCTGCCTTTTGGTTTCTCTCTGAAAAGGGGAAAATTTGGCATTGGTTCTTTGCTATTTCTTTGGCCGAATTCTTGACTTCCCCTTAATTGGTTACTTCTGTTCAATGTGGGCAGCTTCGGTTGGTAAGTCTTTTGGTAAGGGGGATTTCTACCGCATTTGATTTGGGGGAGATTTCTTTTGTTAATTGTGTTAGATTCCTAATCCTCTATTGTGTCGAATGTTGGTTTGACAGCATCAAATCGTAGCAAACTCGATTTACCAGCAAAATCGTAGGCGATATCTTTTTAGAGCAGTAGGGGTAAGCAACATAACTGAAGTTCGATTGTTGTTGTTTTATTGGTATTGGTTCTAAGTGTGACTAATGTTGGGCGTGGAATTGCCATTTGTTTTAGATGTGGTTTGTCTTAGGAGCGTTGCGTATCAAAAATCATATCAGTTGTGTAAACATTGCCCTTTTTTGTTAATCGACATAAAGCCGAAAAGTGCGAATAGTCAACCCCATACGGGCGTATGCCTACCTGTGTGGTAGCCCGTGCGGCTAAACATGGATGATCGACGAGGTCAGTCATGAGCAATTTCATGGGCCGAGGCTATTTTGAGCCGTAATGGGCCAAACTTGGCCATATGGGCCTCACACGGGTAAACCATACGGACGTGTGGAAATTATTGGGCCAGGCTGTGTAATCCACATGGCCAAGGCCATTTTTGGGCTATGTGGGCCACATAGGCGTATGGGCCCATATGGGCCCGCAATATGGGCCTCGGGTCCATTTTCACTGATTAACTGTTAAGGTTGCACGGGTCGCCCGAGACGACTGTGGACCTACTGTTGGGTCGGTAAGTTTACTTAGACCCCCTTATTGATAAAATGATTGTTTTGCCCCTATGTGATGTATGATTGTATTTAAGCATGCCATTTTAGACGCATTGAGTACATGTATGATATTATGACATGACATGACATGATGCATGATGTATTGCACGGGGTGGGTTTTCTTATGATTAGAGGAAGTGTACTATATTGGCAACTCTGCTGCAAATACTGTTTAGTACCGCAACCGGTAGTACTTGGAGTGTAATAATGGGTGGGTTGATTATATCCCCACATGGAGTGCAGGGCTGAACGGAGATGGAGTGTAGAGGCTGGCTGGGTAGGATCTGTTGATTGCATACCTGTACTGTTACTGTCACTTAGATGGGCTCAGGCCCAAACTGATACTAATACTGTAATGGGCTAAGGCCCTAACTTAAACTGAACCATTATTGAAATGGGCTTAGTCCCAAACTGTATATGCTTAGTGTTTGGTTATTTGATATAGGATTACACACTGAGTTTTCATAACTCACCCATCTGTTTATCTGTATAGTTAATCCCTAGTCTTAGGCAGATCGGTTGCTGTGAGGGACTCAAAGGTGGTCGCACAACCGCACATATTTTCTTATTTGGTTTTTAATTATGAGTAATTTTATTTTGGGTATTTTTATTGTAACACCCTGAATTTGAGCCTAGAAGTTTTGGGCCTTGAGCATGGGAGCGGTTGAAGGCAGCTTTTAATATTTTGTTGTGCATGTAAATTTTCTTAATGAAGGCTTGTTTTAGTGGTTAAGTATCTTTGAGAAGTGTTGCGAAGTCTTGGGTTCAAACACGGACTCTAGTAAAAATTTAAGGTAGATCAAACCACAGGTGTAGTAGGTAGGCCTTAAGAATATTGTTGGAGAAATTGCATCACAAAAGAGCTGTAGTAAAGTGGCAAGGGTGACACCACTAGGCTCCTAGAAAAATGGCGTGTGGAGCTTTGGGAAGGCAAGGGATCGATTCCTGTGTTGGCAAATAGAGGCATTTATTTTTAAGTGCGGGGAGGGTAAGTGTTGGAGTTGGTGGATTCGCTAGAGGAGAGTTGGATCGGTTTAAATGCTTGGATTAAGGAGGGATAAGGGAGAGATTTAAGGGATATGGATTAGGCTAGAGTTGGCGAATTATGGGAATTGAAGAGGAAAAATCGGCAGGGGTATTAGGTTGGTATTTGGCACTTAGGGTATTGAGTGGTGCCGTTTTTCTTCTGCTTGAACACCTTAGGGTTGTTTTTCCTCTCTTTTCCTTTCTAGCGAAACTACCACCTCCCTATTCTTCTTCTTCTATTTTTCTTCTTTAAACTATTCATCATACCTACTATTCATCAACACTTTTGCGAATCCATAAAAGCCGAAAACACGTGATCACTTTGCTTGCTTGCCGATTTCTTCAAAGCCGTGTTCTCCTATGTTCTTTTGCTTTTATTAATTTACAAATTATCTTTTCTTAATCTCGGATTCCCGACCGCAATTCTACTTCAAGGTTGTAGCCCGCATTATCATCTCCTTCATCACACAAAAGCGAAAACCATAGAATTGGGGCTTATAGCGAAACTTTAGAACTCCGGAGTCGAGTTTTACCATCGTTTGAAAGATAAATCTGCACCAGATTGCGTGGAGATCAAAAAGGAGTAAGGGTAAGTGTTCATCATCTCGGATCTGTTCTTATTTTGCAAAGTTAAGAAAAGCGAAATCCCTAAAATATAGAGAGGTTTGTCGAATTGGGCATGTGGCTCTAAAGGTTTTAAGCGACGTTTTCATCAATGATTAGTGTCTTCTTAAGTGTTGGATTGAAAGCGTGAATCATTGGAACAATCGGATTCGGAGCTAGCTATCGACTGTGGCAAAAAGGTAAGGTTTCAAAGGCTTTTAGGGATATGGTTTGAGCATGGATGAGTAAGTTTGGGGTTTAGTGATTATGGTTTGTAAATAAGAACTGTGCTAATAAATTGTAGGACATCGAAGGGATCTCAAGTAGTAAATGCGCAAATCGTGTGTGTAAGAACACCCTTCTTTAGTTCAATTGGCAAAAGCGAAATGCCAAATTCGGCATTTCATGGTCATGTGGGTATGCGAATGCTCTCAAGTCATAGAATAATTGTTAGATCCGCACCGCAAGGTGGTAAGCACGTCAGCGTGACGTTTTAGCGTATTTTCGAAAAAGGGGCTCGATGGGCCAAAAGCGGGCCCATTGGGCTTACTGGACCAATATGGGTAAGAGATGGGCAAATTAGCTGTTAGGTAGATGGTGGAATCAAATTGCATAAAAGCGATAAAATTATGAATTAGCTTGTGCAGCGGCGAGATCACGAAATTACCCTAAAGAGCAAAATTACCAAATTACCCTAAAAGAGCAAAATTACCGATATACCCTAGGGTTTTAAATTGGTGAACCGCTTGATTGATTACTACTGTATTTTGCATGATATGCATTTATTAATATCTGTTGCATGGGATTGGGGTATTAATGGAGGAAATCTGAAAGTGGTTCATCCACGTCTTCGGAGGCTTTGCCTCAATCGACTGAAATTTGAGTGCGCTGTCGCAAACTGTGGTGTGTAGGGCTAGGTGGGTTGAGATATTCCCACATGGTGTGTAGGGTTGGTACAGGCGGTGTAGCGGTTGGTGGGTTGAGTAGTCTCCCGGATGGGCTTGCATTCATTATTCTTGTTGTTACTCATGTTCTTGAACGGGCCTATGGGCCACACTTGTTATGTAAAAAGGGCTAAGGCCTTGCATGTGATTCGAAAAGGGCTTGACCTCTGTGTCTCGTTATCTGAATAGGGCTTAGGCCCAATGGGCTCGAGCTGATTTGGGCTTTGGATGGGTTTCGTATACACCGAGTTTTTCCAAACTCACCCCTTCCTCTTCCATCCTTGCGGTGAGCCCTAGAATTGGTGGACTTGGAGTCAAGGGATTTGAGTGGCCATGAAGATTAATTGCCGATTTTAAAGAAGTTTAGCCTTTAATTGGATTATTTTATTTTTATTATGCTTAAAGTTGTAATAAGGCCGCTATTTTTAATTACTTTTATTTTAGGGATTATTAAACTGGTTAGCACTAGGGTTCGTTTTATAAAATCTACTTGCTTTTAAAAAGATCACGATGACGCGCAAAGCTTCCGCAAAGTAAATGTTTTCCCAAGAAAAATAAATATTTTTAAGCAAACGATTTGCAACCTTAATCATTTTCTTAAGCTGGTCATAATCAAACGGTTTTCTCAAAATTATACGAGATGTTAGAGTGTGGCAATGGCGGTGTGCATGTCTAGGATTGGATCCGAAGAGAGCTTGGTACTTAAGCAGTCCAACGGACTCACCTCCTCTTCTTCCTGGTTTTCCTACCTGGTGCGCAGCTTCCATTCACTTTAACTTACTTTTAAAAGTGTCTTTTACAACACCAACTCAGCTTTTCCAAACTAAGTGTTTTGAACGCATCAATGTGGCGCATCAGATCCGGTCATAACATCCAGGCCGGGTTTGGGGTGTTACATTTATTGTAATAAGGCCTCTTTGGTTTTTATTTTTAATTTGAGATTTTTATTTGCTTTGATTTATAACTACTAGCAATAGGAGAAGACGCAGTTTTTCAAAAAGATAAATGTTTTTCAAAAATACCACGAATATGTAATCAGTTTTAAGAGCGTCAGCAAGAAATAACATTTTAAATAAAAAATAAATAATGTCGTTTTAATATGATTAAGTTTCGACAAACGACTCACATTTGGAAAATAAACGACATGTCTTAAAATCATCCTTAAGATCACTCGAAGAGGTTTAATAGAGAATGGGTTTTTAACAGTATCGCACTTTACGAAAAACACTTTAATGTGACATCGCCAGATTCAGCCATAATGTCCAGGTCGGGTTGGGGGTGTTACATTTAGTGGTATCTGAGCCAGGTTACAAAACTCAGCTATGGATTTGGGTTTCTTTAAGAACTTGAAATTTTTAAAAAGAACTGTTTCAAATGATTTAAATTATTTTGAAATATGTTACTGAATGTGTGGTACACCGAGTCTCCGACATTGATTCTGTTAGTCTTCTAAAACTGTTGTTTGCTTAAACTGAAATACTAAGACTATTGTAGGTAGTAAGACTGTACTGAAACACTCTATTTAGGGTAAACCAAAAACTGTAGTAAGATTGCGATCTACGAAAATGAACTCTAAATTACTGATATTGTTTCCCATAAAATATCTGTTAATAAACATTGAAACTGTAAACTGATGCATAAAACTGTTAATACAGATAAAATATAATTCGATAATGGGCACCAGAGGTACTCGTGGAAGGGGTACAAGAGGCCGCGGCGAAGGCTGTAGAGGTGCTCGATCTGGGTCTTCGTCATCTGGCCACATGCCTAACGTTGAAGCTAGGGAGGCACCGACTTCACCTGTGACCGAGACTGGGTCTCACGATCGTGCAGTTGGGGATGATACAGTGTTCCAAGCTATGTTACAGATTCTGAAGAGGGTTGTTAGGCCCAACACTGGTGCTATGGGCCATGTGTCAATTACGGAACGACTCTAGTCTAATCGAGTTGAGATTTTTAAGGGTGTTGCTAGAGTTGCCCCTAATGTGGCTGAGTATTGGATTGAGGCAACAGAGAAGATCATGGACGATCTCGACTGCACCCCCGAGCAGAAACTAAAGGGTGCAGTGTCACTGCTGTGAGATGAAGCTTACCAGTCGTAGCTTACGGTTAAAGAGGGCACTCAGCCCGATCGACTGACCTGGGAATTTTTCAAGATTATTTTTCAAGGAAAGTTTTTGGGTGCTAGTTATGTGGATGCTCGGAGGAGAGAGTTTTTGAATCTGACTCAGGGAGATAAATCAGTGGCTAAATATGAGGCTGAATTTTTACAATTAAACCACTATGCATGAGGGATGGTGGCGACGGAGTATGAGTGGTGGGTTCGTTTTGAGGATGGCCTCAGGGATAGTCTACGGGTTCTGATACCTCCACAGAAGGAGTGAGATTTTGTTGTTTTGGTTCATAAGGGGAAGATCACCGAGGAGGTGAAGTGCGCTGGGTGCCAGAACTGTGAGGAGGAAAGGGGTAGGAACAAGAGGGATTCAGAGCCCTCGAGTTCCTTTCTAAGGCCTCAGAAAAAGGCGAGAGTTGATGGGCCAGTCAGAGTTGGGGCCCTTGTTGCTGTTACTGGACTGCAGCCCTGTGCTGATTGTGGGAGACGCCATAAGAGGAAGTGTTGGAAGAGGACTGGGGCTTGTTTGAGGTGCGGATCATTGGAGCACTGTATCAGAGAGTGTCCACAGAGGCCCGAGCAGGTGTAAGCTATAGGTTTTATGTACTGTACAACCGCCGAGAGGTATTCAACAGTCACCGAGAAACCGTGGTTAGGCCAAAGGTGGTAATGGTTTGAGCCATGGTCAGAGGGCACTGAGCAGAGGTGCTAGTCATACTGAGGCAAGGCAGCCAACTCTGGTTTATGCTACACGTCACCGAGAGGATGGAGATACCCTAGATGTTATCACGCGTATGTTCTTTATCTATAATGTACCATATATTGCACTGATAGATATAGGATTTACTCATTCCTATATAGCTTGTAATGTGTCTGAGACTTTGGGTATCTTAGTTGAGAGTACTATGAGTGAGGTTACTATACTGAGTCCGTTGAGGCAGTCAGTGAGGGTAAATAAACTATTCAGAGACGTACCTTTGGAGGTTTAAGGAGTTATCTTTTTGGTGGATTTGGTGGAACTTTCTTTTGGAGAATTTGACTTAATACTGGGAATGGATTGGCTGGTTAAACATAGAGTGAGCCTGGATTGTGCTACTAAATGGATGGTACTAAGAACAGTGAAGGATGACGAGGTTGTTGTAATTGGAGAGCGTTGGAACTATTTGTCGAATGTGATCTCTGCATTAGGGGCCGAGAAGTTGGTTCGTAAGAGTTGTGAGGCATACTTGGCCTATATTAGTGTTTCAGATTCTGTGGTTTCCTCTGTTAAAGATATCAAAATGGTTAAAGACTTTTCGAACATCTTTCTTGATGAGCTACCTAGGTTACCTCCAACCGGGAAGTTGAGTTTGGGATTGAGCTTCTTTCTGTTACAACTTCGTGTCCATCGCCTCTTATAGAATGGCACCGAAAGAGCTTGTGGAGCTTAAGGCTCAGATTCAAGAATTATTGGATCGTGGGTTCATCTGACCTAGTGTGACTCTATGGGGAGCACCAGTTTTGTTTGCGAAAAAGAAGGATGGATCCATGCGTATGTGCATCAATTACCGGAAATTGAATAAATTGACCATTAAGAATAAGTACGCCCTACCGAGGATAGATGATCTGTTCGACCAGTTTCATGAAGCTTTGATTTTCTCTAAGATTGATCTCCCATCGAGGTACCATCAACTAAGGGTCAAAGAGACTGATGTATACAAGACAACGTTTAGGACTCGTTATGGTCATTATGAGTTCCTAGTGATGTCGTTTGGACTGACGAATGCACCAGTGACTTTTACGGATCTAATGAACCGAGTGTTCCAGCCCTATCTGGATTGGTTCGTAGTGGGTTTTATTGATGACATTCTGGTGTATTCGAGGAATGAGGATGAACATGATGAACATCTCCGAGTGGTTTTGCAGATTCTGAGGGAGAAACAGCTGTACGCCAAGTTTAATAAATGTGAGTTCTGGTTACCTGAGGTAACATTTCTAGGCCATGTGGTATCTGCTGAAGGGATACAAGTTGATCCTCGAAAAATTGAGGTCGTTTTAGATTGGAAGCCGTGTAAGATTGTATCTAAGACCCACAGTTTTCTGGGACTGGCAAGATATTATCGATGTTTTGTTGAGGGGTTTTCATTGATTGCAGCACCTTTGACTATGCTATTACGTAAGGATGTGTCATTTAACTAGACTGATGCACAGCAAGAGAGCTTTGAGAAGCTCAAGAAAGTACTGACTATGGCCCTTGTCTTGATATAGCCAGAGTCTGGGACAGAGTTTATTGTTTACAGTGATGCATCACATGTTGGGTTGGGATGTGTGTTGATGCAAGAGGGTAAGGTGGTGGCATATTTGTCTCGTCAGCTTAAGACTCATGAGGCAAACTATCCGACGCATGATTTGGAGTTGGCTGCGGAGGAATTCGCACAAAATATTTGGAGGCATTACCTGTACGGTGAGAAGTGTATCATTTACACTGATCACAAGAGCCTCAAGTATCTCCTCACTCAGAAGGAGTTGAATGTTAGGAAGCGTAGATGGATTGAGCTACTAAAAGATTATGACTGTACGATCGAATACCATCCTGGGAAAGCCAATGTCTATGATTGATCTGAGGGTGATGTTTGCTCGCCTCAGTTTATTTGATGATGGTATCTTGTTGGCCGAGCTTCAAGTTAAACCGATGTGGATTAAGCAGATTAAGGGTAGACAGTTGGAGGATGAGTCACTAGATCATTATTTCTGATAGGTTGAGAATGGTGATACTGTGGATTTTGGACTGAATAGTGAAGGGGTACTCTATTTCTGTGGAAGGATCTGTGTACCGAAGGATAACAATTTGAGGTAGTCTATACTGCGAGAGGCGCATAGTAGTCCTTATGCTATGCATCCTGGTGGAAATAAGATGTACCGAGTTCATGAGTTATATTGGTGGTCGGGTCTTAAGCATGAAGTTACTGACTTTGTGGGTAAATGTTTGACTTTGTGGGTAAACGTAGAAATTATAAAATCGAATCAAAACCATACCTTAATCAAACTTGAAAGTAGTCGAATATCAAAACACAAGAACCCTAGCTTTTCTTTCTTCAATTTCGGCTAAAATGATGAATATAATGACTAATTTGATGTTTTGTTTTAATTATATTAACATAATATTATAACTACTAATTTAACCTTGGTTAAAACATTATAAAATCACATATATTAAGGTCATTATTGTCCAATCATAAGTTCAATGGTCTAATTTCAACATAAGGACCTCTCATTTAAAAAGATATAGCAATTAGGCACACTTGACATATAGCATGCAACTTTTACATTTTACGAATAGGTCCTTTTAACAAATCGTCACACAAACGATAAAATTTTCATACGAAACTTTCACATATATCAATTCACATATCAAAAGCATGGAAAATAATATTAAAATATTGTTTAACTCAAATTTGTGGTCCCGAAACCACTATTCTAACTAGGGTCTAAACCGGGCTGTTACACACCTAACCCCCAACCGATTCCCATAGCTCCCCAAGGTGTGGAATTGGTAAGACTAAACAAGCCTCTATCATTAAGATTCAAAAAGCAAGGGACTAAAGAATTTATGGTAAATTTTGATGATGATCCCAAGAGGGCAGAATTCTGGCTTAAGAACTCTATCTGGGTATTTGGTGAGCTCTCTTGCACACCGAAGGAGTGCTTGAAATGTGCTATATCACTCCTAAGAGATTCGGCATATGATTGGTGGAACACGTTAGCATTGGTAGTACCAAGGGAAAGAGTTACTTGGAAGTTCTTCCAAGAGGAGTTTAGAAAGAAATATATCAGCGAACAGTTTATTGATCAGAAATGTAAAGAGTTATTAGAGCTGAAACAAGGTTGAATGACTATGATCGAATACAAGTGAGAGTTTGTTAAACTCAGTAAGTATGCTCGGGAATATGTTTCAATAGAGGATATCATGTGTAAGAGATTTGAAAATGGACTGAATGAGGACATTCGACTATTAGTTGAGATTTTAGAGCTGAAAGAATTTTTTGTCCTATTTGAACGAGCCCGTGAAGTCAAAGAGTTGGGCAAAGAAAAGAGAAAGAGGCTGATGAATTGGACATTTCAATCCTCGTCAAAGAAATCAAGGAATATGCATATTCATTTAAATGATTCAACTAGGTATGACAACAGAGATTGTGGGAAGTAATATTCAGGTTCTAAGGCCCAAACTACATCAATAGCAAGCGTTGGGAATGCTAGATCTAATAAGCCTGAATGCCAACACTATAGTAGGTGACATCCCGGTGAATGTAGGATGAACAACCGGGCTTGTTTTAAATGTGGTTCTTAAGATACTTCATTCGGGATTGCCCTGAAATGGCTGAAAAGGATAATTTTTAGAATGCAAAATCGAGTAATGCTGCTGCTAGAAGAAGGCCATGAGAAATACAGGAAATGTAACTAGTAGCAGAGGTGTATCCAAAGATTCAGCTATGAGATCGGAAGCTAGAGCACCTGCTAGAGCGTATGCCATCCGTGCAAGCGAGGATGCGTCCTACCCTGATGTGATCACTAGTACATTTTCTCTTTATTATACTAATATAATTGCATTAATTGATCCTTGATCGACTCATTCCTATATTTGTATGAATTTGGTATCTAGTAAGAATTTGCCTGTTGAGTCTACTGAGTTTGTGATTAAGGTGTCGAACCCCTTAGGCAAATATGTCTTAGTTGATAAAGCTTGCAAGAGATGTCCTTTAATGATTCGAAGTCACTGTTTTCCTGCTGACTTAATGCTTTTGACATTTGATGAGTTTGATGTGATTCTTGGAATGGATTAGTTGACTCTACATGATATAGTAGTGAATTGTAGATGAAAGGTTATTGAATTGAAATGTCAAAACAATGAAACTCTTTGGGTTGAATCGGATGAGTTAGGTGAGTTACCTATGGTGATTTCATCGATGTTCACTCAGAGGTATATAAGGAAAGGTTGTGAAGCTTATCTTGCTATGTGCTGAATATGAAAGAGTCTAAATTAAAGATTGAATCATGCGAGTAGTTTGTGAGTATTCGGATGTGTTCCCGGAAGAGTTACGGGTTACCACCGATCAAAAGGTGGATTTGCCATTGATTTAGTACCAAGGACTACACTAATATTGATAGCTCAGTATAGAATGGCTCCAAGCGAGTTGAAAGAATTAAAGACTCGGTTGCAAGAGTTGATGATAAGGGTTTTGTGAGGCCGAGTTTTTCTCCCTAGGGTGCACCGGTATTATTCATCAAGAAGAAAGATGGATCCATGAGACTTTGTACCGATTATCGTCAACACAATAATGTTATGATAAATACCAAGTATCCTTTACCGAGGATTGATGATTTGTTTGACTAGTTGAAAGAGGCAACAGTATTCTCGAAGATAGATTTGAGATTTGGTTACTATCAGTTAAGAGTTAAAGACTCAGACGTACCAAAAACCACGTTCAAAACGAGGTATGGGCATTATGAATTTCTTGTTATGCCTTTTCGATTAACTAATGCTCTTGCTGTTTTTATGGATTTCATGAATCGAATCTTCTGACCATATTTGGATAAGTTTGTGGTAGTATATATTGATGATATTTTGATTTATTCTTGAGATAAGTCTGAGCATGCCGAACATTTAAGAATTATATTACAGATTTTGAGAGATAAGAAATTATTTGCTAAGTTCAGCAAAAGTGAGTTTTGGCTCCAAAAAGTAGATTTTTTGGGACATATTGTCTTCACAGAAGGTATAAGTGTTGATCCGAGTAAGATTTCGGCAATTGTTGATTGGAAACCGTCGAGGAATGTATCTGATGTTAGAAGCCTTTTGGGATTAGCTGGGTATTATCGATGATTTGTCAAAGGATTCTCGATGATTGCTACATCTATGACACTACTGTTACAAAAAAATGTTAAGTTTGAATGGTTTGAGAAATGTCAAAATAGTTTTGAGCAGTTAAGAGCGTTATTAACTGAGGCACCGATATTAGTGCAACCTGAATCGGGAAAAGAGTTTGTAATTTTTAGCAATGTGTCATTGAACAGTCTTGGATGTGTGTTGATGTAAGAGGGAAAAGTGATAGCTTATGCCTCGAGACAGTTGAAACCACATGAAAAGAATTATCCAACGCAGGACTTGGAATTGACTACAATTGTGTTTGCTTTAAAGATTTGGCAACAGCATTTATTCGGTGAGAAGTGCCATATCTATACTGACCACAAGAGTTTGAAGTATTTAATGACTCAGAAGGATTTGAATTTACGACAGCGGAGATAGCTCGAGTTGTTGAAAGACTATGAGTTAGTAATCGATTATCTTCATGGAAAGGTGAATGTGGTCGTCGATGCTTTGAATAGGGAATCTTTGTTTGCTTTGAGAGTAATGAATGCGTGAATGACTTTATCTGATGGTGGTTCTATTCTAGTTGAGTTAAGAGCTAGACCGGTATTTCTTCAGCAAATTTGTGAAGATTAGAAGTGATGCAAAACTTCAAGCTAAGAGAGTTCGGGCGATCGACTAGTGATTTAGATTTTCAAATTGGGGTCGATGATTGTTTGATCTTTTGAGGTAGGATTTATGTACCGAGAGATATGAGATTTCAAAATTCTTTATGAGGCACACGGTGGTTGTCTATCTGCTCATCCGGAAGTACGAAGATGTACAATGATTTGAAGAAATTGTATTGGTGGTCGGTATGAAACAAGATATCTCGAATTTGTATTGAAATGTTTGATTTGTCAACAAGTAAAGGTGAACATCAAGTACCTTCACGTTTGCTTCACTCGCAATGATTCCCGAGTTGAAATAGGATAGAATTGCAATGGATTTCGTAACCAGGTTACCTCTGACTCTGAAGAAAAAAGATGCTGTTTGGGTCGTTATTGATAGATTGACAAAATTGGCTCACTTTATTCCAGTACGTACCGACTATTCACTTAATAAGTTAGCTGAATTATACATTGCTAAAATTGTTAGATTGCACAGAGTACCTATTTCTATTATTTCGGATAGAGATTTGAGGTTTACATCTCAGTTTTGGAAAAGTTGTAAGAGGCATTGAGCACAGAGTTGAATTTTGGTATCGCATTTCATCCGCAAATCGACGGTCGATGTGAAAGAACGATTCGTGTACTCAAGATAGGCTTCATTTTGTGTATTAGAGTTCGAAGGTAGTTGGGAAAAATATCTACCTTTAGTCGAATTTGCTTATAACAATAGTTTTCAGTTGAGTATAAAGATGGCACCATATGAGGCATTGTATGGTTGCAAGTGTCGAACTCTGTGTACTAGATCGAGCTTAATGAGAGATAGACTCATGGGATTGATTTGGTTAGAGAAATCAAAGAAAAAGTGAAAGTAATTCGTGATTGTTTGAAAGCGACTTGGATAGTCGAAGTCATATGCGGATCTAAAAGCGAAAAGAGATTGAATTTCAAGTTGATGATAATGTATTCTGAAAGTGTCTTCATGGAATAAAATTCTTAGATTTGGTCGCAAGGGTAAACTGAGTCCACGTTTTATTGGTCTGTAAAAGGTTATTGAAAGAATAGGGCCAATGGCTTATCGGTTAGCTTTGCCATCAGAATTGGAAAGGATCCACAACGTGTTTCATGTGTCTATGTTGTGAAGATATCGATAAGATCCATTGCATGTGATTTCACCGACAGAGGTTGAGATTCGACCAGATACGAATTATGGTGAAGAGCCGATCAATATTTTAGCTTGGGAAGTTAAAGAGTTGAGAAAAAAGTATAGCCCAAAGAAAAGTTTTGTGGCAAAGACATGGAGTCGAAGAAGCTACGTGGGAAACCGAGGAAGCTATGAGAAAACAGTACCCAAACCTCCTTTCGATACGATTTTCAGGGACGAAAATCCCTAAAGGGGCAGAGTTGTAACAGACCATTTTAGGGTCAAGTTAGAACAGTGGTTTTGGAACCACAAATCCAAAGTAGAAATGTTAATTTTATTATTTCTTTAAGGTCTACAGTATGATTGAATGGTTGTGTGAAAATTTCATTAAGAAATTTTATTGATAGGGTGTCCAATTTGACTAATAGGACTAAATTGCAATAGGTGCAAAATGGGTGTTCTAGACGTTAGAGGTGTCTAATTGAAATGAAATTTTAACTTGGAGATCCTTAAATGGTAATTAGACCATTATACTTTAAGTTAGACAATAATGGACTTAGATGGGCAAAATTTTTAAGTTAGGCATTAAGGGCATTTTGGTCATTTGGTAAATAAACACAAATAAAACTAAAATAAAAGTGTTCATCTTCTCTAATTAGTCCCCCCATAGCCGAAATTTTCAAGGTCTCCATATCTAGGGTTTGGCCAACTTTCAAGCTTTGATTGTAAGTCAGTTATTATCCCGTTTTTAATGATTTTTATATTTGAGATCGATGTAACCTAATCTAGCTATTTCAAGGACTAATTTGAAAGAAAATCAAAGTCTAAAGTTTTACCCATGTAGAATATTTGTGTATTTTGATGTTTAATGCTAGAAAATGTATTTTTGATGTTAGGTAAACAACATTTACGAAGTGATTTTTGATAAAAATGTCAAATAGGGACCTATTTGTAAAAGTTGTAGAATGTGTGTAAAAATGTGAATAAATGAAAAATGTGTGCTGTTATGAACATGAAAAAGATTCGGCTAGGCTTGGGTAATGAAGAAATTGAATGAAAATCATTTTACGAGCCTAGGGACTAAAATGTAAAAAGTTGAAAACTTAAGGGCAAAAATGTAATTTTTGCCATAAGGTGTTTTTGAGATTAAATTGAATAATGTGATATGTAATGCCTCAAAATCCTAAGTATTTATTTTTGTATGTTGTGGCACACAAATGCATGTCTACTTCATGGTTAAGTGTCTTGGGAAGAGTTTGAGAAGTCTTGGGTTCAAGCCTTGGCTTGTGCAAAAGTTTTGTTTTATATGAATAAACCTTGTCTCTAGTAAGTAGACTTTTAAATAAATGTGGGAATTTTATGTCAGAAAGGGCCTGCTGGTCTAGGGGATAAGTAGTGTGTTGTGGTTACCTGTGGTCTGAGGTTCGAGTGCTGGTAGGCGCATTGTGGTGTTTTATTTTGCTCTTGGTGCCGTGGGAGTGTTGTGGTTTGACCAAAACATCAAGTGTTTGAGTGGAATTTGAACTAGGTGGTTGAAGGAGGAGTGGACAGTTTTGAGAGATTTGAGGAGGAAAATGTGGGATTTTGAATGGAGTGGGAGTGTTGGGGCCGAATGTGTACTCTTAACTTTGGGGAGTTTAGCTTTGGGTAGGGTATTTTCTCTCCTTTTGGTTCTTGACAACATTCTTTTCACCTTTTGCTTTGTCTTGAATTAGAACTTGGTACCTTTCGGTTCTTCTTTGTCTTCGTTCTTGCTCTTCCCTTCAATCCCCTTGCCCACCAATTTTCTTTCTTCTCCTCTTTTCTAATTGATTTTCCCTCTTTGGCCAAATATCTTTTCTTCCCTATTTCTCAATCGGTTTCCCTTTGAATTATTGCTTATAGTTCTTTTTCCTCTTACCCAATCGGTTTTCTTTTGAATGATTGCTTCTAGTTCTTTTTCCACTTTCTCAATCGGTTTCCCTTGACCGGTTGCTTCTTGTTTTTTTTCCCTCTCTCAATCAGTTCTTTGCAGTCACCCTCTCCTTTTGTGTTGTTGCTGAATACTTCTTCTCTCCCCTTCTCCTGCCTTTCAGTTTCTCTTTGAAAAGGGACAAAGTTGGCATTGGTTCTTCTCTGTTTCTTTGGCCGAATTCTTGACTTCCCCATAATTGGTTACTTTTGTTCAACATGGGCAGCTTCGGTTGGTAAGTCTTTTGGTAAGGGGGATTTGTGCCCCGTTTGATTTGGGGGAGATTTCTTTTGTTAATTGTGTTAGATTCCTAATCCTCTATTGTTTCGAATGTTGATTTGATAGCATCAAATCGCAGCGGACTTGGTTTACCAGCGGAATCATAGGCTATACCTTTTTGAAGCAGTAGGGGTAAGGAACATAGCTGAAGTTCGATTGTTGTTGTTTTATTGGTATTGATTCTAAGTGTGACTAATGTTGGGCATGGAATTGCCATTTGTTTTAGGTGTGGTTTGTCTCAGGAGCATTGTCTATCAAAAATCATATCAGGTGTGTAAACACTGCCCTTATTCGTTAATCGGCATAAAGCCGAAAGATGAGAATAGTCGACCGCACACGAGCGTGCACCTTCCCGTGTGGTAGCCCGTGCGACTAAACATGGGCAGATGATTGACGAGGCCGGCCATGAGCGATTTCATGGGCCAAGGTTACTTTTGGCTGTAATGGGTCGGACTAGGCCTTATGGGCCCCACAAACATGTGGGCCCCACACGTGTAAACCACACAGACGTGTGGAAATTATTGGGTCAGGCTGTGTAATCCACATGGCCAAGGCCATTTCTGGGCTATGTGGGCCATACGGGCGTGTGGGCCCTCAATATGGGCCTCATACCCATTTTTTCTGATGAATTGTTAAGGTTGCACGGGTTGCCCGAGATGACTGTGGACCTACTGTTGGGTCAGTAAGTTTGCCTAGACCCTTAATTGATAAACTGACTATTTTGCCCCAATGTGATGTATGATTGTATTTAAGCATGCCATTTTAGACGCACTAAGTACATGTATGATATTATGACATGACATGACATGATGCATGATGTGTTGTATGGGGTGGGTTTTATTATGATTGGAGGACATGTCCTGTACTGGCAGCTCTGCTACAAATACTGTTTAGTGTCGCAACCGGTACTACTTAGAGTGTAGGGATAGGTGGGTTGATTATATCCCCACATGGAGTGCAGGGTTGGACGGAGATGGAATGTAGAGGCTGGCTGGGTAGGATCTCTTGATTGCATATCTATACTGTTTCTGTCACTAAGATGGGCTCAGGCCCAAATTGATACTGATACTGTAATGGCTAAGGCCCTAATTGACACTGAACCATTACTAAAATGGGTTAGGCCCAGACTGTATATGCCCACTGTTTGTTTATTTGATATCATATTACACACTGAGTTTTCATAACTTACCCATCTTTTTATCTGTACAGGTAATCCCCAGTCTTAGGCTAATCGGTTGCTGCGAGGTACTCAAAGGTGGCCACGAATACGTAATCAGTTTTAAAAGCTTCCGCAAGAAATAATGTTTTAAATAAAAAATAAATAACGTCTTTTTAATATGATTAACTTTTGGCAAATGACTCACATTTGGAAAATAAACAACATGTCTTGAAATCATCTTTAAAATCACTCGAAGAGGTTTAATAGAGAATGGGTTTTTAACAATATCGCATTTTACGAAAAACACTTTAATGTGACATCGCCAGATTCAGCCATAACATCTAGGTCGGGTTGGAGTGTTACATGATAATTGAATAAGTTAAATTTGATATTATAGATCAAGAAAGAAGAGGTTCTAACCTAGACCAGGGAAAGAGCAAAGTTGTGGACTAAATCAAACAATTAGCCATCTTGTACTGAGGTAAGTTCGTATGTTAAAAATAAGATCTAATATGATTGTATTTTATTACTTTAATATTGCATGAATTGTATGTTTGATAATGTAGATGAGCTTAATCTTATGAACGAGTCCAAAGGTGAACTGGCAAGCGAGAAATCCCTTTGAACCTTAGGAATAGGGTTGGATACAAGTGACATGTCACTAGGGTATTATGTGATTATGTGATCAAGATACTAGTCTTGTACATCCTACCGGTGGCTGAGTATATCGGCATATGTTGCGGATACTTGACAGCTTGTGTGAGCAGCACCATGTAGCTATGTCTTGATTGACAGCTTGTGTGAGCAGGTTCGTTGATATCTCGAGAGTGAGCAACTATGTGATATGAGATTTGTGGTAGCATTGGCTACATATGTGGCACTTAGTGTGCAAATTTCCCTTGTATCCGACACTGTTATTCCAAGTGGCTCACAGATATGTCAAAGATGAAATTATATGTGAATTCATTTCGAGATGTACAAGTATGTACTTGAAGCTCATATCTATTGAATGCTTGAAATGTTGAATATGAGGTAAGTTTTTGTGATGGAATGAGATATGATTATGAGACCATGGTAAATGTACTTTTAATTATGTTATATTATTTGAATGTTACACGTATGGTAAGGTTGCTTATTTCTTGCATACAAGCTTACTAAGCTATATAGCTTACTCCGTTTATTTTCCATGTTTCTATAGTGTCGCCAAGCTAGCTCGGATCAGATATCGTCGAGGATTCACCTCACACTATCAAAACTTTCATTTTGGGTATTGATAATCTTAGTATTTTGAAAATATGGCATGTATAGGGACTTGGTCATTTTGTTATATGTGTCATTTGATTTGGCCAAATGTATTGGCTTATATTTGTTTAAGTTGATTTGGTATTTAGCCATGTAATTGGCTTATTTTAGCTAACATATTTTGGGCTTCGTAGGCTTGTATTAGGAACTTTATGATTAATTTCAAATGGTTTTAATTTGAACGTAAATATATGACTTGAAATTGTGTGAATGCTTGTGTTGTAAGTCTGGTAATGCCTCGTGCCTTGTTCTGGCATTGAATACATGTAAGGGGTGTTTCATCGAGCTTCTGATAATCTAAAAAAAAACATAAGAGAGAAAACTACATAAGCATATAATGCTTAGTAAGTTCGTAAATCATGAATATAGCTTATCATTTCAATGCAAAATCTTATAAAATAGACATGAATCTATCCAACAGAAGCTTGGCACAAGCCTAAGCATCATCAACAACAATAGTTAGTGCTTTAACATATAACTCAACAATATCATCACATGGTAAGATATAATACATGAACACATCACATTTGAATCCATACTTTCCATAAACATGGTTATACATACTTTGATCAACATCAATTCATACCTTTCTATAAATTCATAATTTAGCCATTGGAACACTTACTATTCCTTCCCTTTTCATGCCCGTTGAACCACTTAGAATAATATCAAATACATGGAAAGCACACACAAAGTGTGCTAACACATGGTCAAAACCATTCATTTTCTTTTTCCTTTACATCATTGCTCACTCGGGCTATAACTAGGTTTGCTCAAACAAGCTGACAGTCAGAATGTAGCTACACGATGCTGCCCACACAAGCTGATGAGTACTTGCAACAAATGTCAAAACTCAGCCATCAGTAGAACATTCAAGACCAGCACCCGAAACATGGTAACCCTAATGACATGTCATTTGTATCCTATATATTTCTAAGGTTTAAACGGGACTCGATAGTCATTGTAATGTCATTGGATTTCCGTCATAACATGATATGATAAATAGCATAATAGCATATAAATCAAATAACATTAAAACGTTATTTAAACATACGAACTTACCTCGATTTTAAAGATGTTGAAATATGATTCATTAATTCGAGGCTTTATCTTTCCCTTGATCTAGATCTGTACGAGGCTTAACTTGATCTAAATAAGCAAATTCAATCCATTTAATATTCATTCTATTCAATTCAATTCAGTCCAACATTAATACTTTTGCAAAATTGCACTTTTGCCCCTATTATTTTAACTTCTTTACAATTCAGTCCTTAACCTTGTAAATTATCATTTATGCAAATTCATCCATATTACAAGCTAGCTAAATTACCTAGGGATTTATACAACCTCATACAACTCAACATTTCACAATTTTATCATGGTATTTTACTACTTTTACATATGAGTCCCTAAATGATAATTTTATAAAAAATCATTCTAAAAAAGTTGTTTATTTAAAATAAAGACCCATAATCTTTCATCAGACTTCATAAATCATACGATAGCATTAATGGAAAAACCCTAATTCTTTAATATTTTTGTAAATTAGTCCCTGGGCTAGCTAGATTAAGCTACAACAATCCCAAAAACATAAAAATTGTTAAAAACGGAATGAAAATAAACTTACATGCAAGCTTGCATGCTTTAAAAACCTTATCATTAGCTTTCTCTTCTTCAATTTTCAGTGGATGAAAGCATTTTGGAAGATGACATTTTTTTTGTATTATTTTCACTTAACTTATTTATTAATTTACTCAATTAACCTTAGTTATAAACATTAAAATTCCTTAATACTATGTCCATAAATGCCCACCTAATAATTAAATGTCTTAATTACCATTTAAGTCACTCACATTAAAATTCCTTATCAATTTAACAGCTTTAGCTAATAGAACTGTACTTTTGCACCTTTTTTTATTTAGTCCTTTTTAGTTAATTAAGCATGCAAACATTAAAATCTCTTAACAAAATTTTTATACAACTTTACTAATATATTGTAGACATTAAAATAGTAATAAAATAAATTTTTACTCATCGGATTTGTGGTCCTGAAACCACTATTTCTATTTCACTGAAAATGGGTAGTAACAAATCTGCTACATCGAATTACGGCAGATCAGAAAGCTACTAAAAAACTGAAATTAATATACACATACCTAGTTGGACCTAAAAAAACTTCATCACGCAAAGGAAGTAAGTATTACATAGTTTTCTTTGATGACTATACCAAATGTGCCGGATTTATTTCCTCAATTTCAAGTTTGAGGTTGATAGCGTGTTCTTGAAATTCAAGCATTTGATTGAAACTCGAAGTGGTTGTAAGATTCAAGCTTTAAGGTATGATAATGACAAGGAGTACACATTTAATCAATTCAATATGTTTTGTGAAAAAACTGAGATTGAATACCAATTTATTGCTCCATATAATCCATAATAGAATAGAGTTAGTGAAAGGAAGAATCATACCATAAAGGATATGACTATACTTTTTTATTTGAGAAATGCTTGCAAAAGAGTATTGGGCAGAAATTGCACATACTACAGTCTTTCTACCCTATAGGCTTCCAACAAAAGAAGTGGAAGGAAATACACTGTTTGAAGTTTGGTATGATTATAAACCTTCTTTAAAAAATATCAAAGTATTTGAATGCTTGTTCTCTGTTTATGTGCCCCAGATCACAAGATATAAGCTAGAAAAAAAGGCAGACGTTGAATCTTTGTAGGTTACAGCATGGTTTTAATAGCTTACAGAGTTTTCAGCTTCATACAAGGGTCTGATAAGTAGAGATGTGCATTTCGTAGAGAATGAACAATGGAACTGGAAAGAAGTAAAACAAAAAACAATTCTAGAACAAAGTAAAAAGCTCCAACTGAAATAAGATGAACTTGAGGATGATGTCCAAGTAAGAGGCACAAGATCACTTTTTGATATTTATCAAAAATGCAATGTAACCATTTTTGAGCCAACAAATTTTGGGGAAACAAAAAATGGTACCAAATGGATTGCTGCAATTAAGGAAGAAATCATCATGATTAAGAAGAACTAGACCTGGAAACTTATGAAAAAACCATAAGATAGAAAAAGTTATTGGAGTGAAGTGGATTTTTAGAACCAAGTTTAATGTAGATGGCTTTATCAACAAGCACAAAGCCAAACTTGCTGTAAAGGAGTAAACTCAAATCGTTTGTGTCGATTTTTTATACTTTTGCTCCTATTTCTAGATTAGAAATTATTAGGTCATTACTTGCTATAGCTACACAAAAAGGTTTGAAAGCTTTTCAGCTAGATGTTAAACCCACATTCTTGAATGACTTTCTTAAGGAGGAGGTTTATGTTAAGCAACTTGAAGGATATTTAGTCAAAGGGCATGAAGATGAAGTATATTTGTAACAACCTATTTTCATTGAAATCGGAATAGTGGTTTCAGAACCACAAATTTGAAGTCAAAAACTGTATTTTATTATTTTATGTTCTGCAACATGATACAAATAGTGTATAAAAATTTTGTTAAGAAATTTTACCGTTTACATGCTTAATTTGATAAAAAGGACTAAATCGCATAAAGTGTAAAAGTTGAGTTCTAATAGCTAAAGGTATTCAATAGCTATGGAACTTTAAAGTGGAGGTCCTTATATGGTAATTAGACAATTAGTATGTTAGTGGATGATAATGGCTTGGCAATTTTGTAATTTGGATTAATTTTAAAAGTTGATTAAGTAATTAAATAATAAATGATAAGTTAAAATAAAATAAAATTTGCTATCATCTTTCTTCATCAATGTTCAACCGAATATTGAAGGGAAAGAATCTATTTTTTCTCATTTAGGGCTTGGCTACTTTGAAGCTCAATTGGTGAGTGATTTTTACCCCGTTTTTAATGATTTCAATGTTTCCAGGATCATTGTAACTTAATCTAGCTAGCCCGAGGACTCATTTGCAAACTTTTTTAACTATTAGGGTTTTACTATTGATGTACATGCTTGACTTTTGAAGTTTTATGATAGAATATGGATGGTTGTTGTTAGAGAAACAACTTTTGTAAATGAATTTTTAGTGAAATTACCAAGAAGGGACTAAGTTGAAAAAATAGAAAATATTATGTGGTAAATTTGTGAATTTGTGAAAAATGTGGGCTGTTATTTGTATGTATAGAAATCGGCTAGGCTTAGGTAGGAGAAAAATTGCATAAATTTCATTTTCCAAGCCTAAGGACTAAATTGCAAATAATTAAGAGTACAACGAAAAAATGGTAATTTTGCCAAAATTACATGTTGGACTGAATTGAATGTTGAAAATATTAAATTGTGTAACATCCCGAATTAGGGCCTAGTTGGAACAGTGATTTCGAGACTACAAAATTTGAAATAGAAATAATCATTTTATGATTGTTATAAGGTTTATGATATGTGTGTATGATTGTGTGAAAATTTCATGAAGAATTCTACATTAAAAGTGCTTAATTTGACTTTAAGGACTAAATTGAATAAATTGGAAAACTTTTATTCTAGAAGTTTTTAGCATGAAATTGAATTGGATCATTAATTAGAGGTCCTTAAATAGTAATTTGACCAAATTCTAAAAATTTGGACAAAAATGGACATGCATGGTAAAAATTCCAAAGAAAGGCTTTAGGGGTAATTTGGTCATTTAGTGATTAAATGGACTAAAAGACAAATTAAAAGCCAAAATTTGTCCAGCTTTTACCCTATGGCCATGTGAACCAAGGAGAACACCATGGCTAGGGTTTTCAAGCTTCAAAGCTTAATAGTAAGTATTCCCAAGTCCCGTTTTTAATGTTCTACGCATTTTTTAAGTCCTCGTAACATGATCTACTCATTTCTACCCATAATTTTAGCTAGGGTTCATGTTTAAAAATTTAATCATGCATGAAATGTTAGTATTTTGAAGATTAATAGAAGAAATTGAAAGATTGAAGTTTGTTTAACAACTTTTACTAGGTGATTTTTCATGAAAACACCTAAAAAGGACTAAACTGTAAAATTTGTAAATTGGGTAGTAAATGTGTGAAATGAAAAGAGAAATGTGGGCTGCTACAAGAGTAATAAAGGTTCGGCTAGGCTTAAATTACAAGAAAAATGAACACATTTCATTTTACGAGCCTTGGGGATAAATTGTAAATATGTGAAAGTTTAAGGGTAAAAATGCAAATTTGTAAAAGTATGATTTTTGGGTCAATTTGAATAATGTGAGTAATAAATAAGCTATATGTGAAATGTTAGACCAAGAAAATCGAGATTCGGGCTTAAATCGAGACAATACGTGATTATGGACTAAAATGGAAAAATTAGTTGTGCTAGGATTCGAGGTAAGTTCGTACGCCAATAATAATGCAATGTTATACTTGAATGTTAATGCTTAATATTGCATGAATTGTAAGTTCATGTGTAAATAATGCATTGATATATTATGTTTTTTTAATATTTTGTTAATGCATGAGTTTATATGTTTAATTACTACGGTCAAGTGCATGAACAATGTTATAAGCTATAAGAACGAGATTGTGAATGAGTTTGACGAACATAAAATATCGAGAAAATCCCATTTGAACCTTAGGAATAGTTTACGATACGATGTGACATGTCACTATGAACTACGTGATTATGAGCTCATGAAATTATGTGTATATGTGATTATGTGAATCCAGGTGCTAGTCTTGTACATTCTACCGGTGGCTAGGTAGCTCGGCATGTGTTGCGGGTACCTGTCAGCTTATGTGAGCAGCCCAAGTAGTTATGTCCTGATTGTCAACTTGTGTGAGCGAGCAATGTGTGATTATGATGTGAGGTAGCATGCGACTACATTTGAAGCACAATGTTCAAGTTTTTCGCGTATCCAATAGTATTCCGAGTGTTCAACGGGTAATGTAATGGATGATGTGACGAAACTCCTAAGGAGAATATCTTAAGGAAGTTATTATTATATGCTGTATTACGAGTTGGTACAGGTATGTACACTAAACTCGCGAGTAATGCCTTGATATATGATGTTTCATGATAAAGTGGTATGTGGGTGATAAGTACGTCAAAGGTTTTGAATGATGAATAAACTTATGTTTATGTTTATGATTATGTTTATTACGTCATCATATGATAGTTATCATGATATTGCACTAAAACAGTTTTGGACAGCCGCTGTTGTATAACTTTGAAAATCCATCAAAAATTGTGAAATTTTAATTAGAAACTGAATAAGATATAAGATTAAATCTTATAGAGTCTATTTTCACATAAAGGAAACGGTGTAAACAAAAGAATTTCATATTATGAGATATTTGAATTTTTGTGAGATAGGGTCAGAGTGATTTCAACCTCCCCTGTCTTAAATTTGGAAAAACACTAAAAATTGTATAAGAATAATTATGGGTTATAATTTATATTAATAAATTCATAACAAGTCTATTTTCAAGAGAAATAGACGGAAACATCATCCGAATCCTGTACTAAGAGATAAATAAATTTTAGTAAAGAAAGGTCGAAGTTGTCAAAGAGTAGAACAGGGGTAATTTTGAAGAATAAACTGTACTAATTGGCTAGACCAAAAATTCTAAAAATTTTATGGTAAGAAGATATATGAGTCTAGTTTTAGGGAAAATTAGCGGATCTTAATTTTTAGTTCTGTAGCTAAATATATTAAAATTTTAGTGACTATGACTCGAGTAGACAGCTTGGCTGGAATATGAGCAAATAGTGGAATTATGTACAACTTCGATTGTGTTACCATGAGAATATGTTGTAAGAATTTGGCAAAAGCACGTTAATATATTTCTTATTATTATTTTTGTATGGGATTACTAAGCTATAAAGCTTACCCCTCTCCTTTCCATTTCTTTTAGTGTTGTCAAGTTAGCTCGAGGTTGGAGATCGTCGGAGGCAGCATCACACTATCAAATTATCAAGTAAGGGTATTAATAAATCTTAAGTGTCTTCAAGTGAGTGGCATGTATAGAGACTTAGTACTTTATGATATGTGTTTCATGATTTGGCCAATTGAGTTAGCTTATAATGATTCATTTGTATAGAGCCATGAGATATGGCTTATATTTGATCATTGGGTTGTAAACCTAATTGATTTTTGCTTGACTATTCTAATGTTTTGATGATGTGCATGTTGTGATGGCTTGATATCGATGGATGTATGATATGGTATGCATATTTGGTGGACGAACTTTGATCAATAGATGTGACCATATTCTTAGTATAAAAGTGTAAATTTAGAGTAAGTTAATGATGTTAATGAAGAATGGAATTAGTATGGAATGCCTTATGGAAACATGTTAATGTGAGTGTGTGATATGTGACACTAAGGATATGAACTAGACATGACTATGAATGCTAGATGACTAAGTTGAGAATATCAACATGAAGACAACCATGGTATAAGGGTATAAGTGGTAGTGAAGATGACAAGGGCAAATGAATATGATTTGGTATGTCTAGACATGATATAAAATGAGTATGAGAAACACAAGTATGATGACATGCAAATGCTATGTTTGTGACATAATTGAGGATGTTTAATTGTTAAATGGATTCCATGTTATATATCCTTGATGTTATATAAATGCGTGAGGGATTATGGTTGAGCAAGGCTTGGAAAATAGCCTAAGTGTTGGCCACACGGGCAGAGACACGATTGTGTGTCTCAGCCATTTAGGGAACACGGCCTTAGCACACGGCCATGTGACTTGGCCGTGTGACCCCATTTCGTTGCTGACGTCATAAACAGAGAGTTACACGGGCTCAGGACACGGGCATGTCCCAAGCCACATGGGCGTGTGACTCTCTAAACATGAAAAAGTTCTCTAAGTGTTGTAAAATTTTTAGAAGTTCTTGGCTTAGTCTCGAACCACCCCCGATGTGTGTTTTATAAGGGACGATATGCATGGGTTTGAATGTTTTTAAATTTGTTGAAATTTTATAGCCTGGTTTTACATGTATGTGTATGTTTAAGTTTGGTAATGCCTCGTATCTTGTCCTAGCGTCGGACACGGGTAGGGGTGTTACATTTAGTGGTATCAGAGTTAAGGTTTAATTGGTTTTCAGACTAACCTAGCATGTGTGAGAGTCTAACTATACATGCCACATATAATCTGTGACAGTGTGATGTCTCCCGATGCAGATGAGATTTATCTCACTTAGATAGAGATACTCTCCAACCGAGCTACATGGACCATCTTAAATGTGATGCCAACATATCTGAGTAAAATACAGTTTGATGAGCCTAAACTCAGAAAAGTACGAATAAAAGTTCACGTTGTGATGAGTATCCATACTTGTTTAATGTTCATATGAATAAAATGACACGTATATGATGAAGTGCGAGATGAAAGTTTGTATTGTGATATACTTATCCATGCTTGTTTGGCCCTTATATGATGTTATGTGCATGACTTGTTTGATTGAATGAATGGGATAAGTAATGTTATTCAGAATCCATATAATGTATGCATAAGTGCACTGCTTATAAGATAATTGGAAAGCTTGTGTCATACAAATGTGAATAATAGTTTGCCTGAAGTGAATGTTATACTTGTGAAACTATTGCTATGATGATGAAATAGTGCTATATGCATATGCATATGAGAGACGAGTTAGGGACCTTACAACCCCACCCCTTTACCAGAGTGGTGTTTATAAAAGATTTCATGAGATCTGTGGGATAAGCTCACAAGTGGGAAACCAAAGGGTTCAGTTGTAGAATGATTATAAATATGGTTAGAATTTGTAAATGAGTTGATAAGTAAAGGAGGAACTAGAAAGGTATCAAATTGATTTAAAGATTATTCGGTTTACGAAACATCACAATGAGAGAAGAACTTAACTTTGGTAAATCGACTTATTCAGACACAATGTTGAAAGAATGTAGTAATCGAAATTCCTTCTGAACTTATTTTCTTCAGTGAAAAAAATAATATGGGATTTGTGATGACAGAAATAGTTGAGGGAATAATATTTGAAGGGTAAGATATCTGAGTGTAACAGTTATGGATAAACAAATTTCAGTAGCTTCTTCTTAGGTATTCTATATGTTTAATTGTTCTTAGGATTATTCTTATGGCTATTGCTCTTCTGATAAAATCCTTGATCTATGGGAATGTTTTCTAACCATGATGCATAAATGAAAGTATTGATAGTTTGACTGGTATATAATCTATATTGCTATATTTCCCTCTGGCATTCTATTACATTTCATCTATTGCGATTTTATAAGGTAATACAGATGATGTTATGATTCTGTTTCTTCTAACTGATATTCTATTCGATACATATATGGGAAGGTATATTATCCTTGTTGCATTTAATTTCAGTGGGTTGGATCGATGTATTTTTCTGGACTTCTTTTCTCTAAGGAATTATTGAGATCCTTCATATTTTTCTTGTGAGTGTTGTTCTGGGACTTTCATTATGATATTGTATCTTGGATTTTTGTATCTCAGGTTTCTTTATCTTGGATTTCTTTGTCCCAGAATTCTTTATCTTGGTTTTCATGTCATCTCTATTCCATAAATTGTCAATTGTGGCTTATATCTAAAGTGTGTTCTTTGGCCTATGATAATTATATTAATTATGATCATGCTTCTAGTTGATTATAGCAACGTGGTGATTCCAATATCTAGATTTCTCTAAATCTTCGTGAAAAATTTGACATTGGCAAGGACATGAGTGGTGAAAATGCGAATTTCAATTGGTATGGTGGAATTCTTTTTTCAAGTAAGTTAATCAAAGTTGATGCCGTCAATTGAGATATCCTTGTTACTTGAGTTAATGCATTTGAAATGGTTTTTGATTAGCAGGATTAGTGAACATTGAATGATTACATGTTAAATCGTTCTATCGACTAGAAGAGAGGATTTATTGAAATGTCATTTATTGATGATTAAGATCGACTTGGTTGTTCAATCGGTATTGGTTATTGTTTGAAAGATTAAATGAGATATTCATGTCTGGGGATAAAATTTCATATCTTTACGAGTAAAAGACGGTTAGTTTGAATGAAAAGTGTATATTTTCTAGCAGACTTTGATATGACTTAAAGTTGCTATGAATGATAAAGTTATCGCCTTGTGAAAGTTTAATGGTCTATTGCATGTTAGTAAAGTTTAGAACAGATGAGAACATTGTTAATCAAAACATTAGACCTGGTTTAGCCTATATCGAGTAAGATATTCTTGATTTTTCAGTGATGTGTCATTAAACGGATTGTGATGTGTTTTAAGACTAAAAGGCAATATGATAGATCAACGGATCGAATGTTATAGCCAGTTCTGAGTATTTGATAGCATAGATGATTAAGGTTGTTAAAAGATGATGAGATAGTTATTGTATGATCTTCGAGAAAAGCAAAATACAGTCACTAGGGCTTGGACAGAAGATCCAGAGCTCATATAGAAAGTCACAAGAAAACTCACAGGAGTAATGTATTGGTGTTCAATTGGAACTCGACCTTTCTGATCTTTGTGCTTGAATACATGACATGTTATCAAGATTAAAGTCAAATATCAGGTAATGTCAGAAAGATTCTCGCCAGTGGTGGTAATTGAATGGAAATGTGAATGAGATTACTATGGATTTCATATAAGGATTATTCCAATCTTTGAAAGAGAATGATGTTATGTGGCTTGTTGCTAAGTATTTGCTGAATCTGCAAAACATGTCTATATGTACTGAATTTTTTCTCATCAGACTTATGGAATTAAATATCTTTGAGATTGTTTAATTTCTTGAAATGCTAGTTTCTGTTAATCGAATTGAGATTCGGGATTCGTATCGTGAATAATTGAAAAAGCTAAATGAGGCTCTGAATTTCAATTATGACCAGAGGTTGAATTAGTAAATTATCGGGCTATATAAAATGATAGAGAACTTAAAGCCATGATGATCGGGTTGACTATGCCATTTGGATTCAAGAGTATTCAAGTATGATGTATATATATGTTCTATGATGGTATGGATTCGACCCTTGTGTACATGAATTCTCTGCTAGAGGTCAAGATTCGGTTGATGTACCAGAAAATGAAGAATTGCTCATGACTTTAGTATGAGATATTAAAGAGCTAAAAGTTAAGCATAGCCTGAGTAAAAGTTCTTTAGCAATGATTATGAGATAGTAGAATATATTTGAAAACCAAACCACTCTTCTGGTAAGATTTTCGGGGACTAAAATCCCTAAAGGGGAGAGAGTTGTAACATCCCGAATTAGGGCTAGTCGAACAGTGGTTTCAAGACCACAAAATCCAAAATAGAAATAATTATTTTATGATTTCTATAAGGTTTATGATATGTGTGTATGATTGTGTGAAAATTTCATGAAGAAATTCTATATGAAAAATGCTTAATTTGACTTTAAGGACTAAATTGAATAAATTGCAAAACTTGTATTCTAGAAGTTTTTAGCATGAAATTGAATTGGATCATTAATTAGAGGTCCTTAAATAGTAATTTGACCAATTTTTAAAAATTTGAACAAAAATGGACATGCATGGTAAAAATTCCAAATAAAGGCTTTAGGGGTAATTTGGTCATTTAGTGATTAAATGGACTAAAAGACAAATTAAAAGCCAAAATTTGTCCATCTTCTACCCCATGGCCGTGTTCACGAAGAAGAACACCATGGCTAGGGTTTTCAAGCTTCCAAGCTCAATAGTAAGTGTTCCCAAGCCCTATTTTTAATGTTCTACGATTTTTGAAGTCCTCGTAACATGATCTACTCATTTCTACCCATATTTTTAGCTAGGGCTCATGTTTAAAAATTTACCCATGCATGACATGTTAGTATTTTGAAGATTAATGGAAGAAATTGAAAGGTTGAAGTATGTTTAACAACTTTTACTAGGTGATTTTTCACGAAAACACCTAAAAAGGACTAAAATGTAAAAGTTGTAACATGGGTAGTAAATTTATGAAAGAGAAGTGTGGGTTGCTACAAGAGTAATAAAGGTTCGGCTAGGCTTAAAGTAAAAGAAAAATGAACACATTTCATTTTACGAGCCTAGAGGCTAAATTGTAAATATGTGAAAGTTTAAGGGTAAAAATGCAAATTTGTAAAAGTATGATTTTTGGGTCAATTTGAATAATGTGAGTAATAAATAATCTATATTTGAAATGTTAGATCAAGAAAATCGAGATTCGGGCTTAAATTGGGAAAGTATGAGATTATGGACTAAAATGGAAAAATTAGCTGTGCTAGGATTCGAGGTAAGTCCGTACGTCAATAATAATGCAATGTTATACTTGAATGTTAATGCTTAATATTACATGAATTGTAAGTTCATGTGTAAATAATGCATTGATATATTATGTTTATTAATATTTTGTTAATGTATTAGTTTATACGTTTAATTATTATTGTCAAGTGTATGAACAATGTTTGTAACGCCCCAAAAATCCCGAAATCCAAAAATCCCAGAATCCTGAACTTTTTTTGTTTTCAGTTTTGATAAAAATTATGTTCCTAGCCAAGTGATAATTATAGTAGGTCTTAATTAAGGTTTGGGTTCGAACCTAGGGGTAAATAAAATTATAATTTAATTATTAAAAGAATCAGGGTTGGCAAGTAGTTGGGCTTTTAAATAAGGATAAGGGAAAATAGCATAAAAAAAAGTCTTGTGGAAGAGTGGCTAAGTGACGCCACTTAGAGTGTAGGGAGGTGGCGTTAATAGCTAGCAAGTAGGTCTAAGGTTCGAATCCTAGCTTAGTGTTTTTAGAAGTTTAATTTTGGCCTTCTGGAAGGTTGGAAGTGGCGTGGAAATGGACTCCAAGGGAAGTGTTCAAGAGAGAAATTTAAAGAAAGGATCAAGGGGTTATCAGGGAGAAAAACAAGAAGATAAGACGTGAGGAGCAAGTGGAGCCAAAATGGGAACTTGGGCTTGAGGAGTTCGGCCATAAGGGTTATAAATAGGTGCCGAATGCAAGGGTATGATGCTAATGCCGAAAACTTTTTCTCACCTTGTTGCCAAAAACCCTCTTCCTTAAAAGTTAAAAACCCTTTTGTTTTCTTCCTTTTCTTTCTGCCGATTTCTCCAAAAGCTGAAAACCCTTGTTCTCCTTTTTACTTTCCTTGTGCCGATTTCTTTGTTTCACTTTTGGGTTTAGCCGATTCTTCTTCCTCTCTCCCTTGGTGCCGAATAAGCAATTGTTGCCATTCAAATCTCTAGACCCGAATACTCTTTGACCAAATCTATTGTAAGTCTTACTTTTCCAATCGGTTTTCTTTACTAAGTATCGAATATTGTCCCTCACTCTTTCTAATCAACCGTGGTAGGGAATTAGTATCGGATCTCGGATCTTAGCTCATTGCCGAATTACTCCTTAGGTGTTGCGGTATTGGTAAGTATTCCTCTCCCATTGGCTAAGGTGGTCGAATGTTCATAGTTAAGGTAAGGGGACTTGTGTTGGATACAAGTCATCTATTATTCTGGTTTTAATGAGTAAGATTAATGCAGATCTAGGGAGTACGTGATCAAGGAAAGCTATTAAGGATTGTTGTTCAAGGTAAGGTTAAGGTGAGGTTTCAGTTTTTGGGTAGAGTATGGATTAAACATACGATTAATGGAAGGGTGATATCATTGTAGGTTGGTGACTAAGGGAATCGTGGCACGCTTGCTTACCAGGTGTGTACATATACTGCACACACACTATGAATCAGTAAAAGCCGAAATACCGAAATACCGAAAAGCCGAAAGTTTGGCTACAGTAGTCTTGCGAGTGCGCGAACACTTGTAAGGGGGAGACCAATAGGTTGCTTGAGACCCACGGGCGATACCGTGGACTAGGGACGTGATTTGGCCATATGAGCCAGAATGGGCTAAATGGGCCCGATGGGCTATTGGGCCCATAATAGGTAAAAACTAAATATTGATGCTATGAGATAGGAATTTGTATATGAGCATGAATATGAATGTGACTGGGCCTAACGGGCTATATAAATGTGATTTGGGCCTAATGGGCCATATACAGGTGATTTGGGCCTAATGGGCCATATGAATATGATTGGGCTTAATGGGCCAGATATAGGTATGTGAATTTGTTTGGGCATTGTAAGGGGTTTTGGGCCTAGTATATGACAACTACATAAAACTTAATTAACATATTGAGACCGTGGACAAGTCAAAGGGTTAAGGTGTGGCAACGGTATATGCATGTCTAAGATTGGATCTAGGGAGAGCTTGGTACTTAAGCGGTCTTAATGACCCAGCTCCTCTTCTTTAGAATCCTACCTGGTTCATAGTATTTGTTCATCTTAGCACGCGGGACTTGTTAACGGGTCAAGGTAAGTGAAAACCATAATTAAGGGAAAATTATCGAAATGCCCCTAAGGGCGAAAATGACCAAAATACCCCTAGGTGTTAAATGTAAGTTTTATGGACATGACATGCGTACATATGATGTTCTGCTTAGGTTGCATATAGGGTGGGAACTATGGAACGGAGGAAGTATATGAGGATCACATGGTTGCCGGACAATCGTGGATCCACCGACGGCTTTTAAAGCCCAATATGTAAATGAATGTAGTTCGGCAACTGGGCTACCATCAGTGTGTGGGCTGGGTGGGTCGATATTTATATCCCCACATGGTGTGACGGGGGACGGAGCTGGTGTGTAGCGGATGGATAATTTGGATAGGATTGCATTGCATGTTTGATGATTTCTCTTTGAATCCTTGTTTTTCATTGAAGGTTGTGCACACTGAGTTTACGAAAACTCACCCCCTCTTTTATTTTATTTTCAGGTGATGCTCAATAGAAGGTTCGATGTTTGGAGGGATTCTGGGTGGCCGGCTAGCAAGATAATTCAAACTTGGTTTTTTTTAAAGCATTTAAGTTTTTATTTCTTTTTAAGTGTGTTCAGATCAGATTGTAATAAGGTTTTCATTATGTTATTATTACTTGAATTATTATTATTTTCATTGTAATTATAAGAAGTTGAGAGTGGTTCCTTAAACTATAGTATGTCTTTTCTACGTTTCCGCAACTAAATTTTTAAGTGACATGTTTTCATCAAATCTTATGTTTCAAACAAGTGATTGAAAGGAGTTTACTTTTAAGATGTTCTTTTATTTTAAAAAGGGTTTTCGATGAAAACACAGTTTTTGCTAAAACACTTCAATGGGACACACCAGATTCGGCCATAGCGTCTTGGCCAGGTTTGGGGTGTTACAATGTTATAAGCTATAAGCACGAGATTGTGAATGAGTTCGACGAACATAAAATATCGAGAAAATCCCGTTTGAACCTTAGGAATAGTTTAGGATACGATGTGACATGTCACTAGGAACTATGTGTTTATGAGCTCATGAAATTATGTGTATATGTGATTATGTGAATCTGGGTGCTGGTCTTGTACGTTCTACAAGTGCCTAGGTAGCCTGACATGTGTTGCGGGTACCTATCAGCTTGTGTGAGAAGCTCGAGTAGTTACGTCCTGACTATCAGCTTGTGTGAGCAGGCCCATGATTCGCTCTAGAGCAAACAATGTGTGATTATGATGTGAGGTAGCATGTGGCTATGTTTGTAGCACAATGTGCAAGTTTTCCGCATATCCAATAGTATTCCGAGTGTTCAACAGGTAATGTAATGGATGATGTGATGAAAATCCTAAGGAGAATATGTTAAGGAAGTTATGATTATATGTTGTATTACGAGTTGGAACAGTTATGTACACTAAACTCACGAGTAATGCTTTGATATATGATGTTTCATGATAAAGTGATATGTGGGTGATAAGTAAGTCAAAGGTTTTGAATGATGAATAAACTTATGTTTATGTTTCTAATTATGTTTATTATGTCATCATATGATAGTTATCATGATATTGCACTAAAATAGTTTTGGACAGCCACAGTTGTGTGACTTTGAAAATCCACCAAAACTTGTGGCAATTGAATTAGAAACTGAATAAGATATGAGTTAAATCTTCTTGAATCTTTTTTTACATAGAGGAAATGGTGTAAAAAAAAGAATTTCACATTATGAGATATTTGAATATTTGTGAGACAGGGTCAGAGTAATTTCAGGCTCCCCTGTCTTAAATTTGGAAAATCACTAAAAATTGTACAAGTATAATTATTGGTTAGAATTTATATTAATAAATTCTTAATGAGTCTATTTTCAAGATAAAGAGACGGGAACATCATTTGAATCCTATACTAAGAGATAAATAATTTTAGTAAAGAAAGGTCGAAGCTATCAAACAACAGAACAGGGGTAACTTTGAAGAATAAACTATACTTATTGTCTAAACCAAAAATTCTGAAAATTTTACGGTAAGAAGATATGTGAGTCTAATTTCAGGTAAAATTAGTGAACCTTAATTTGGAGTTCCGTAACTCAAGATATTAATAACTTAGTGACTATGACTCGAGTAGACAGCTTGACTGGAATATGAGCAAATAGTGGAATTATGTGCAACTTCGATTGTGTTACCATGAGAATATGTTGTAAGAATTTGGCAAAACCACGTTAATAAATTTCTTATTATTATTTTCGGACGGGCTTACTAAGCTATAAAGCTTACCCCTCTCCTTTCCATTTCTTTTAGTGTTGTCAGGTTAGCTCGAGGTTAGAGATCGTTAGAGGTAGCATCATGCTATCAAATTATCAAGCCGGGTATTAATAAATCTTAAGTGTTTTCAAGTGAATGGCATGTATAGAGACTTAGTACTTTATGATATGTGTTTCATGATTTGGCCAACTGAGTTGGCTTATAATGATTCATTTGTATAAAGCCATGAGATATGGCTTATATTTGATCATTGGGTTGTAAACCTAATTGATTTTTGCTTGAGTATTCTAATGTTTTGATGATGTGCATGTTGTGATGGCTTGATATCGATGGATGTATGATATGGTGTGATATTTGATGGACGAACTTTGATCAATAGATGTGACCATATTCTTAGTATAAAAGTGTAAATTTAGAGTAAGTTAATGATGTTAATGAAGAATGGAATTAGTGTGGAATGCCTTATGGAAACATGTTAATGTGAGTGTGTGATATATGACACTAAGGATATGAACTAGACATGACTATGAATGCTAGATGATCAGCATGAAGACAGCCATGGTATAAGGGTATAAGTGGTAGTGAAGATGACAAGGCCAAATGAATATGATTTGGTATGTCTAGACTTGATATAAAAGGAGTATGAGAAACGCAAGTATGATGACATGCAAATGGTATGTTTGTGACTTAATTGAGGATGTTTAATCATTAAATGGATGACAGGTTATATATCCTTGATGTTGTATAAATGCGTGAGGGGATTATGGTTGAGCAAAGCTTGGAAAATAGCCTAAGTGTTGGCCACATGGGCAGAGACATGGCTGTGTGTCTCAGCCGTGTGGGGAACACGGGCGTGTGACTTGGTCGTGTGACCCCATTTCATTACTGACGTCATAAATAGAGTGTTGCATGGGCTGAGGACACAGGCGTGGCCCAAGCCACATGGGCGTGTGACTCTCTAAACATGGAAAGTTTCTCTGAGTGTTGTAAAATTTTTCGAAGTTCTTGGCTTAGTCTCGAACCACCCCCGATGTGTGTTTTGGGCCTCGTAGGCCCGTATAAGGGAGATATGCATGTGTTTGAATGTTTTTCAATTGGTTGAAGTTTTATGGCCCAGTTTTACATGTATGTGTATGTTTAAGTCCGATAATGCCTCGTATCCTATCTCGACGTTAAACACGGGTAAAGGGTGTTACAAATTAAGTTAAATTTATCTGTATAGATCATGATAGACCTCATGCTGAGTTAGACCGGGGTAAAGGAAAAATCTCAGATTAATCACCTTTGTATCTACGTATACTCGTCGAAGTAAGTTCATGTAATTTAATTGTGTAATTATATACTTTAATTGAATTATATGTATGTAACTTGCATTACTGTCATAGATGAATACCAATCGCATATCCAACGACGTATGGCAAGTATTGAGTCTCGTTTAAACCTTAGGAATTTGTAGGATACAAATGACATGTCAATAGGGTTACTGATATTTAGCTCGCATGAGCTTACCAATATTTAGCTCGTATGAGCTTACCGTTTATAGATCATAACAGCATATCGATTCAGAGCTTGTATAAACATACATGTACAAGAGTTGAGGATTACAGTTCAGTACACCTTGTGTGTGCTACCCGAGTATCCAACGATATTCTAAATGGTTCAAAGGCCACAATTCTGTTATGAGATTGTATGAGTTCTATACGAAATACTACAGGTATTTACATGAAATACATGGAAATGATGTTACATGATACATTGATACATGAAATGGATGATACATGTATAGGCAACTTGAATAATTTTTGAGTTCATCCATGTGTATTGGCTATTATATGTGTTTCACATGACTAACATGTTGGAGAATTTGTGCTTAGGCTTTTGGCCAAATTGAGTTGGGGTATGCTATGTTTACTTACCTAAATTGTGATTAAATGCTAAGTTAAATTCTATGTTATACGAACTTACTAAGCTTAAATGCTTACTCTGTGTTATTTTCCCATGTTTTAAAGTGATTCAGAAGCTTGTTCGGGTTGGAAGCTTGTCGGAGCTATATCACACTATCCATCGGCTCATTTGGTACTTGTGGTTGGCTAGTTTCGGTTATAATGGCTTGTGTTTTGGTATTTTGGTCTGTGCATAATTTGCCTTATAAGGTTGATATGCAGATTGATTTGTGGTTGAATGATGAAAGGTAAAATAGTAATTGAATATGCATATGAGGTATGTTTTATAACTTGCTGTTATTTGGTGCTATGCTATGGTAAGCATATATGTGTTTGATACTATTGAATAAGTGGTACAATTGGTACCAAATGGTAAGTTTTGGTATATGATTTAAATGTTGTGTACTGATGCAATTATACATAAAAGTTGGTTGATTACTTGGTTACATGGATCACATGGTTACACATATTTATACTTGTCATTTGAGGTGCCTAAGGGCATATTGTATGTATGTGAATATACTACAATTTTAAGGCTTGATTTTGCTTGTTTTGGATGTCTTAATATGGCTTATTTATATGCAAAATGTTGAGTGTAGATGGATGCCAATTTGGGTGATAAATATGACTTGTATAATTTTAACAACCCGTTTTTAGTCAAATCAGAACAGTGGTCTCAAGACCACAAATCTGAGTCGAAATAATTATTTTATTATTATTTTAATGTCTATAACATGATGATATGATTGTATAAAAGTTTTGTTAAGAAATTTTATCGTTTGAGTGTTTAATTTGATAAAAAGGTCTAAATCGCGTAAAATATAAAACTTGTGTTTCTATTAGCTAAAGGTATTAAATGATTATGAAATTAAACAGTAGAGGTCCTTATGTGGTAATTATACCATTGTTAATATGAGTGGACAAAGATGGACATTATTTAGGTGATTTTAAAGGTTTATCATTAAGGTTAAATTTGTAATTTGGTTATTAAAGATTAATTAAATAAAACAAAACTATTGGTGCATTCATGTTCTTCATTACTGAATTTAAAGGAGAGAAAAAGCCATGGTTAGGGTTCGATATTTGGCCAAAGCATTGTTGTCCATTTAGGTATGATTTCTGTCCCATTTTTAATGATTTCTATGTTTTTGAGATTGTTGCAACTTAATCTAGCTAGCCCAGGGAGTAATTTGCAAAACTGTTAAAGGTTTAGAGTTTTTCAATTGATGAATATAGGTGTATTTTGATGTTTGATGATAGAAAATGCATGTTTGTTGTTAGATAAACAACATTTTAAAGTGATTTTTGACAAAATTGACATCTAGGGATTTAATTGAGAAATGTTGAAATTTTGTGGTTAAATTGTGAAATAAATGAAAAATATGGGATGCTAGGGACTTAATTGAAATTCAGCTAGCATGGGTATAGGTTGAATTTCATAAATTTTTGTTTTTATGAGATAAGGACTAAATTGTAAAAATGTTAAAATATTAGGGGCAAAAGTGTAAAGTTGCTATAATATGTATTTTAGATTAAATTGAATAGAATGATAATTAAATAAGTTAATTTTGATTACATTTAAATCAAGAAAAGTGACATTCGGATTTAGATCAGGGGAAAAACAAGGTTTTTGACTAGTCGATCCGTTATGTCATTTTAGCGATCGGGGTAAGTTCGTATGTAATAAGCATTATTATATTTGTGTTTTAAATGTTTTAATATTGCATAAATTGTGAATACGACCTTGTGGATATAGTCGACAACTATAACACCCCTTACCCATATTCGACGTCGGAACAAGGTATGAGGCGTTACCGAACATAAACTCACACAATCATACAAAACCGAGACTTGAATTTTTGTCCAAATTTAAAACTTTTCATTCACGTGCATATCGTCCCTTATATGTGCCTTCGAGACCCAAAGCATACATTAGATGTGGTTCAGGACTAAACTGAGAACTCTCGAAACTTATACAATACTTAGAAAATTTTCCTATTTTGGAGGGTCACACGCCCATGTGGCTTGGGACACGCCCGTGTAACTCTCTGTTTATGATGTCATCAACTAAATTGAGGTCACACGGCCAAGTCACATGCCCGTGTGCTTAAGCCATGGCCTCCACACGGCTGAGAGACATGACCGCGTCTCTGCCCGTGTGTTTACTACTAAGCATTCTATTTTACCAAATTAGGGTATATGGGACACACGGCCGGATCACACGCCCATGGGGGCAGACTGTGTGTCACACATGGTCTAGACACGCCTGCATGCCTACCCGTGTGGACAAATTTAAGGCTATTTTCCAAGCCAGTTGCCACCCTTATTTGCACATACACATACATGACTTCAAAGGCATTTAGCATGGCATAAGTAAGCACATAAACATACACAAACAAGACATGACCGTGATCATTTCATCTTTACTTATACATGCATAAGACTTCATAACCACAACACATCTCATCACATTCACACAACCACCAACCACATCGCCATTGCATGGGCACATGTATACTTAAATAAATAGGCTTACAACTTAATAATCAATATAAGCCACATCTCATGGCCTTATACAAAATGAATCAAATATCAATATAAGCCAATTTACATGGCTTCACATTACATCAAACCCTTAGCCATTACAAGCCAATACCTTTGGCTAAATCGTAATGACACATTCACAATTGACTAAGTCACTATACATGCCATAAACTTAAGAGGTTTGTATTTATTTTTACCCACAATGATAGCTCGATAGTGTGATGGCATCTCCAGCGGTCTTCAACCCAAGCTAGCTAAATTAACCTATAAGACATGGGAAAGGAAGGGGGTAAGCTATATAATATAGCTTAGTAAGTTCATATGCAAATAATAAACAACTATTAACATTCATTTACTTTATCCATCCATAAGAGTACTATAATTTAAATTAGCATTAGATTTTAAGATTTTTACTTATTCATTCATAGTGCTTACTCATTTAACTTATAATCACCATTTACATGCATTGGCATTAGCCTAGCCACTATAGTCTTCCCATTATAACATATCACATTAACTAACAAGTTATTTCCATCCTCTTAATCACATGCACATTATTTTTGAGTAATCATAATTTCAACCTATAGTTCAACCACCTTTCACTTGTCTAAGCTCGTATCTTACTATATTCCTATAATGTCTTTATTCGAAAATTATGCATGTCTTTATTTTCCTCATATCTAATGAAACACAATTTAAATAAATGAACCGTAAAATATTACAAATAAATTAGGCTCCTAAGCCTATCACATGATCATTATCAAATCATATCATGCATCCGTTCATCATAAATATAGATCATTTGTCACAAGGTTATCAATGTTTCACAAGTATAACTTGTTCATGTACATTCTCACCAAGAATTCATCATATACCAAACTCACTTCACATGAGTTATGTGTACATACCTGCACCACTCGAAATATAGTCACATACTTTCTCATTCTTAACATACCCATTGAAATACAATTCAAGCACATAAATTGTAACATCCCGAATTAGGGCCTAGTCGAAACAGCGGTTTCGGGACCACAAATCTGACACAATAATTTTTTTTATTATTATATTTGTATGGTCTACAATTTCATGGGATGATTTCATGAAAATTGCGTTCCAAAAATTTAACGTTTGGGCACTCAATTTGGTCAAAAGGACTAAATTGTAAAAAGTGCAAAAGTTGAGTTCTACATGTTAGAGGTGTCTAATTAATATGAAATTTTAAATTAGAGGCCCTTAAATGGTAATTAGACCAATGGATACTTTTTTGGACAAAAATGGACATGAAATGGGTGAAATAGAATATTTTTAAGTTAGGGGCATTTTGGTAATCTAGTAATTAAAATGAATTAAAAACAAAATTAAAAGCCACTTTTTGTCCATCTTCTACCCCATGGCTGAAACTTGCATGGAGAAAACATATCTAGGGTTTTTCAAGTTTCAAGCTCGATTGTAGGTCTGTTCTAGCCCCGTTTTTAATGATTTTTACGTTTTTGAAATCCTCGTAACAAGATCTACTCATTTCTACCCATATTTTAGGCTAGGTTTGTGTTTAAAAATTCACCCATGGATGGCATGCATGTGTTTTGATGTCTAATAGTAGAATATGAATGCTCGGTGTGTAATAAACTACTTTTACTAAGTGATTTTCGGTAAAATTCTCAAAAAGGGCTATTTTGTAAAAGTTACAAAATTTGTCATAAAAGTGTGATTTAGTGGAAATTAGGGGCTGATACAGTTATGAAAATGATTCAGCTAGGCTTAAAATGCAAGGAAATTGAATAAAAATCTTTTTTCGAGCCTAGGGGCCAGAGTGTAAATATGTGAAAGTTTAAGTGTCAAAATGAAAATTTGTAAAAGTATGATTTTTGGACCCATATGAATAATGTGACTAATTAGTAAGATAAATTTTTTATTATAGATCAAGGAAAATCATATTTGGGCATATATTGGAAATGAATGAGATTATGGACTAAATCAGAATATATAGTCGTACTCGAACTCGAGGTAAGTTCATGTGATTTTAATAATGCAATTTTGTATTTGAATGCTAATGCTTCGATGTTACAGGGGTTGTAAGTATATATATATATATGTGAAAAATTTGATATTATGTGATTATTTTGATGATATAACATGTTCTCGATGTTTTGCTATTATGATGAAAATGTTGCAATGCCATGTGATTATGAGATATTGCTATGTGAATGAAACCACAATTCGAGTACGTCTGGTAAAGATTTGGAAGTTTGATGAAATATGATGTTTATTTGAAACGACTAAGTTTGTATGTAAACAATATTTCGATTCTTTTTATGTTATTATCTTTTGTTATTATATGAGATATGGCTGCCTATAGAATAATCAATTGATGTAAACTACGAATCGGAATTGACCAAGAACGAGTTAGTAAAATTTTGAAAAGTGAAGAATTTCCCGATTGAACCTTCGGAATAGAAGAGATACAAATGATTCATTGTGAGTCACATGTGTCGTACTAAGTGCAGGCTACTACGTGTACCAGATTGATAGGTCGCATGTGTAGTACTAAGTGCAGGCTACTAGGCGTACCCGTTAACTTTGATCACGTGTATAGTACTAAGTGTAGGCTACTACGTGTATCAGATGGTTCAATCACGTATGTAGTACTAAGTGCAGGCTACTACGTGTACCAGATTGATAGGTCGCAAGTGTAGTACTAAGTGCAGGCTACTATGCATACCTGTTAACTTCGATCACGTGTGTAGTACTAAATGCAGGCTACTACGTGTACCAGATTGATAGGTCGCGTGTGTAGTACTAAGTGCAGGCTACTATGCGTACCCGATAACTTCGATCACGTGTATAGTATTAAGTGCAGATTACTACGTGTATCAGATGGTTAAGTCACGTGTGTAGTACTAAGTGCAGGCTATTAGGTGTACCAGATTGATAGGCCGCATGTGTAGTACTAAGTGCAAGCTACTATGCGTACCCGTTAAATTCGATCACATGTGTACTACTAAGTCCAGGCTACTACATGTACCAGATTGATAGGTCACATGTGTAGTACTAACTGTAGGCTACTATGCGTACCAGAGAGCTTCGGTTACAAGGGTGGTATATGCACAGGCCACCGGGTATCTGTTATTATTCCGATGAGTTCAACGGGAAATTTACTAAGTGAAAATACATATGTACATGACTATGTGATGAATAAGTGCAAGTATATCTATGTGAAAATTTGTGAGCAATGTGCTCGATAGTTGAGCGAATCTTTTGGTAAGATAGAATGGAGTAAGTGAAATTATGTAAAAGTGAAATTTTGTAATAAAACAATTTTGGACAGCAGCAGTTGTATGATTTTGAAAAATCACCAAAAATTATATAAATTGAATTAAAGGTTGAATAAGATATGAAATTAAAGCTTGATGAGTCTATTTTCTCAAAAAATAACAATGAAGGCAAAATAATTTCATATTCTATGATAATTGGATTTTTGTGAGACAGGGTCAGGATAATTTTGGAATCCCCTGTTCTAATTTAGGAAAATCATTGAAAATTGTATAAAACTAATTACGGGTCATAATTGACATGCTTAAAAGTCCTTAATGAGTTTAGTTTCTGGGAAAATTAGTGGTTCTCAATTTGGAGTTTCGTACCATGAGATAAATAATTTTTAGTGAAGAGAGGTTAGAGCTGTCAGATAGTGAAACAAGGGTATATGTAATGAATAAACTGTGCTTATCGGCTAGACCAAAAATTCTGAAAATTTTATGGTAAGAAGAAATATGAGTATAGTTTCATAGAAAATTAATGGATCTTAATTTGGAGTTTCGTAGCTCCGGATATAAATAAATCAGTAACTATGACTTGACAAAACAACATGACCAGAAAATCAGCAAAAGTGTATTTATGATTACATTTTCATGGAATCATGTTGATAATTTGCTTTATTATTTTCATATGGACTTACTACGCTTTAAGCTTACTCCCTCCTCTTCATTTCCTTAGTGTTCTCAGGTCAACTTGGGGTTAGAGACCGTCGGAGGCAGCATCACACTATCAAGCCAACAATTCCGGAGTATTGTCATATGTGTATTAAATACTTTCCAGTGAGTGGCATGTATAAGGACTAGTTTTCATGTTAGATGTTGTTATGATTAGCCGAATGTATCGGCTTATATTGATTTATTGTATATGTCCATGAGATGTGGCTTAAATGGTTATGGCTTGTAAGCCTAATTATTCTTGCTATGTGTTAATGTTTGTGATGTGTTTATAATTGGTTGTTATGAGTGATTAGTATAACACATGTACATGATGAATGTTCTAAGACCATTTGAGGTGGTCGTGGCCATGGAATGAATGTGTGGCATGGTAGTAAGTTGATAATGATTGAATATGGACAATTGTAGAATGTGAATTGGAATGTCTAACTTGGTGTAACATGAGTATAGGTAATAAACACATGTATGACAACATGTAAATGCTTTAACGGAATTTTACTAAAGGATGATTAACCATTAAATTGATGTTATAATGTGTATCTATAATGTGTATAAGTATGGGAGAGAATTAAGGACAACATAAGGCTTGAAAAATAGCGTAAGTGTTGGCTACACGGGCAGAGACACGGCCATGTGTCTTAGCCGTGTGGAGGACACGACCCAGCACACGGGTGTGTGGCTTGGCCGTGTGGATCAATTTGTTTTGCATACGTCATAAACAGAAAGTTACACGGCCTGAGGACACGGGCGTGTTGAAGACACATGAGCATGTCCTTGTGTCCACACGGGCATGTGACCCTATTTCATGAAAATTTCTCTAAGTTTTCCCAGAGCTTTCTAAATCCTCGTTTTAGTCCTAAACTACCCCGATGTATGTTTTTGGCCTTGAAGGCCTGTATAAGGGACGATTTATATGTGTTTGAAAAGTTTTAATTTGGATGACATTTGATGGCCCGATTTTGCATGTTTGTGAATGTTTAAGTTCGGTAACGCCTCAAACCTTGTCCTGGCTTTAGATACGGGTAAAGGATGTTACCTTTAGTGGTATCAGAGCTATGGTTTAGTCGATTCTCAGACTAACCTACCATGAACGAGAGTCTAGCTAACATGCCACCAATCCGTGATAGTATGATATCTCCCGACGCTAATGAGAACCATCTTGTTTAGACAGAGGTACTCTCCAACCGAGCTACACCGACCATGTTAAATTTGAAGCTAAGGTATTCAGGTAAAGTACAGTTATGATGAGCCTAAACTCAAAAAAGTATGAATAAAAGTTCATGATATGTATGTGATAACATGTAAGATAAAACTTTATGTTACGAGGAATACTCATGCTTGTTTGATATTCATATGATGTTGTGCACTTGACTTGTTTGATTAAGTGAATGTGATAAAAAGAAATTCATAAAGGTATGAATAAAGGTTTATAATATCATGTTACGGATAAAAATGTCATTTTCCCAATTGGACGTTGAATGTTGATGAATTTTAACGATATCTTTAAATGAGACCAAGGATTATAACGTAATGAACTTATTTACGTTAAATTGACGGCTTAATTCATACGAATGAAATGATATATATATGATGAAGTGCCAGATAATAGTTTTGATTGTGACATATTTATCCATGTTTTTGGCCCTCATAAGATGTTATGTGCATGACTTGTTTGATTGAATGAATGGGATAAGTAAAGTTATTCAGAATCCATAGAATGTATGCATAAATGCACTGGTTTAAATAAGATAACTGAAAAGTTCGTGTCATACAAACATGAATAATAGTTTTCCTGAAGTGGATGATATGCTTGTAAAAATGTTACTATGATGATGAAATAGTGTTATATGTATATGTGTATGAGAGACGAGTTAGGGACCTTACGACCCCACCCTCTTACCAGAATGGTGTTTTGTAAAGGATTTTATAAGATCAGTGTTGAATAAGCTTGTGAAAATGTTACTATGATGATAAAATAATGTTGATGAATTTGTATTGCTCTATTTTCCCTCTGGCATTCTATTACATTCCTTCTGTTGGGATTTTATGAGATAATGTACCTGATGTTATGATTCTGTTCCTTCTAATGGATGCTCTATTCGATATATATATATTGGAAGGTACATTATCCTTGTTGCTTTTAGTTCCAGTGGGCTTGAATGATGTATTCTTCTGGACTTCTTTCTTCTGGAAAATTATCGAAATCTTCTATATTTTCTTATGAGCTTTGTTCTAGGTCTTTCATTTTGATATTGTATCTTGGATTTCCTTATCTTGGATTTCTCTATCTTGGAGATCCTGGTTTTCTTGTTATCTATATCCAGAATTTATCAATCACAGCTCATATCTACAGTGTGTTCTTTAGTTGTGATAATCATGTCAAGTGTGACTATGCTTCTACTTTGATCATCGTAATGTGGTAATTCTAGTATCTAGATTTCTCTAAATCTTTGTGAAGGATTTGACATCGCCAAAGGCATAAGTGGTGAAATTGCTAGTATCAGCTTGTATGATGGATTTCTTTTCTCAAGAAAGTTAATCAAGTTAATGCCTTCAATTTGGAACATTTATACTACCTTGAGCTAATGCAATTGAAAAGAACTTTGATTAGTATGATGAGTGAATTTTGCATGATTACATGTTAAATTGTTTTGACAACTGAAAGGAATGATTTCCTGAAACTTTATCAAGTAATAATTAAAATCGGCTTGGTTGTTCAGTTTGTATGGGTTATTGTTTGAAAGATTTAATGGGATATTTATTCCGAATTTTTTTCCCAAGTCTGAGAATAAGATTTTACCACTCCAGGTAAAAGACAGATAGTCTGAATGAAAGTGTATATATCTTAGAAGACTTTGATACGATTTAAAGTTGCTTTGAATGATAAAGTTTTTATCCTGTGAAAGTTGAATGGTCTACAACATGTTGGTAACGATTTCAATATATGAGAATATTGTTAACCGAAGCCTTGAAATTAGTTTAGTCTGCATTGAGCAAAGACTCTCGATTTTCAGTGATGTGTTTTAAGGCAAGAAGGGCAGTGTGATAGCTTAAAGTATCTGTTGTCATAGAAAGACTTAAGTTGAGATAGTGTAGCTGACTTGAATTGTTAAAGGATGATAAGATAGTTATGGTATAGCTCTGAGAATGAGATTACTATAGATTTCATATTAGAATTATTCCTATCTTTGAAAGAGAAAGATGTCATATGACTTGTTGTTAAGTAATTGATGAATCTGCAAATCATGTCGGTAAGTACTGAATTTCCACTCATCAGACTTATGGGATTAAGTATCTTTGAGATTGTTGAATTTCTTAAAATTCTAGTTTTTGTTAATCGGATTGAGATCCGGGATTTATATCGTGAATTATTGAAAAAGCTAATGATGACCAGAGGTCGAACTAGTGAACTGTCGGGCTATATAAAATCATAGAGAACTTAAGGCCATGATGATCGGGCTGCTACGCCATTTGAATCCGAGAGGATTCAAGTATGATGTGTATATACATATTCTATGATGGTATGGGTTCGACCCTTGTATACATGAGTTCTCTGATAGAAGTCAAGATTCGATTGATGCGCCGTATAACACAGAATTGTTCATGACTTTAGTATGAGAAATTAAGGAGCTAAGTATTAAACATAGCCTGAGTAAAGGTTATTCAACAATGATTATCAGATAGTGGAGTTTATGTGAAAACTGAACCACCCTTCTGGTAAGATTTTTGGGGACAAAAATCCCTAAAGGGGGGAGAGTTGTAACATCCCGAATTAGGGCCTAGTCGGAACAGTGGTTTCAGGACCACAAATATGACTCAATAAAACTTGTTTTTATTATATTTTTATGGTCTACAATTTCATGGGATGAATTCATGAAAATTTCGTTCAAAAATTTTGACATTTGGACACTCAATTTGGTCAAAAGGACTAAATTGTAAAAAGTGTAAAAGTTGAGTTCTACATGTTAGAGGTGTCTAACTGTTTTGAAATTTTAAATTGGAGGCCCTTAAATGGTAATTAGACCAACGGATAATTTTTTGGACAAAAATAGACATGAAATGGGTGAAATAGAATATTTTTAAGTTAGGAGCATTTTGGTAATCTAGTAATTAAAATGAATTAAAAACAAAATTAAAATCCAATTTTTGTCCATCTTCTACCCCATGGCCGAAACTTACATGGAGAAGATATAGCTAGGGTTTTTCAAGCTTCCAAGCTTGATTGTAGTCCGTTCTAGCCCTGTTTTTAGTGATTTTTACGTTTTTGAAATCCTTGTAACAAGATCTACTCATTTCTACCCATATTTTGAGCTAGGGTTTGTGTTTAAAAGTTTACCCATGAATGACATGCATGTGTTTTGATGTATAATGGTAGAATATGAATGCTCGGCGTGTAATAAACGACTTTTACTAAGTGATTTTCGGTGAAATTGTCAAAAAGGACGGTTTTGAAATTAGTGGAAATTAGGGGATGCTACAGTTATGAAAATGATTTGGCTAGGCTTAAAATGCAAGGAAATTGAATAAAAATCTTTTTACGAGACTAGGGGCCAGAGTGCAAATATGTGAAAGTTTAGGGGTCAAAATATAAATTTGTAAAAGTATGATTTTTGGACCCATATGAATAATGTGACTAATTAGTAAGATAAATGTGGTATTATTGATCAACGAAAATGAGATTCGGGCATATATTGGAAATGAATGAGATTGTAGACTAAATCAAAATATATAATCGTACTCGAACCCGAGGTAAGTTCATGTGATTTTAATAATGCAATTCTGTATTTGAATGCTAATGCTTCGATATTACATGAGTTGTAAGTATATATATGTGAATAAATTGATAGTAAGTGATTATTTTAATGATATAACCTGTTCTTGATGTTTTGCTATTATGATGAAAATGTTGCAATGCCATGTGATTATGAGATATTGCTACGTGAATGAAGCCACGATTCGAGTACGTCCGGTAAAGGTTTGAAATTTTGATGGAATTTGGTGTTTCTTTGAAATGAGTAAGTTTGTATGTAAATAATATTTCGATTCTTTTTATGCTATTATCTTTTGTTATTATATGAGATGTGGCTGCCTATAGAATGATCAATTGCTGCAAACTACGAATCGAAATTGACTAAGAACGAGTTAGTAAAATGTTGAAAAGTGAAGAATTTCCCAATTGAACCTTCGGAATAGAAGAGATACAAATGATTCGTTGTGAGTCACGTGTGTAGTACTAAGTGCAGGCTGCTATGCGTACCCATTAACTTCGATCACGTGTGTAATACTAAGTGTAGGCTACTACGTGTATCAGATGGTTAAGTCACGTGTGTAGTACTAAGTGCAGGCTACTACGTGTACCAGATTGATAGGTCACATGTGTAGTACTAAGTGCAGGCTACTATGCGTACCCGTTAACTTCGATCACATGTATAGTACTAAGTGCAGGCTACTATGTGTATCAGATGGTTAAGTCACATGTGTAGTACTAAGTGCAGGATATTATGTGTACCAGATTGATAGGTTGCATGTGTAGTACTAAGTGCAAGCTACTATGCATACCAGAGAGCTTCGGTTACAAGGGTGGTATATGCACAGGCCACCGGGTATCTGTTATTATTCCGGTGAGTTCAACGGGAAATTTACTAAGTGAAAATACATGTGTACATGACTATGTGATGAATAAGTGCAAGTATATCTATGTGAAAAGTTGTGAGCAATGTGCTCGATAGTTGAGCAAATCTTTTGGTAAGATAGAATGGAGTAAGTGAAATTATGTAAAAGTGAAATTTTGTAATTAAACAATTTTGGACAACAGCATTTGTGTGACTTTGAAAAATCACCAAAAATGGTAGAAATTGAATTAAAGGTTGAATAAGATATGAAATTAAAGCTTAATGAGTCTATTTTCTCATAAAAGAAATGATGAAGGAAAAAGAATTTCATATTCTGTGATAATTGAATATTTTTGAAACAGGGTCATAATGATTTTGGAATCCCCTGTTCTGATTTGAGAAAATCATTGAAAATTGTAAAAAAATAATTATGGGTCATAATTTGCATGCTCAAAATCATTTTCTGGGAAAATTAGTGGTTCTCAATTTGGAGTTTCGTACCATGAGATAAATAATTTTTAGTGAAGAGAGGTTGGAGCTGTCAGACAGTGAAATAGGGGTATATTTAATGAATAAACTATACTTATTGGCTAGACCAAAAATTCTAAAAATTTTATGGTAAGAAGAAATATGAGTCTAGTTTCATAGAAAATTAACAGATCTTAATTTGGAGTCTCATAGCTCTAGATAGAAATAAACTATGACTCGAGAAAACAGCATGACCAGAAAATCAGCAAAAGTGTATTTATGATTACATTTTCATGGAATCATGTTGATAATTTGCTTATTATTTTCATATGGACTTACTAAGCTTTAAGCTTACTCCCTCCTCTACATTAACTTAGTGTTCTTAGGTCAGCTCAGGGTTGGAGACCGTCAGAGGCAGCATCACACTATCAAGCCAACAACTCTAGAGTATTGTCATATGTGTATTAAATACTTTCAAGTGAGTGGCATGTATAAGGACTAGTATTCATGTTAGATGTTGTTATGATTAGCCAAATGTATCGACTTATATTGATTTATTGTATATGGCCATGAGATGTGGCTTAAATGTTTATGGCTTGTAAGCCTAATTATTCTTGCTATGTGTTAATGTATGTGATGTGTTTATAATTGGTTATTATGAATGATTAGTATAACACATGTACATTATGAATGCTCTAAGACCATTTGAAGTGGTCGTGGCCATGGAATGAATGTGTGGCAAGGTAGTAAGTTGATAATGATTGAATATGGACAATTGTAGAATGTGAATTGGAATGTCTAACTTGGTGTAACATGAGTATAGGTAATAAACACATGTATGACAACATGTAAATGCTTTAACGGAATTTTACTAAAGGATGACTAACCATTAAATTGATGTTATAATGTGTGTCTATAATATGTATAAGTATGGGAGAGAATTAAGGACAACATAAGGCTTGGAAAATAGCCTAAGTGTTGGTTACACGGGTAGAGACACAGTCATGTGTCTCAGCCATGTGGAGGACATAGCCTAGCACACGGGCGTGTGGCTTGGCCATGTGGATCAATTTGTTTTGTTGACGTCATAAATAGAGAGTTACACGGCCTGCGGGCACGGGCGTGTTGAAGACACACGAGCGTGTCCCTGTGTCCACACGGGCGTGTAACCCTATTTCATGAAAATTTCTCTAATTTTTCCCAGAGCTTTCTAAAGTCCTCAGTTTAGTCCTAAACCACCTCGATGTATGTTTTAGGCCTCGAAGGCCTGTATAAGGGATGATTTACATGTGTTTGAAAAGTTTTAATTTGGATGAATTTTTATGTCCCGGTTTTGCATGTTTGTGAATTTTTAATTCTGGTAACGCCTCGAATCCTGTCCCGGCTTCGAATACGGCTAAGGGATGTTACATAAACATATTAGGTCACATGTCAATTCGGCCTAACAGCCTAACACGTAATCATCATTTATATTTATCATATATCCAACATCATAAGTATGTGCACTATCAATCACAATGGGTAATAAACAATTATTTCCACAATAATCATGAATTTACAATTATAAGCCTACGTACATGCCTGTTTACTCATGGTAATTTCATTCTCATACTCATCTTTGATTTACCCCTTGAACCACATTGGAATACTAAGGATGCTCGGGGATCTCATACCCATAATACCGTATTAATGTCATATCCCGGATATGGTCTTACATGAAATATCATATCGATGCCATTTCCCTGACATGGTCTTATACGAAATCACATACCGATGCCATATCCCATATATGGTCTTATATGGAATCTCAATAGCCCTAATATCATAACATTTGTATTCTACCCTTGAGGTTAAATCGGGATTTCCCATTTCTCAAAACTTCGTCAAAATCGTCGCTAATCAATTTCATAAAAACAAATTTATACAATTCATACAATATCAAAATATTAAATACATAACATAAGGTTGCATTATTTACGCATGAACTTACCTCGACACCAAAACGGCAAAAGGGACCTAACCGTCAATTTCTCATTTTTCCCCCGTTCTAGGTCCAAACCTCATTTTCTTTGATCTATAATATCAGTATTAGTCACATTAGTCAATGTGATCCAAACATCATACTATGGAAAAATTACATTTTTACCCTTAAACTTTGTCATATTTACACTTTTACCCCTAGTCTCGTAAAATGATTTTTATTTAATTTCTTTGCACTTTAAGCCTTCCAAATCATTTTCATAACTATAGAAGTCCAAAATTTTTACTAAATTAGACTTTTATGACAAATTTTATAACTTTTACAAATTAGTCCTTTTTAGCGTTTTCACCGAAAACTACTTAGTAAAAGTCGTTTAACACATAAAAAAATATTCATATTCCTCCCTTAAACATCAAAATACACACATGTAACACATGGGTAAATTTTTAAACATCAACCCTAGCTCAAATAAATGGTAGAAATAGATTGATCTTGTTACGGGGATTTCAAAAATGCAAAAATCATTAAAAACGGGGCTAGAACAAACTTACAATCTAGCTTGAAAGCTTGAAAAACCATAGCCATGGTTTCTCCATGCAAGTTTCAGCCAAGGGGTTGAAGATGGACAAAAATTGGCTTTTAATTTTGTTTTTAATTCATTTTAATAACTAAATGACCAAAATGCCCTAAATGAAAAACTTTGGAAACATGCCTAACCATTTCCATTTTTGTCCACCAACTTAACCAATGGTATAATTACCATATAAGGACCTGCAATTTAAAATTTCATAACAATTAGACACCTCTAGCATATAGAACTCAACTTTTGCACTTTTTACGATTTAGTCCTTTTGACTAAATTGAGTGCCCAAACGTCAAAATGCTCAAACGAAATTTTCACAAAATAATTTTGTGAAATTGTACCATAAAAATATAATAAAAATAAATTAAAAATAAATTTTCTTATGTCAAATTTGTGGTCTCAAAACCACTATTTTGACTAGACCCTAAATTGGGATGTTACAACGACGATTCAGCAAATATGAAATCTCAGTTGAACCTTAGGAATAGATTAGGATATGAATTACATGTCATTAGGGGTTATGTGATTTGGGTGATGGCCCGTACATGTTACTGATTGTTGAGTTATCCAGCATGTGTTACGGATTCTCGTTAGCTTGTGTGAGAAGTACCGTGTAGCTATGTCATGACCGTCAGCTTGTGTGAGCAGACCCATTGTTAGCTCGAGAGTGAGCATTATATTCTCAGGAATGTGTTTCAACTGAAGCAATTATGTGTAAAAGATTCGAAGATAGGTTGAATAAAGATATCAGATTGCTAATTGGGATTCTAGAAATGAAAGAATTTGTGGTGCTAGTTGACCGAGCTTGTAAAGCCGAAGAACTTAGCAAAGAAAAGAGAAAAGCTGATTTCAAGGCTAGAGATTTGAGAAAGAGATCGATGAGTAAATCATATCAGTCTTCGTCAAAGAAATGCGGGATTCGTAGACTCATTTGAATGCTTCAATGGGGTATCCAAATAGAGATCGTGGAAAGCAATACTCAAGTACTAAAACTCAAACTACATCAGTATCGAGTGTCGGTAGTGTGAGAAATATTAAACCCAAGTGTCAACAATGTGGAAGACAACATTTTAGAGATTGCTGGATGAATATTAAAGCTTGTTTCAAATGTGGTTTGTTAGATCACTTTATTCGAGATTACCCTGATTTAGTGGAGAACGATAAATTTCAGAATGCAAGACCGAGAAACATAGTTATTAAAAGGAGACCACTAAGAAATGCGAGAAATGTGACCAGTAGTAAAGGAACAACAAAGGACTCTGCTGTGAGATATGAGGCTAGAGCACCAGCCAGAGCTTACACTATTCGAGCTTGCGAAGATGCATCGTCATCAAATGTTATTACCAGTACATTTTCTCTTTATGACACTAATGTAATTGCCTTGAGTAATCTTGGATCGACTCATTTATATGTTTGTGAGAATTTAGTGTGTAGTAAGAGTCTACCTGTTGAGTCTACAGAGTTTGCGATTAAAGTATCGAACCGCTTAGGCAAATATTTCCTTGTTGATAAAGTTTGCAAGAAATGTTCTTTAATGAATCAGGGTTACTGTTGTCTGACAAATTTGATGCTTTTACCGTTTGATGAATTCGATGTGATTCTGGGTATGTATTGGTTGACTCTGCACGATGCGGTTGTGAATTGTAGATAAAAGACCATTGGATTGAAATGTCAAAATAATGAAATCCTTCGAATTAAATCTAATAAGTTAAGTGAATTGCCTATTGTGATATCATCGATGTTAGCTTAGAAATATGTGAGAAAAGGTTGTGATGCTTACCTTGCATATGTACTGGATACAAAAGTGTCTGAGGTTAAAGATTGAATCAGTACCAGTAGTTTGTGAATATCCGGATGTGCTTCCAAAGGAGTTGCCTAGGTTGCCACCGATTAAAGAGGTTGAGTTTTCTATTAAATTAATACTGGGAACATCACCGATATCGATAGCTCCATACAGAATGGCTTTGACAGAATTGAAAGCTCTGTTGCAAGAGTTAACAGATAGAGGTTTTACACGATCTAGTATTTTGCCTTGGGGTGCACCAGTGTTGTTTATGAAGAAGAAAGATAGAACGGTGAGACCATGTATTGATTATCGTCAGCTTAACAAGGTTACGATTAAGAATAAATATTCGTTGCCGAGAATTGACTATTTGTTTGATCAGTTGAAATGAGCAACAGTGTTTTCGAAGATTGGTTTAAGATCTGGTTATTATCATTTGTGAGTTAAAGATTTGGATGTGCCAAAAACTGCATTCAGAACAAGGTACAGACATTATGAATTTCTTGTTATGCCTTTCGGATTAACTAATGCTCCTATAGTTTTATGGATTTGATGAATCAAATCTTTAGACCATAATTAGATAGACTTGTTGTTGTATTCATTGATGACATTCTGATCTATTCCCAAGATGAGTTTGAACATGCCTAGCATTTGAGAATTGTGGTACAAACCTTGAAAGATAAGCAACTATTTGCTAAATTCAGTAAATGAGAGTTTTGGCTACGAAAGGTTAGATTTTGGGGACATATTGTTTCAGCGGAAGGTATACGAGTTGATCCGAGCAAGATTTCAGCAATTATTGATTGGAAACCACCAAGAAACATATCCGAAGTCAAAAGCTTTTTGGGATTAGCTGGCTATTATCAGTATTTTCTTAAAGGATTCTTTATGATTGCTATAGAAAGATGTAAAGTTCAAGTGGTCCGAGAAATGTCAACAGAGTTTTGAACAGCTGAAAGCATCGTTAACTGAGGCATTAGTTTCGGTTCTACTTGAGTCGGGTAAAGGGTTTGTGATTTTTGGTGATGCGTAATTGAACGGTTTGGGTTGTTTTTGATGCAAGAGGGTAAGGTGATAGCTTATGCTTCTAGACAGTTGAAACCCAATGAAAAGAATTAACTGACACACGATTTAGAGTTGACAGTTATTGTTTTCCCATTGAAAATTTGGCGACATCATCTATACAGTGAAAAGTGTCATATCTTTACTGATCACAAGAGTTTGAAGTATATAATGACTCAGAAATATTTGAATTTACGTCAAAGAAGATGGCTCGAACTGTTGAAAGACTATGAGTTAGTGATTGATTATTATCCGGGGAAAGCAAATGTAGTTGCTAATACTCTGAGTAGAAAATCTTTATTTGCTTTGTAAGTGATGAATACGCAGTTAACTTTGTCTGATGATGGTTCGATTTTGATTGAATTAAAATATAAACATTTATTTCTTCAGCAAATTTGTAAATCTCAAAAGTGTGATAATGATTTCTAAGCTAAAAGAGTGCAATGTGAGTCACCTATTGATTCAGACTCAAATTGGATCTAATGATTGTTTAATGTTTTGAGGTAGAATTTGAGTACCAAAGAATTCCGAGCTCATTAAGAAAATTTTTTATGAAGCACACAGTGGTTGTTTATCCGTACATCCAGGGAGTACAAAAATGTGTAATGATTTGAAACAATTGTATTGGCGGTCAAGCATGAAATAAGACATTTCATAGTTTGTGTCGAGATGATTAGTTTGTCAAAAAGTTAAAGCTGAACATCAAGTGCCTTCGGGATTACTACAGCCTGTGATGATATCAAGTGGAAATGGGATAGAGTTATGATAGATTTTGTATCGGGATTACCCTTGTATCCAAAATAGAAATATGATATTTAGGTTGTCGTTGATCGACTGACGAAGTCTGCACATTTCATTCCGGTACGTATAGACTATTCGCTTGATAGATTAGCTGAGTTGTACATTTCTAAAATCGTTAGATTACATGAGTGCCAGTTTCTATTGTTTCAGATAGAGACCCGAGATTTACATCGCAATTTTGGAAGAAATCGAAAAAAGCTTTAGGTACACGGTTGCACTTTAGTACTGCATTTCATCCCCAAACGAACAGTCAGTCTGAGAGAGTAATTCAAATTCTCAAAGATATGCTTCGTTGTTGTGTTTTAGAATCTAAAGGCAACTGGGAGAAATATTTTCCATTGGTTGAATTTGCGTATAACAACAGTTTTCAATCGAGCATAAAGATGGCACCGTATGAAGTGTTGTATAGTCGTAAATGGTGAACACTGTTGTATTGGACCGAGCTTAGTGAGAAAAAGATTCATGGGGTTGATTTGATCAAAGAGACTGAATATAAAGGGAAAGTAATTTGTGACAGTTTGAAAATAGCTTCAGATCAACAGAAATTGTATACGGATTTGAAATGTAAAGACATTGAATTTCAGATCGGTAATAGAGTATTCTTGAAAGTATCTCCATGGAAAAAGATCCTTCGATTTGGTCGCAAAGGCAAATTGAGTCCACGATTTATTGGGTCGTACGAGATTATCAAAAGAATAGGGCCAATAGCATATTGATAGCTTTACCGTCAGAGTTAGAAAATTCATTACCCTCGCAGGCAAGGTCATGTCCCTCATTACGAGCTTGTACACATGCTTCTAAAGCTACTCGATTAGCTACGGCACCCGGTGCATTTCTCCAAGGGTGTCCTAAAGTTCCTCCACCGAATTGTAGTACGGAATCATCTCCAAAGATCTCGGTCAAAGAAGGTATATGCCAAACGTGAATACCCCCGAAGCTACAGGCAGAACACCTGGCATAGAAACCCAATCTTGAGTGAAATAAATACCATGGCTTCGATCTTTTTCAATAAAATCATGTATTTCATGTGTCGATGTTATGACGGTATCGATCAGATCCATCACATGTAATTTCTCTGATAGAGATTGAAATTCAACCTGATATGATGTATAACAAAGAACCAATCAAAATTTTAGCTTGAGAGGTTAAAGAATTGAGAAATAAAAGCATAGCTTTAATGAAGGTTTTGTGCCAACGACATGGTGTAGAAGAAAGCTACGTGGGAACCCGTGGAAGCTATCAGAAAACAGTACCCTAACCTCTTTTCTGGTAAGATTTTCGGGGACAAAAATTCTTAAGAAGGATAGTTGTAACAACCGGTTTTTAGTCAAATAGGAAAAGTGATTTCAAGACCAAAAATCCAAAGTCGAAATAATTATTTTATTATTATTTTAATGTCTACACCATGATGATATGATTGTGTGAAAGTTTCGTTAAGAAATTTTATCGTTTGAGTGTTTATTTGATAAAAATGACTAAATCGCGTAAAGTGTAAAACTTGTGTTCTATTAGGAAATTAAATAGTGGAGGTCCTTATGTGGTAATTATACCATTTTTAATATGAGCGGAAAAAGATGGACATTATTTAGGTGATTTTAAAGGTTTTAAAACAAAACAAAATTTTGGTGCATTCAACTTCTTCATTGCCGAATTTAAAGGGGAGAAAAAGCCATGGTTAGGGTTTGATATTTGACCAAAGCATTGTTGTCCATTTAGGTGTGATTTTTGTTCCGTTTTTAATGATTTCTATGTTTTTGAGCTCGCTGCAACTTAATTTAGCTAGCCCAAGGACTAATTTGCAAAACTGTTAAAGGTTTAGAGTTTTGTCATTGATGAATATAGGTGTATTTTGATGTTTGGTGATATAAAATGCATGCTTGTTGTTAGATAAACAACATTTGTAAAGTGATTTTTGACAAAATTGACATTTAGAGATTTAATTGAGAAATGTTGAAATTTTGTGGTTAAATTGTTAAATAAATGAAAAATATGGGCTACTAGGAACTTAATTGAAATTCGGCTAGCATGGGTATAGGTTGAATTTCATAAATTTTTGTTTTTATGAGATAAGGATTGTAATACCCCCTAACCCTTATCCGTCTCTAGAACAGGATTACGGGGCATTACTAGTCAATACAGTTCAATTACTTTAAATCACATTCAAACCTCCTCAAAACATGTCAAATTAGATATTTTATGTGCCTATATGATGAATCTTTTAAGTATTTCACATATATTATCAAATAGTTTAAATTCTTACCAAATAAGCCAATTCCTACCATATACTATTACTAAATCTAAATTTACTTATTTCATCCTTACATTGACAATCCAAAATGACACACACAGACATTTTAGGTACATATCATTACCAATAATTAATATACCTCATCACGTTGAGTTCGGGATCAACCTGGGATGCTGATTCAACGGTCTGACTTTAACCTATCCTGCGAATGGAAACAAACCGTACGCTGAGTATAAACTTAATGGTATTTCTATAATCCGAAACATTCATTTAAAAATCATATAACAATCATAATTATATAATTGTTCAAATCATAGATAATTCCTTTATAACTAAATCAATTCTTTCATCTACTAACCCGTATAATTTTCCACAATATGTTCACAATTCACTTGAATAATAATATTATTCACTTATATCCCATTTAGAGTTACATAATTCATATGTTTCAATCATGCTTCAGTTCAGTGTTCAATATCAATAAATAATATTCAACAATTCACATTTCAATCAGTAATTCGTTTTATTCCAAGCTCAATATCAGTCAATATTTTTCAATATCAATCAATTCATCAATATCATTCAGTAACAGTCAGTCATTCAGTACCTTTATTTACCCCTATTAACATGACTCGGACATTGACGGATACACGGATCCAACCAACACACCAGTACGGCACTCAATATCTCATTGGATTAAACCGAAGTAATAGTAGCAGTACGACACACATGGTGCCTCATTGACTCGAAGTCGAAGTAACAGTACGACACTTATAGTGCCTCATCGACTCAAGGTCGAAGTACCCCTGAACACTTCCAATCCTATGGCATGCCAACTATATCCGACTTAGCCTGACACTTTTAATTGGGTATTCAATTCATTTTCAATTTTTCAACCAATACACATTTCAATTAACCACATATATTCTCAATTCAATACAATTCACTTTACTTTTCAATAACAAATATTCAAATTTCACAATAATCACATATTCATATTAATTTCATCACATTCTCAATCAATATACTTTTCAAATATAACATACATCCAATATTCAATTTTCACATAAATCACATATATTCATGTAAATTCAATTCAATAACAATTACTAATACTTACCTTAATTACTTACAATAATATATAAACCGAATATAACAATTAATAATTAAAATTGGATTAAATACCAAATCAATTTAAATTCAATACCAATGCTCAAATATCACATAAATCATAATTTCACAAACACTCAATTCAATATCAAATATACTACACTTATCTTAATTTTCTTACCATAAACATTTAAATTAAAATATAACAATTAATAATTAAATTCGGATTATAGAAATACAAACTGTAATTTCCAAGCTAACCCTCGTTGACTTTGCCTTTTCCTTTCTTAGCCGAGGTTTTCTAGGACAACGTTAGCTATTGAAATTAAAACAATTAAAAATTATCAATACACTACCATTCAATTTCACATTGAATATTTCAAATTTTTATTTGACTTTTGTCTAAATTCCAATTTAGTCACTAAACCTAAACTAACTTTTATTCTTCACATTTAGCTCAATATTTTCATTCAATTTCCACTTTAGACTAATTTCAACTCTCTAATTTCACCATAAAATCATAATTTCAAAATTCTTTCAATTTAGTCCCTACTATTAAAAACTTATGATTTATTTTACAATTCAATCCTTACTTCACTTCTAACTTGAAATTCTATCAATTTAACCCTAATTCTTCAATTTATTCAACATGAACAATATCTAGAAATCTAATAACTTTCAAAATTTTCACTTAAAACAAGTATTATTTATCTCTAGGATTCCAAAAACATTAAAATTACAAGAAAATGGACTAAATTGACTTACCACTTAAGCTTGGAACCTTGAAATCCCTAATTTCCTTTTTTTTTCTTTCTATTTTTCTTTCCCTTTTCCTTCTCTGTTTCGTTTCATATTCTGTTCTTTCTTATTCTTTTGTTTCTTTTTATTGTTTTATTATTAAAATATAATAATAATATATAATATTATTCTTATATAATAAGTAAGTATATATGTAAATTACAAATGTATGTATAACATTTGTACACATGTAAATTATTATTACCATGTAATTGTCACAATTTTATTTATTTATTTACTTTATTTAATTAATATAAAATAATATTAATATAATAATATTTAATTAAATAACAAGTAAACAATAATAGTTACTAATATATGTATATAAATATTCCATATGTATTTCACTATTACCACACATTTATCACTCATGGTTTAATTTCTCATTTAGTCCCTTGAATTTCCTTTATTTTATAATTAAACTTTCACACTTTATTCAATTTAATCCTTATACCTAATTAACCTTTATTCACCTTTCCACAATCTAATTAACCTCACAATTAACTTCGTAAATATTTCTAATAAATACTTACGAATCCATTTTTCAGAAACAGAGACCCAAAAATACACTTTTTTTATAACCATAAAATTCGGGTCGTTACAAGGACTAAATTGTAAAAATATTGAAATATTAGGGGAAAAAGTGTAAAGTTGCTATAATTTGTATTTTGGATTAAATTGAATAGAATGATAATTAAATAAGTTAATTTTGATTACATTTAGATCAAGAAAAGTGAAATTCAGATTTAGATCGGGGGAAAACAAGGTTTTGGACTAGTCGATCCGTTATGTCGTTTTAGCGATCGAGGTAAGTTCGTATGTAATAAGCATTGTTATATTTGTGTTTTAAATGCTTTAATATTGCACAAATTGTGAATACGACCTTGCAGATATATTCGACGATTCAGCAAATATGAAATCCCGGTTGAACCTTAAGAATAGATTAGGATACGAATGACATATCATTAGGGGTTATGTGATTTGGGTGTTGGTCTGTGCGTCCTACCGGTGGCTGAGTTATCCGGCATGTGTTGCGGATTCTCGTCAGCTTGTGTGAATAGCACCGTGTAGCTATGTCATCACTGTCAGCTTGTGTGAGCAGATCCTTTATTAGCTCGAGAGTGAGCATTATATGTGATATGACATTGAGACAACTTTGGCTATGTATGTGGCACTTAGGGTGTGAGATTTCCCGAGTATCCGATAGTATTCCAAATGGTTCAACGGGTATATCGAAGATATGAAATGGTGAGAAGTAGATACGTGTCAATACAGGTATGTACGGAAACTACATAAGCGTCTAATCTGTGGAAGTTGTAAATTTATGGTTAATTATGTGATTGAATATATGTTAACATTGTGGTTAAATGTTTTATAATATGCTATGTTCATATTATGAGTGGTAATTGAATGGTGAGCTTTGCTTATTATTTTCATACGAGCTTACTAAGCTTTATGGCTTACATTATTTTTTTTTTTCATGTTTTATAGTGAAATCAAAGCTAGCTCGGATTCGGGAATCCTCAGAGACCTCATCACACTATCAAGCTATCACTTTGGTACTTTTGACACTATGTTTATGGTTATATAGCATGTATAGGAGCTTTGGTCATTTTGGTATATATTTTGGTAATGAATTTAGTCATTTAAATTAGCTATTGTGTTAATAGCCATAAGAGTTGGCTTATTTTTAGCATACTGATGATGTATGTATATATGTGAAAAAGGCACTTTAATATGTTGTGCTTAATTGCCAATTATAGGTTTGTTGTGAATTAGTATTATGGATGCCAAATGGTTGACATTTAAGTTTGGTTTGCTTGTGTTTCTAGGTAAAGTAATGCATAATTGTAAGTTGCCATTTTGGTGATTTGTGATTGTGAGTTTAGCATGAATGAATGGTTAATTTGATACTTGTGTGTATTAAGATTAATGGTATGGAATTAACATGAATTATGCTTGGTTGAAGTTGGATAAATACCTATTTATGCTATGTTTTGGTGCCATTTGGTTTCGTGTAGAAGTATGCAAATTTGGGTGGCAAGATGGCTTGGTAAATAGCTTATTTTTCTCCACACGAGCATAGACACGGGCTTGTGTCTCAGCCATGTGTGACACACGTTCAGGTTACATGGTCGTGTGTCATCTGGTGTTGAATTTGAAATCAAGTCAGTATGCTCCACACAGCCTAGCACACGGGCGTGTGACTTGGCCATGTGGCATAAGTCAGTATACCCTACAGGTTTGGCACGGCTTAGCACACGGCCTGGCATACGGGGGTGTGAAGCCATTTCGAAGGGCACACGGGCTGGTCACACGAGCATGCGGTTGGCCATGTGACCCATGTCAGTGAGTTACACGAGGTAGGACACGGCCTGGGATGCTGCCATGTGATCCCATTTCGAATGTCCACACAACCTGTGACACAGATGTGTCTTTAGCCGTGTGAAACACATGGTCGGGCCACACATGTGTGTGTCCCCTGTATTTTGAAAAATTTTCTAAGTTTTCTAAAAGTTGCCTGAGATATCGGTTTAGTCCAAAACCATTCGTAAAGCATGATTTGGGCCTCATAGGCATGTATTAGAGATGATATGTATGATGGTGATTGTTTTATGTTTGAAATGGAAAAATTGTATGAAAAATGTATGTTTAATTGTGTTATAAGTTCGGTAATGCTCCGTAACCCTATTTTGACAATGAATACGGGTGAGGGGTGTTACAAAAATGGCTTATTTTCATCCACACGAGTAGAGACAAAGGCGTGTGTCTCAGTCGTGTGTGACACACGACCAGGTGACACGACTGTGTGTCCCCTATAACTTTAAAAGGTTTGCAAGTCAGGCTGTTACATGGCCTAGCACATAGCCTGGCACACGGGCGTATAGGTTACTTCTAAGGGTCCACGGCCTAGCACACGGGCGTGTGGCTTAGCAGTGTGACCAAGTCAAAGAGGTACACGGGCACGGACACGGGCTTGGACATAGCCATGTGTCCCTATTTCGAATGCCCACACGGGTGTGTCTCTTGGCCGTGTGAGTCACACGGCCTGGCCACATGCCCGTGTGACCCTTGCAGCTTTGAAAAGTTTTAATGTATTATGAAAAATTCTCTAAGTTTCCGATTTAGTCCTGACTTATTTCTAACGCGTATTTAGGGCCTCGAGGGCTCGTATAAAGAACAATATGTATGTTTTTTTATTGATTTTTGACATGAATATTATATGATATGAAATGTTTGAATTTTTTGTCCATTTGATTTGTAAACTCCGATAATATTTCGTAATCCTGTTTCGGCAATGGATTCAGGTTAGGGGTTTTACAGTTTTAGCTCAAAAAAGCTTTCTACGGGCTAAAGTAGGCGCCTAGAGCCTCGTACAGCATGATTGATGAGCACTTGTGGCAATTTGGTTTTAGAAAAAGCCTCAGTGAAGCTACTATCCATATTAAAGGTGATGAAATCAATTTTATTATTGTTTCGCTATATGTAAATGACCTGCTAATTACTAGAAGCAATGATGAATTTGTTAAAAAGTTCAAAATAGATATACAATATACTTTCAAGATGACAAACTAGGGAGAAATGATTTATTTTCTAAGAATGGAAATCAAGCAAAAGCAAAATGAAGTGTTCATCTATCAAAAGAAATATGCAAGTGAGATTCTAAGAAAGTGTAGAATGGAAAATTGCAAAGAAATAACCACTTCCATGTGTCAAAAGTAAAAGTTGAACAAAAATGATGAAGATGAAAGAGTGGATGAGACTTTTTGCAGAAGGTTTGTTGGCTCTCTTATGTATCTTACAACTACTAGAGTTAATACTTTACATGTTGTAAGTCTTCTATCTAGATTCATTACTTGTGCAACTAACACTCATTTTAGACCAACTAAAAGGGTGATAGGATATGTTAAAGGAACGCTAAATTTCAAAATCAAGTTTTATGCAAGTCAGAAGTACGTGTTGTAAAGATATTCTAATATGATTGAGTTGGTTCACCGTATGATATGAAGAGCACCTATGGTTATTGTTTTAAAAAGCAATAAATTGTGGCATAATGTACAACAAAAGCTGAGTTTATTGCAGTAACAGTTGTTGCAAATGAAGCTTTATGGCTTAGAAAAGTATTACTTGATCTTAATTTAAAGCAAAAAGAGTGCGCAAAAGTGTTGGTAAATAATCAAGCAACTATTGTTATCTCAAATAATCACATTTTAATGGGAAAACCAAGCATTTCAATATCAAAATATTCTCTCATCGATGTGCAAAAGGAAGGTTTTGTTGAATTAATGTACTGCAAGACTGATCTTCAGTTAGCATATATATTTACCAAAGCTTTGCGTAGGAGTAAATTTTAATCTTTCAAAGAAGTGCTTCGAATTTGTAGCAATTGAAGTAAGGAGTGTTGAAGATTTGCCTCAATTGTTGCAGTCAAAATAATTTGGTTACTTTTAACCATTTTCAATTAATTGTTGATATTTAGAGATTTGTTAGAGAATATAAATATTTTAATTGCTTATTTTTAGTCATTGTTGAACTTTTTCTCTATATAAGCATTAGTTTTCAGTTCAATGAAATATACACTTTCCATCCAAAATTATTTCTACTTTCTTCTTGCCTTTATTGTTTTTTTTTTTTTTGTTTTTTTAACTAAGTTTTCTCTAAAACACTCCAACAAAGTATCAAAGATTTAAAAACGTACTTTATTTTTGCAAATCTAATTTATTTTTTTTTAAATTAAGGATAAACCTCAATGAGGGACCTTAAACCAAACAAGGGTGTTAATTTGTAGTGACAAAAACCGGCTGCCATGAACAATTTTTGCCAATCTTGTTCGGTTCTTTCTCTGCCACTGACTTCCACCATCATCAACATGTCGAAGAATAGCTTGGCTTCAGTTAATTCATGTTCATCTTTCTCCACATTTATCACAATGTCTATGATAATCACCTTTCCCTTTTCACCTTGCGTTGGGATGGCTTCTCTACATTTCGTCAGTATTTTTATGCATTCCTCGTCGCCAAAAGCATGTAAAACAAGCTGCAAAATTACTCGTCTCCAAATTAAGATCAATGGAAAATAAAATTTTAAAGCTAAGATTCACTAACTCGACATGAAATGTTAGGTCTCTTAACTCCTCAGTTTTCTTAACAATATATATATGCATGCAGGATTTCATATTTGGTAAAAACATTTATGCTATGTGAAATAAATCATGATCAGTTTTGCATACCTCATTAGAATGGCATCTGCTGAAGGGATATGTTGAAACAGATCGCCTCCAACAAAATTCAAGTTGCCAGTCGTTGGCAGGTTAGCCACAACGTGAGGGAGGTCAAACACGGTGCATTTCAGTTGGGGGTATGCTTCGGATATGACCCTGGCTATGGTTCCCGTTCCACCCCCAACATCAACTAATGACTTCAAACCCTCAAAAACTGGCTCGCAGTCTTTAACAACCAAATTTATCATTTGAGAATCACTTTTCATTGCATCATGGAAAAGGGGTTTTGAACACGGGATCATGGTCCATATAGTCCCAAAAGGGTTTGCCATTTGCAGCCTCAAATGGACTCTTCTTTGTTCCTTGCATCCAATCTCCCAGAAACTGCCATGGCATCATCAAAGCAGGACAGAGCATTCCCACAACAAAGGGTGATAAACAATTGATCTTTTCTTTGACAAGTATTTTGGAAAATAGTGTGAGAACATATGCTTCTTTTTCTTCACCTTTATTGACTTTCGTCGTAGCAAAGAAACCTGCGTGCACCAGCACCCGCATCAGCCGATTTGTAAAGCTAGCTTTGGTTGGATCAATTCCAAGAGCCGAGACCAACTCAGATAAAGTGATGGGTTCACCATGGTTATGGATTGCATCTGGGATTTCAAGCTGAACAGCACACTTGAGTGACATTGAACTTACGTATATGTTTATATAAATGAGCTTGAGCTCGAAAGGATTCAATGGCTTCTTGATCCATGACACAGTTAATCTGTAGGCTTCTTAGAGAGACAGCTTTTTCTTTTTCCTGTTTTTTATGTGGAATACAATTAGTTGAAAATCAGAAATGATTTTATAGGATAGTAGCAAGTTAAAGACGTTTATATAAACTTCACCCAATCTAAAACGTAATTGCTCCCTGAATATTTTATATAATTAAATTTCAGTTCGGTATAACACTTAAAAAAAAAAATTGGAGATAGTGATGCGAATGCCAATGACATTACTGATGTTTAATGTTTAAAATAAATTATTTACGTATATAATTTTTAAAGTAAGTATTTTTATAAATAATAAAATAAAAATATATAGATATTTTTATAATAAAAAATCCTCCAAGACATCACTTTGGGACTTATCGCCCTTTATTTTCCCTTTTGTTCTTAAATCCACTAACCACCTTTAACCGCTTAAAATTATGATAAGCCAAAAAAGAGAGAGAGCAAAATTGTGGAAACCAACAAAAAGATTGTTCACATGAGCCGTCTTTTTTGAATGCAATATGCAATAATTCAATCACATGAGTTGCATTAATTGGTACATGAAAGAAGCTACCAAGTCACCAAATTGGAGGTTAATTTAATGACTTATTCTTGCCTGAAGATCCATGAAAGAAGCTCAGTGACCGAATATTTTGCACAATTCTCACTTTTATTGCAGGCTATGAAGCAAAGATACGAGAACTTAACGACAGAAGTGAAACTTCTCAAGTAGAAACTTGAAGAACTGGAGCAAGTTGCTAAGCAACAAGGAATCGTTCTTTTTTTAGTGCATTTCAACATCAGGCCATCCTGTTGGACGGGGTTCTGGTTTGACCTGGTCCATTACATTGTTGAAATCAAACCGACTTTTAAAGTCAGCTAAGCATGCAGATGAAGAGGATCTAGAATTTAGTTTAGTACCGTGGCAGCTTATTAATGAATACTTAAGTGTTAAAACCATGCTTGGTTGGAGGAATAAAATAGCATTTCTCCATATTAATTGAATGGTAAACAATTCTTTTATTTAGTTAAAGGTAATATTCATTTAATTGAAAGATGATTACTTTTTATTATTTATCTTTCGGAAATAATTATTTGTTGGTGGTTCTATTTAATTTTGAATAACAAAATAAAATTAATTTTCAGATAGTCCTTTAAAACTTGGACTTATAAAATATAAAAATAAAATATTTAAAATATTTTAATTTAATATAAAACTAAAAATATTTTAATACAATTTAATGTAAAAATAATTATATTAAAATTGTCATTAATAGGGTGAAATCGGGGGGCCTCAGCCCCTAAAATGGAAAATTTTTTATTTAGGTCATTTCAAAGTTTCAAAATTTTAAATTAATAAAGGTAAAATTGTACTTTGACTCCATAAAGATGATAAAATTTGATTTAATCCTTTAAAAATATAAAGATAGAGGCTATTAGAATGGTGAAATTACATTTTACTCTCATAAAAATTACAATTTAATTTTAGTTCCTTAAACAAAATTAAAGCTTCACCCTATTTATTAAATTATATATTTTTATTTTTATTAAATAGTAATAATTATATTAAAATATGATTAAATTATTTATTATTTATTATTAAATTATATTTATTAATAATCCTATTAAAATTTAATAACAATAATTATCTACCTACAAAAATTCTACTAAGAGTAAGCTAGTCATTTAAGCTTTTTCCTTCGCTATTATAATATTGTTCCATTCAACTAAACACAAGAATACTATTACAGTTCTATCTTATTCCATTAAACTAAATAGTTGAATTATTAATTACAATTTTATTCTATTACAGTTTTATTCCATTACAGCAAATCAAATGTAGTGTTATATAGAAAAGACAGCAAAGAAATTGGCTTGCAAAGTGGATAGCAAGCAGTCAAAAATTGGTCTGCAATATGGAAAAATCAATAACGTGGCAGCAGAGACTAAAATGATGATAATGATAAATGTGCTAGAAGGTTCATGAAATGTTAAATGATAAGGATGATAAGGTAATTATGGCAGCAATGTTTCAACAATCTTAATCGAAAAAAAATTGTTAATGTCAATTAAATATGATTATAAATATGAAACATAGTTTATTCTAATAGAAGCAGAAAAAAGTGTAGTGAAAGTGAGAAAAAGAAATACTGAGAGATAAAACTAGCAGCTAATATAGTGAAAAGACAAATTTATATTTGTACTGCTACTTATTTGTGTATAAGAAAATTATTATTTGAGCTAGTAATTTTTCACTACGCTTACAGCATTCATTACCAAATTCAATTATATAATGTTTTTCAAATAAGGTTATATTTCAGGTAAGTTCATCCACGCGGCGTGCTAGCTAGATTTGAATAGATGCATCGTTCTGAAAATACCTTTATGAGTTGAAATGTTCACTACAGGAAAATAGGGCTTTAACGGCGTTTTTTGCGGCATTTTACCAACAAACGCCACAAAAATTTTAAAATACAGAGCAATAGCGGCGTCTTAAGGAAAACGCCACTAAAAACAGAGCAACAGCGGCGTTTTAGTAAAAAACGCCGCTAAAAATAGAGAATTAGTGGCGCTTTAGGTAAAACGCCGCTAAAAACCAGATCATTAGCGGTGCTTTGGGTAAAACGCCGCTAAAAACCAGATCATTAGCGGCGCTTTTGGTAAAACGCCTCTAAAAGTCATAAACCCCTAAACCCGAAAAAAATCATAAACACTAATCTTATAACCCCTAAAACAATAATTATTAAAATTTATGGTTATACAATATATTAAATATTTTCTTATATAATCGTAAAAGAGATATATAGTATTGAATTTAAAATATTGATTAAATTAATTATCATTATAGTTTAAGATATATGGTTTAGGGTTTAAGCAGGTTTATGAGTTAACTATATATGGTTTAAGATTTACGGTTTAGGAGTTAACTAGTATTTGAAGGTTTATGATGAATTATGGGTTTAGGGATTATGATTTAGGGTTTAAAGGTTAGGGTTGAAGTTTACAATGGGACAATTATTAACTTCTTAGGAGATAATTTTCTTTCCAGATTCTTACATGGGATGCTATTAAGAAAGGGTGATTTTGAATGTGGAATTAGCATTTGTTTAACTATTAGCTAGAAATTAACTGAAGAACATTTAAGATTCATGCTATTCTGTATATACGTACTCATATTATTTAATATAAGAATATAAACATATATATATATATATATATATATATATATGTGTGTGTGTGTGTTTTATATAATTTTTACTACACTAACATTGCCCACACAAATTCCCAATAATATGTATACGATTATGGTTTAAGGTTAGCAGTTTTTAAAGTACTTTATAGTTTGGGCTTTATGGTCTAGGAGTTATGGTTGGTTTAAGGTTACCGAATGGTTTTGGGGTTTAAAGTAATTTGGGGTTAGGATTTTGTGTTTGTGGTCTAAGGTTTAGGGGTTTAGAGTCTCAAGTTTAGGGTTTTAAATTTAGAGTATAATTTTGGATTTTAATTTAGAAGATAAATGTATATAAGATAAATATATATATTATTATTTGAAAATATATATAAATATATATATGAAAAGTGGTTTAGTGTGCAATTGTGTACATGAATTCTGTAATTTGATATAGATCTTGTAAAATATTTACGCGTTATTGATATAATAAATAGCATCATGTATTTTTAAATTAATTTATATGCATACATAATATGTATTTTAAAATGTGAATTAAATCAAAATTAAAGTTTCAACTATAGTTAGGGTTTAAAGTGTATGTTTATTGTTTGAGGTTTAAAGTTTAAGGTATATTATTATTGAATATTTAATATTTAGAATTTTATGAGATTCTTGGGAATTTGTACTAAACCTAATATAAATATATGAAATATAGATATTGTACTACACTAACATTCATCACAGTAACATTATTTAGATATAATTTAAAAGAAATTCTAAATATATAGTTTTAATTTTGATCAATTTTTATAAAATATTAAGGTATTAGCGGCGTTTATACATAAAACGCCGCTAAAGATCGAAAATAGCGGCGTTTTTCAAGAAAACGCTATAAAATTTCATTATACATTACAGTAAAACGGCGTCGTTTCCTCTGAATTAGTAATGGCTTTAGTGGCGTTTCTGTAATTAACGCCACAACTCGTATTAGAACGGCGTCGTTTTGTAGTGTAGATAAAAGAGGCATTAGTGGCGCTTTGCTAAAAACGCCGCAAAAGGTCTCATTACCGGCGCGTTGCTGAAAACGCCAGAAAATTTCCATATTTGAAACGGCGTCGTTTTTTTCTCTCCTGAGGTTTATGCCCTTTACCTGAAATCAGTTTCATTTTTTGCTAAGTAATTTTCCCCCATTTCGGAAGCTTCCTTCCCTAAATCCCTAAAACACCTCTTCTCTTTTTTCCCCAAATCATCCCCTAATTCCCAAACCCGAAATCCCAAACATTTTCCCCAAGTCCCCTTTTTTTCGCTTATTCTGTTCCCCCATCCCCAAAATCCCTAACTATTTTCCCTTTCCTCTCGTCGACGGTTATTCGCTTCATGGGTATAAAGTGGTTAGTTTTTTATTCCCCTTCAGATTAATGTGTAGTTACTTTATTAGTTGCCTTTTTTTTTTGTTTGAAATGGTTTGAAATGGGTTTGATCTCGATGATTCTCATCATCCATAAGAAATGGAAGTACCCATCTTTTTATCTTTTCCAATCTGATTCCTTTCTTAAGGTAAGTTATATTCTTCCTGTGTCCTACCCAAGGTGTAGTTTTTTTTTTCGAGATTATAAGATTTGGGTTTTGTTTCTTGTTGACTTCTTATTGCTTTCTGTCTGGATGTTTTGTTAAATTATTATTGTTATTATTATTTTTCGATGTTGGGTTTTGAAACTTGTAACTCTATTGTCAATTCCTATATTCATTTTCTTTCAGTTATGTGAAGAAATTGGGTGTGCTTTGACTGCTTTCTTATCCATTTGTTTATTATTTTTTATTGTTTGAATTGGAATTGTCCTGGGGTAGTTCTACATTTATTTTCTGGTATGAATGTTAAAAGCGCATTCTTGCTCGCATCCTAGAAAGGGACCTTTTGAGTTTTGAGCTTACAAGGCTGTTGTTTGGTTTTTCAATCTCTGCAGTAAAACCAGGTTTAGATGAATTTACAGTTTTATTGACATTATGTTCTATTTCACCATTCTTGAAATTATGTGAAGATTCTTTCTAATTTTCTCCTCGGATGTCTCTAGAGTCTAGCCTAATATTGATTTTTCCTTTTCAAGCATTTTGAATAAAATAAAAGAATTTTAGCATGCAAGAAAAAGACACTTTACTTGCTTGCGAGAGTAATTTTTCATGGTCTTTTGGGAACCTACACATTGGGTTATTAACCTGTTCATGTCTAGTTCTATGTGAATCATTTTATCCTCACTTGTTTCCTGTTGGTTTCTTTTTAGTTTCATACCCTCCATACTACCAAAAGGAAGTGCTTCGTGAGACAAAGTCAAAAGTTCTAAGATATTTTTTCATTATAAAGTTTTTGTTCACCAAACCTAGAACTTAATAAAATGATGGTTGTGAAATTTTATAAAAATGTTCTTGAAATGTTGGTAATGAACCAAAAGAAGAGAATTGCACGCCATGCTGAAAATTCTTGATGAGAGTTAAGAGAACAAGAGGTGGTTGTTGTCCTTAAACGAAATTGTTAGTATTGGAGTTTTTTTTGCTTTTCGTATTTAGAATATTGATATTATTTCCTATGATGCTCGATTCATGTGTGAGTGGGAATGAGCATGCTAGCTAGTATTTGCTTGTACTTATTCGAAACCTGTTTTCAGATGTAGGATAATGTGTTCGATTTGGGCACTTTAGGAAAGTCAAGGTTTGAAGAAACAGCTGACTGGATTTGCTAATTGTGTTATGTGCCTTGTATTTACAATTTTTTTGCAGAGATGGAAGTCATTTGTATGCTCATAAAAGATTTTGTATTTTTTTGCAGAAATGGTTTGAAAAGATGTGCGCTTTTGCAGATTTTTTTGAGGTGTACTGACTTCATTTATCGCTTCTCGCTCCTCCTGCAAGTATTGGTTCAATGAAGCTTCCATTTAATCTTGAATTAAAATTTGGTACTGATATAGATAAAGTTTTATATTTGCTTAAACTGAAATATATTTGGTGCTACTCTTATAATCCTACATCTGTTCTAGGTACTATCGAGCACTGAAATAATATTTGGTGCAACTAAATACACCATGACCATTGACATTTGTTCTAGGTGCGTCTGAGCCGTTCGGTTGCTAAATTTTTTCCTTATTTCTATGCATTTTCACTTTAAATTACCTAACACATATTACTTTTTGGACTCCGACCTCATTTCTTTGGTGAGAGTGGAGTAGTCCAGCACGTTTTATTAAGGTACGTTTTAAATATTTTAAAGATTCAAAGTATATAATTTGGAAACCCGACCTTATAGTATTAATTATTTGAAGTATGAATAAGTTTGAATTAATTTTATTACCATATATGTAGCTTGCTTGTCCATTATAATTACAACAATAGCTGACCTTCTCTCCAACCTTATTTTAAATATTTTAAAGATTCAAAGTATATAGGCTGGAAACCTGACGGGTTGCCTTATATCGAGCTGCAAGATATAATGGATCCTCCCTAGGTGTAACAACGCCACGTATGATGAATCTTAAAAAATCAAAGAAGAATTGAAAAAAGTTCTATCGCTATTGAATATTTATATAACCTTAATTTATTTCCAATTTACTTATAAAAATTAAACTACGATTCTTTCTTGATATTATTATATTCAAATTACTATTTTGTTATATTAATAATGTGTGATTTTAATATTTAATATTTTTAAATGTCTTTAAAAGTTATAACTAATTTTTATCAAAATAGTATTAATTATTATTTGAAGTTTTGCATACATTGATCAATTTCGGCTCTTTTCTTTGAATACATGGTTCTCTTGATACTAAATACTCGGTACTTTCTCGCATATTCATTATTCTTATTAGATAAGTTATATATCAATGATTATGTTAGTTTCCATCAAGGCCTCTGTAAACATAAAGTTGGTATTCGGTTAGGAGAAGTTAATGTTTATGAGTTTTGTGGAGTATGATTACGCACATGCAAAGTTGGTTTGTTTCAATCATGCATTTTCATGTTTACATAATAATGGTGATTCCATTTTGGTTATTTAGATGTTCTTTTGGTGCATTTTCATGTTTCTATCCAACTTATGTGTTTAGTGTGGACTTAGATTGATTTAAGAGTTTATTGCTATCTTGTTGCTCACGTTTTATATTGTTGAATTCCTCTATTCATTTTCTTTCGGTTATGTGAAGAAATTGGTCGTGCTTTGACCGCTTTCTTATCCATTTGTTTATTATTTTTATTGTTTGAATTGGAATTGTCTGGGGTAGTTTTGCATTTATTTGCTCGGTATTGAATGTTAAAAGCGCATTTATCGCTCGCATCCCGGAAAGGGACCTTTTGAGTTTTGAGCTTCTTTGGGTGTTGTTTGGTTTTTCAATCTCTGCAAAGTAAAACCAGGTTTAGATGAATTCTGCTTTATTGACATTATGTTCTATTTCACCATTCTTGAAATTATGTGAAGATTCTTTTAATTTTCTCCTCGACTGTCTTTAGAGTCTAGCCTAATATTGATTTTTCCTTTTCATGCATTTTGAATCAAATAAAAGAATTTTAGCATGCAAGAAAAAGACACTTTACTTGCTTGTGAGAGTAGTTTTGCCAGATTTTGTTGAGGGGTACAACTTCATTTACTGCTTCCTGCTCCTCCTGCAAGTCTTGGTTCAACTGTGCCATTTAATCTTGAATTAAAATTTTGTCTTGATATAGATAAAGTTTTTATATTTTCTTAAACTGAAATATATTTGGTGCTACTCTTATAATCTTACATCTGTTCTAGGTACTATCGAGCACCGAAATAATATTTGGTGCAACTAAATACACCACGACCATTGACATTTGTTCTAGGTACGTCAGCCGTTTAGTTGCTAAATTTTTCCTTATTTCTATGCATTTTCGCTTTAAATTACTTAACAAATATTACTTTTTGGACTCTAGCCTCTGCTTTCTTTGGTGAGAGTGGAGTAGACCAGTACGTTTTATTAAGGTACGTTTTAAATATTTTAAAGATTCAAAGTATATAAATTGGAAACCCGACCTTATAGTATTAATTATTTGAAGTATGAATAAGTATGAATTAATTTTATTACCATATATGTAGCTTGCTTGTCCATTATAATTACAACAATAGTGACCTTCTCTCCAACCTTATTTTAAATATTTTAAAGATTCAAAGTATATATTTGGAAACTGACGGGTTGCCTTATATCGAGTTGCAAGATATAATGGATCCTCCCTAGGTGTAACACGCCACGTATGATGAATCTTAAAAAATTCAAAAGAATTGAAAAAAGTTCTATCGCTATTGAATATTTATATAACCTTAATTTATTTCCGGTTTACGTATAAAAATTAAACTATGATTCTTTCTTGATATTATTATATTCAAATTACTATTTTGTTACATTTAAACATGTTTGATTTTAATATTTATTATTTTTAAATGTCTTTAAAATTTATAACTAATTTTTACCAAAATAGTATTATTAATTATTATTTGAAGTATGAATAAGTTTTTATATTTTGGTTCAACTTAAGTATTATTTGATTCAACTTAAGTATGAATTAATTCTATTACCATATATGTAGCTTGCTTGTCCGTTCCTTATTTTAAATATTTTAAAGATTCAAAGTATATAATTTGGAAACTTTGACGGGTTGCCTTATATCGAGTGCAAGATATAATGGATCCTCCTAGGTGTAACAATGCCACGTATGATGAATCTTAAAAATTCAAAAGAATTGAAAAAGTTCTATCGCTAATGAATATTTATATAACCTTAATTTATTTCAGGTTTACTTATAAAAATTAAACTACGATTCTTTCTTGATATTATTATATTCAAATTACTATTTTGTTATATTAAACATGTTTGATTTTAATATTTATTATTTTAAATGTCTTTAAAATTTTGTTATATTAATAAGATTTCCAAAAAGTTCTATGGAGCTTATAAATAATTCTATTGACCTTAAAAAGAATTAAAAATTTTAACATTGAATGGCCAATTATAAATTATTTTATCAACATAACATTATTGATCATTGTTTAAATATATTATAACTAATTTTTATCAAAATAGTATTAATATTGATCATTACTTAAATAAATTACATAACTCACATAACGTACATAACAACTTACATAACTTAACTAATACATGTAGTTTAATCTAATAATTTCCTTAAAAGCATATAGTTTAAAAGTTCAAATTTCATAACTTACATAATCTACATAACTTACATAAAACATAAATATATATCATATCAAGACTTACATAATAAACAACTTACCCGTGAAACTTATTGCCAACTTTAGACTTCAACAACTACGAAATGGATAGGACTTGGATGAATTTCTCAAGGGCAAGCAACGAGTATCAAAATGGAGTGCAATCTTTTTTAGATTTTGCATTTCACAATTCAAGCCAAGAGAATATGATTCTTTGCCGTGTAAGAAGTGTGGCAATATCTATTGGCATTATCGTGAAGTTGTCACGAACATCTAATTGTTGATGGCTTCATTCGGGGTATAAAAATGGAATTTCCATGGAGAGTGTACAACTAGTGGAGCCTCTTGACGATTAATCCGGGTTATCCTTATAGTGGTTACCGTCAAGCATGTTAGAGAAGATGACATGGAAGGTATGATGCGGGATGCATTTAATATGCGAGTGAAAGTTTCCAATCATTTCCACCAAACTATGTTGCATCGATGATTATAATATCGGTGGGAATACTTTTATGAAAACGAGAAGAAGTGTACCGGATGAACAACCGAATGAAGAAGCGGCGAAGTTCTACACGTTACTTGGTGAAATGAATGAAGAACTTTATGAGGGATCAAAATTTTTGAAAATGTCATTCTATATTCGCCTTTTCCACTTAAAATGTTTGGGAGGGTGGACCAGAAACTCTTTGACAATGCTGTTAGAGCTTTTGAGAGAAATGTTCCCATTTGCAAAAATCCCTCAATCATGTAAAGACATGAAGAAAGTGATAAAAGATTTGGGCCTTGGGTACAACAAAATTCATAGTTGCCCAAATGATTGCATGTTGTATTGGGGTGATCGGAGAAATCAACAGTCTTGTCATGTTTGCGGTAAATCTCGTTGGATGAATAGAGATGCAGAAGATGTTAATGAGGATGAATATGGGCCATTGTCAAGAAGGAAGCCGAACAAGATTTTGCGATATTTCCCGCTAATCCCAAGGCTTCAAAGGCTATTCATGTCGTCAAAGACAGCTGAGTTTATGACGTGGCATCATGATCAACGAACGGATGATGGATTATTAAGGCATCCTGCAGATTCTTTTGCATGGAAATCATTTGACAATAAATTTTCAAGCTTTGCAAGTGATCCTCGAGTGTAAGGCTCGGGTTAGCATCCCACGGATTTAATCCTTTTAAAATCATGAGCACCTCGATGAGATTTGGCACGTGGTCATTGTTCCTTATAATTTGCCTCCATGGCTCGCATGAAGCAATCTTCTTTGATATTATCTATGATTATCCCGAGAGAAAGGCCCCGGAAATGATATTGACATATATCTGCAGCCACTTATTGAAGAGTTAAAACAATTATGGGCGGGTGTTGAGACGTATGATGTATTGAGAAAGGAGAACTTTTACCTACGTGCTACTTTGATGTGGACAATTAATGATTTCCCAGCATATGCGAATTTATCGGGTTGGAGTACCAAAGGACGTTATGCTTGTCCTTGTTGTGCTGCTCAAACATGTTCACAGTGGTTATATAATGGGAAGAATGTAACACCCCGAACCCGTGACCGTCGCCGGTGTCGGACACGAGGGGTTAATGGGCCAAATCTTCTCAAGGTACCAACCAATTTGGCATTTCCAGACAGGCTGGAAAACTGCGTCACTGTCGCCATAAAAATCATATCTCGAGTTTCGAAACTCGGAAACTGATTCCGTAAATTTTCCCTGAATTTAGACTCATATATTTATCCATGGATTTATTTCTAGAATTTTTGGTTGGGCCAATTGGTACAGTTTATTAGTTAAAGTCACCAATGTTACAGAAGTCGACTACACTGATCTTCGCGCGTTAAAACTTGAATATCTCTCTGTACAGGGCTTTAATACTGGTGCCGTTTGTTTCTAATGAAACTAGACTCAAAATGGAATCTGCACATATAAGGCATGACTTCTAATTCTTTCTGGATAATTTATAGTAAATTTTAAAAGTCACGACAGGGGACCCAGAAACCGTTCTGGCCCTGTCTCACGAGAACTTTAATATCTCTCAATATACTGCTCATATGGTCATTTCGTTCCATCCATATTAAACTAGATTCATCAAGGTTCAATTGCATAATTTATTCACTATTTAATTCTACTTCTACTATTTTTAGTGATTTTTCAATCTCACCTCACTGCTGCTGTCCGCAACAGTTACTGCAGTAGACTATGCCAATTTCATGAATCTTTCCTTGGCCTTAATCATCCATCAAACATGACACAAATTATGGCCACCTTATCAAAATTAAAGTTTCTAAGACTCGTGGCTATAGGTTCTAGCATCCCACTCGGACGACCACATAGGCCATTTTCACATGGCTTAAAGTTTACAACCCACAGTTCAACAAAATATAATAGCCTATACATGCCAAATGTTCTTCAACAACGAAGACAATACCAAAATATTTCAGCCGGTGTGATGACTTCAACGACGGTTCGAGCACGCAACAATACGAGTCCAAGAGACCTAAAATGGGTGACAAGAAAACACCGAGTGAGTTTATAACTCAGTAAGTCATAAGCACTTTACAATTATCCATTAGCTAAATTCATCACAAAGTGAAACAATGAAACAAGGCTAGGTACTTCATCCATATCGGAACTATACCATAATTCCTCGGACCTTTCGGTTCAATCTCATACCAAGCCATACATCCACATTTCATATTTATACGATAAGATATTTGAGGCATTTTCACACACTAACTCATTTTCACCACAATCACACAATTGCAATCATCACATAGATTTAAAGCTTACCAAGCTCAACCCGAGCATGAACATATTGCCTATTCGTCATGAGCTCAAGGTACTTACCCGATTCGCTGTCCGGATTAACTCGATAATGTCGCACACTCAGTGCCAATTGTAATACAAGAGCATATAGTGAATCCGCACACTTAGTGCTATATATTTTCAGCTCGCACACTTAGTGCTATAGAATCAAACTCGCACACTTAGTGCTGTACAATTTTAAACCCGCACACTTAGTGCCAATCTTGTCACCGTGTCCATTTATACCCGCACACTTAGTGCCGTGACCAATACCTTATGCATTTTGCTGCCTTTATACATTCAACAATGGCATCATTCCATACACATACATTTTCATTTACACATCAATTCATTAAACACAATTGCATATATATTATGATCATTTAAATCAATACCAAATATATGCTTAATGACTTACCTCGGATGTTGTCGCACGTTTTCAATGGCTATTCAATTACTTTGTCTTTCCCTTGTCCAACTTTGATCCTTTGAGTTCTTGAGCTAGTTCACACAAATTTAACTTATTAAAACCTCATTATGCTAGCTTATGGCGAATATGACAAGGAGTTTAAATGGTCATATGGCCACCCTTTTGCTTGGATACACATTGGTCATGCACATTTTATATTACATCAAGCAATTCAATACAATTCATTCAAGCATCAAGGAAAAGCTAAGGCCCTCAATAGGCTACCTAAGGCCGAATATACACATCAACATATGTATTCGTTCATGTGGCCGAACATACACATTCATGTTAAGGCCGATTTCCACACTTGATACATTCAACAAGTAAGGTCGCTTGTATCGACTTAACACCAATTTGATTCAAGTTCACAACTAGGCTAGTATGCATATATACACTAGTAAATCAAACACTAACATTTGTACTTCACCTTACTAGCACTTCTCATTCAAATGACATGAACAACGATCATAGTTTCCTTTTATTTCCTACCATGGCCAAATGCCATACAACACCATACCATGCATCATTACAAGCTTTACCTTTAGCATGCAAATAACATCCACAAATCCACCTTAGTTGAACCTTAACTCATCTTCATGCCTCACCACCACAACATCAAACATCAAACATCAATGATACCAAGAAGACAACACCCATGGCGAATATCATCCCCATTTCATGGTAAAGGTTTAGACCATGGGTTAGGTGGAACTCAAACTATCAACTAAAAACATGCATAAATCTCATGGATAACATCAACATACCTTAGTCTAGCAAACTCCATGGCTGATTTTCTCAAGCTTCCCCCTTTCTTCTTAGTACATTCGCCAAGCAAGGAGAAAATGAGAGAATGAACATTTTTTTTTCTTTCTTTCTTTGTTTTGTTTCTCTCATGTACGGCAAGGGGGGAAAGCATCCACACTTTTTTTTTTTTTTGTTATCATCATTTCTTTTTTTCCATTTCTTTAATGCTAACTTTCTTAATTTATTGTTTCCTACATGCATCACTAGTCTAACATGTTGGAGACATGTTTCCACCCATAGTATGGTGGCCATCATGCTTCATTTTGGCTAATTTGACATGCAAGGACAACACTTTCCCACATGTATTAATAGGCCACCTTACATTTGCCTAGCACATTTCTAAATTTTCTCACATAAGTCCTATTTGATAAAAATTCACTTACAATTAACAAAATCCAAACATGAAATTTTCACACATGCATATATATATATAATGAGCATCAATTATGATGGTTAATTATTATTATGACTCGGTTTAGTTGTAACACCCCTCGCCCGCATCCGACGCCGGGACGGGGTTCGAGGTGCTACCTGACTTTTACTAACACTTCCATACTAAACAGGGCCATGAAATCTCAAATAATTAAAAACTTTTCTTTTCACATGCAATTTGTCCCTTATGCGAGCTTACGAGGCCCAATACATGCATTCGAGGCGGTTCGGGACCCAATCGAGAACTCATGAAAAACTTAGAAAAATCTCTTGCGTTAAGGCTTCACACGCCCATGTGCTCAGGCCGTGTGGCCAGAAATAGTCTAATTATCAAGCCTTTTGTCACTCTCACACCACATGCATAGATACATACTTATCCAATAACACACAACGTGGCATAAATGAGCTCTTAAACATCTACAAACATGATATGCTCAAGTTATTTTCTTATGTAATAAATATTATAGAATTTGCCCATATCATTACCACATACTAGACATAACTATCATTACATCACAAACCATTCATGAAGCATTATTAACTATTTACCAATCACTTAATCCTGCATTAGTTACTAGCTCATCAATGAATCTCAATTCAATCTCTAGGCATACATGTTGTAAGCCACATCACAAGAAATAATAACATAAATGCATAAGAATAATCATATGGGCCCATAACGTCATTAGCCGACATAGGCCAATTTACATGACTAATACTACCTTAATAACAAGCCAATGCCTTTGGCTAAATCATAATATTACATACTCACATTAAAACCCTATACATGCCATAGACTCGAATCACTTGAGTTTACTTACTCCGATAACGTTAACTCGATAGGGTGATAATATCTCCGACGGCCTCCAACCCGAGCTAACCTGGAACTCTAGAAAACATGGGAAAGAAAGGGTAAGCCGCTTAGTAAGTTCATATGAAAACAATAAGCAACTCATTAACTTGTTTTATCAATATTTACAACATATTTTCAAGTTCACTACAAGCTGTCTTTCTGAGCAACGGTCACTAAATTATTTATATCTGGAGCTACGAAACTACGAATTAAGTTCCGTTAATTTTCCTGAAACTAGACTTATTTTATTTTTTTCATAAAATTTCCAGAATTTTGGTTAAGCCAAATAGTACAGTTTATTAGTTAAAGTCTCCCTGTTTCAGGGTATGACCACTCTGACCCCCGAGTTTATGAGTTAACTATATATGGTTTAAGATTTACGGTTTAGGAGTTAACTAGTATTTGAAGGTTTATGATGAATTATGGGTTTAGGGATTATGATTTAGGGTTTAAAGGTTAGGGTTGAAGTTTACAATGGGACAATTATTAACTTCTTAGGAGATAATTTTCTTTCCAGATTCTTACATGGGATGCTATTAAGAAAGGGTGATTTTGAATGTGGAATTAGCATTTGTTTAACTATTAGCTAGAAATTAACGAAGAACATTTAAGATTCATGCTATTCGTATATACGTACTCATATTATTTAATATAAGAATATAAACATATATATATATATATATATATATATATGTGTGTGTGTGTGTTTTATATAATTTTTACTACACTAACATTGCCTACACAAATTCCCAATAATATGTATACGATTATGGTTTAAGGTTAGCGCTTTTAAAGTACTTTATAGTTTGGGCTTTATGGTCTAGGAGTTATGGTTGGTTTAAGGTTACGAATGGTTTTGGGGTTTAAAGTAATTTGGGGTTAGGATTTTGTGTTTGTGGTCTAAGGTTTAGGGTTTAGAGTCTCAAGTTTAGGGTTTTAAATTTAGAGTATAATTTTGGATTTTAATTTAGAAGATAAATGTATATAAGATAAATATATATATTATTATTTGAAAATATATATAAATATATATATGAAAAGTGGTTTAGTGTGCAATTGTGTACATGAATTACGTAATTTGATATAGATCTTGTAAAATATTTACGCGTTATTGATATAATAAATAGCATCATGTATTTTTAAATTAATTTATATGCATACATAATATGTATTTTAAAATGTGAATTAAATCAAAATTAAAGTTTCAACTATAGTTAGGGTTTAAAGTGTATGTTTATTGTTTGAGGTTTAAAGTTTAAGGTATATTATTATTGAATATTTAATATTTAGAATTTTATGAGATTCTTGGGAATTTGTACTAAACCTAATATAAATATATGAAATATAGATATTGTACTACACTAACATTCATCACAGTAACATTATTTAGATATAATTTAAAAGAAATTCTAAATATATAGTTTTAATTTTGATCAATTTTATAAAATATTAAGGTATTAGCGGCGTTTATACATAAACGCCGCTAAAGATCGAAAAATAGCGGCGTTTTCAAAACGCTATAAAATTTCATTATACATTACAAAGAAAGCGTCGTTTCCTCTGAATTAGTAATGGCTTTAGTGGCGTTTACGTAACGCCACAACTCGTATTAGAACGGCGTGTTTTGTAGTGTAGATAAAAGAGGCATTAGTGGCGCTTTGCTAAAAACGCCAAAAGGTCTCATTAAGTGGCGTTGAAAACGCTGAAAATTTCCATATTTGAAAGCGTCGTTTTTTCTCTCCGAGGTTTATGCCCTTTACCGAAATCGGTTTCATTTTTGCTAAGTAATTTTCCCCATTTGAAGCTTCCTTCCTAAATCCCTAAAACACCTCTTCTCTTTTTCCCCAAATCATCCCTAATTCCCAAACCCAAATCCCAAACATTTTCCCCAAGTCCCTTTTTTTCGCTTTATTCGTTCCCCATCCCCAAAATCCCTAACTATTTTCCCTTTCCTCTCGTCGACGGTTATTCGCTTCATGGGTATAAAGTGGTTAGTTTTTATTCCCTTGATTAATGTGTAGTTACTTTATTAGTTGCCTTTTTTTTTGTTTGAAATGGTTTGAAATGGGTTTGATCTCGATGATTCTCATCATCCATAAGAAATGGAAGTACCCATCTTTTATCTTTTCCAATCGATTCCTTTCTTAAGGTAAGTTATATTCTTCCGTGTCCTACCCAAGGTGTAGTTTTTTTTGAGATTATAAGATTTGGGTTTTGTTTTGGTGACTTCTTATTGCTTTCTGTCTGGATGTTTTGTTAAATTATTATTGTTATTATTATTTTTCGATGTTGGGTTTTGAAACTTGTAACTCTATTGTCGAATTCCTATATTCATTTTCTTTCAGTTATGTGAAGAAATTGGGTGTGCTTTATTTGCTTTCTTATCCATTTGTTTATTATTTTTATTGTTTGAATTGGAATTGTCCTTGGGTAGTTCTACATTTATTTTCCTGGTACTGAATGTTAAAAACTGCATTTACTGTTCTGCATCCTAGAAAGGGACCTTTTGAGTTTTGAGCTTACAAGGCTGTTGTTTGGTTTTTCAATCTCTGATAGAAACCAGTTTAGATGAATTACGATTTTATTGACATTATGTTCTATTTCACCATTCTTGAAATTATGTGAAGATTCTTTCTAATTTTCTCCTCGGATGTCTCTAGAGTCTAGCCTAATATTGATTTTTCCTTTTCAAGCATTTTGAATAAAATAAAGAATTTTAGCATGCAAGAAAAAGACACTTTACTTGCTTGTAGAGTAATTTTCATGGTCTTTTGGGAACCTACACATTGGGTTATTAACTTTGTTCATGTCTAGTTCTATGTGAATCATTTTATCCTCACTTGTTTCTGTTGGTTTCTTTTTAGTTTCATACCCTCCATACTACCAAAAGGAAGTGCTTCGTGAGACAAAGTCAAAAGTTCTAAGATATTTTTTCATTATAAAGTTTTTGTTCACCAAACCTAGAACTTAATAAAAATGATGGTTGTGAAATTTTATAAAAATGTTCTTGAAATGTTGGTAATGAACCAAAAGAAGAGAATTGCTCGCCATGCTGAAAATTCTTGATGAGAGTTAAGAGAACAAGAGGTGGTTGTTGTCCTTAAACGAAATTGTTAGTATTGGAGTTTTTTTTGCTTTACGTATTTAGAATATTGATATTATTTCCTATGATGCTCGATTCATGTGTGAGTGGGAATGAGCATGCTAGCTAGTATTTGCTTGTACTTATTCTCAAACCTGTTTTCGGATGTAGGATAATGTGTTCGATTTGGGCACTTTAGGAAAGTCAAGGTTTGAAGAAAGCAGTGATTGGATTTGCTAATTGTGTTATGTGCCTTGTATTTACAATTTTTTTGCAGAGATGGAAGTCATTTGTATGCTCATAAAAGATTTTGTATTTTTTTGCGAAATGGTTTGAAAAGATGTGCGAGTTTTGCAGATTTTCTTTGAGGTGTATGACTTCATTCTTGCTTCTGCTCCTCCTGCAAGTATTGGTTCAATCAAGCTTCCATTTAATCTTGAATTAAAATTTGGTACTGATATAGATAAAGTTTTATATTTGCTTAAACTGAAATATATTTGGTGCTACTCTTATAATCCTACATCTGTTCTAGGTACTATCGAGCACACGAAATAATATTTGGTGCAACTAAATACACCATGACCATTGACATTTGTTCTAGGTGCATGCTGTAGTTCGGTTGCTAAATTTTTTCCTTATTTCTATGCATTTTCACTTTAAATTACCTAACACATATTACTTTTTGGACTCCGACCTCTTTTTTTGGTGAGAGTGGAGTAGTCAGTGCGTTTTATTAAGGTGCGTTTTAAATATTTTAAAGATTCAAAGTATATAATTTGAAACCCGACCTTATAGTATTAATTATTTGAAGTATGAATAAGTTTGAATTAATTTTATTACCATATATGTAGCTTGCTTGTCCATTATAATTACAACAATAGTGACCTTCTCTCCAACCTTATTTTAAATATTTTAAAGATTCAAAGTATATAAGGTGGAAACTTGACGGGTTGCCTTATATCATTGCAAGATATAATGGATCCTCCTAGGTGTAACAACGCCACGTATGATGAATCTTAAAAATCAAAGAAGAATTGAAAAAGTTCTATCGCTATTGAATATTTATATAACCTTAATTTATTTCCAATTTACTTATAAAAATTAAACTACGATTCTTTCTTGATATTATTATATTCAAATTACTATTTTGTTATATTAATAATGTGTGATTTTAATATTTAATATTTTTAAATGTCTTTAAAAGTTATAACTAATTTTATCAAAATAGTATTAATTATTATTTGAAGTTTTGCATACATTGATCAATTTCTCGCTCTTTTCTTTGAATACATGGTTCTCTTGATACTAAATACTCGGTACTTTCGCATATTCATTATTCTTATTAGATAAGTTATATATCATGATTATGTTAGTTTCCATCAAGGCCTCTGTAAACATAAAGTTGGTATTACGGTTAGGAGAAGTTAATGTTTATGAGTTTTGTGGAGTATGATTACGCACATGCAAAGTTGGTTTGTTTCAATCATGCATTTTCATGTTTACATAATAATGGTGATTCCATTTTGGTTATTTAGATGTTCTTTTGGTGCATTTTCATGTTTCTATCCAACTTATGTGTTTAGTGTGGACTTAGATTGATTTAAGAGTTTATTGCTATCTTGTTGCTCACGTTTTATATTGTTGAATTCCTCTATTCATTTTCTTTCAGTTATGTGAAGAAATTGGCTGTGCTTTGACTGCTTTCTTATCCATTTGTTTATTATTTTTTATTGTTTGAATTGGAATTGTCCTGGGTAGTTTTGCATTTATTTGCTCGGTATTGAATGTTAAAAGCGCATTCTTCGCTCTGCATCCTGAAAGGGACCTTTTGAGTTTTGAGCTTCTTGAATCATTGTTTGGTTTTCAATCTCTGCAGTAAAACCGGTTTAGATGAATTCTGATTTTATTGACATTATGTTCTATTTCACCATTCTTGAAATTATGTGAAGATTCTTTTAATTTTCTCCTACTGTCTTTAGAGTCTAGCCTAATATTGATTTTTCCTTTTCATGCATTTTGAATCAAATAAAAGAATTTTAGCATGCAAGAAAAGACACTTTACTTGCTTGTGAGAGTAGTTTTGCAGATTTTCTTTGAGGGTACAACTTCATTTATCGCTTCTGCTCCTCCTGCAAGTCTTGGTTCAATGAAGCTGCCATTTAATCTTGAATTAAAATTTTGTCTTGATATAGATAAAGTTTTTATATTTTCTTAAACTGAAATATATTTGGTGCTACTCTTATAATCTTACATCTGTTCTAGGTACTATCGAGCACCTGAAATAATATTTGGTGCAACTAAATACACCACAGCCATTGACATTTGTTCTAGGTACGTACAGGCCGTTTAGTTGCTAAATTTTTTCCTTATTTCTATGCATTTTCGCTTTAAATTACTTAACAAATATTACTTTTTGGACTCTAGCCTCATTTCTTTGGTGAGAGTGGAGTAGACCAGTGCGTTTTATTAAGGTACGTTTTAAATATTTTAAAGATTCAAAGTATATATTTGAAACGACCTTATAGTATTAATTATTTGAAGTATGAATAAGTATGAATTAATTTTATTACCATATATGTAGCTTGCTTGTCCATTATAATTACAACAATAGTGACCTTCTCTCCAACCTTATTTTAAATATTTTAAAGATTCAAAGTATATAAATTTGGAAACTTGACGGGTTGCCTTATATCGAGTTGCAAGATATAATGGATCCTCCCTAGGTGTAACACGCCACGTATGATGAATCTTAAAAATTCAAAAGAATTGAAAAAGTTCTATCGCTATTGAATATTTATATAACCTTAATTTATTTCAGGTTTACGTATAAAAATTAAACTATGATTCTTTCTTGATATTATTATATTCAAATTACTATTTTGTTACATTTAAACATGTTTGATTTTAATATTTATTATTTTAAATGTCTTTAAAATTTATAACTAATTTTTACCAAAATAGTATTATTAATTATTATTTGAAGTATGAATAAGTTTTTATATTTTGGTTCAACTTAAGTATTATTTGATTCAACTTAAGTATGAATTAATTCTATTACCATATATGTAGCTTGCTTGTCCGTTCCTTATTTTAAATATTTTAAAGATTCAAAGTATATATTTGGAAACTTTGACGGGTTGCCTTATATCGATTTGCAAGATATAATGGATCCTCCTAGGTGTAACAATGCCACGTATGATGAATCTTAAAAATTCAAAAGAATTGAAAAAAGTTCTATCGCTAATGAATATTTATATAACCTTAATTTATTTCAGGTTTACTTATAAAAATTAAACTACGATTCTTTCTTGATATTATTATATTCAAATTACTATTTTGTTATATTAAACATGTTTGATTTTAATATTTATTATTTTTAAATGTCTTTAAAATTTTGTTATATTAATAAGATTTCCAAAAAGTTCTATGGAGCTTATAAATAATTCTATTGACCTTAAAAAGAATTAAAAATTTTAACATTGAATGGCCAATTATAAATTATTTTATCAACATAACATTATTGATCATTGTTTAAATATATTATAACTAATTTTTATCAAAATAGTATTAATATTGATCATTACTTAAATAAATTACATAACTCACATAACGTACATAACAACTTACATAACTTAACTAATACATGTAGTTTAATCTAATAATTTCCTTAAAAGCATATAGTTTAAAAGTTCAAATTTCATAACTTACATAATCTACATAACTTACATAAAACATAAATATATATCATATCAAGACTTACATAATAAACAACTTACGGTGAAACTTATTGCCAACTTTAGACTTCAACAACTACTGAAATGGATAGGACTTGGATGAATTTCTCAAGGGCAAGCAACGAGTATCAAAATGGAGTGCAATCTTTTTAGATTTTGCATTTCACAATTCAAGCCAAGAGAATATGATTCTTTGCCCGTGTAAGAAGTGTGGCAATATCTATTGGCATTATCGTGAAGTTGTCTCGAACATCTAATTGTTGATGGCTTCATTCGGGGTATAAAAATGGAATTTCCATGGAGAGTGTACAACTAGTGGAGCCTCTTGACGATTAATCCGGGTTATCCTTATAGTGGTTACCGTCAGCATGTTAGAGAAGATGACATGGAAGGTATGATGCGGGATGCATTTAATATGCGGAGTGAAAGTTTCCAATCATTTCCACCAAACTATGTTGCATCTGATGATTATAATATCGGTGGGAATACTTTTATGAAAACGAGAAGAAGTGTACCGGATGAACAACCGAATGAAGAAGCGGCGAAGTTCTACACGTTACTTGGTGAAATGAATGAAGAACTTTATGAGGGATCAAAATTTTTGAAAATGTCATTCTATATTCGCCTTTTCCACTTAAAATGTTTGGGAGGGTGGACCGGAAACTCTTTGACAATGCTGTTAGAGCTTTTGAGAGAAATGTTCCCATTTGCAAAAATCCCTCAATCATGTAAAGACATGAAGAAAGTGATAAAAGATTTGGGCCTTGGGTACAACAAAATTCATAGTTGCCCAAATGATTGCATGTTGTATTGGGGTGATCGGAGAAATCAACAGTCTTGTCATGTTTGCGGTAAATCTCGTTGGATGAATAGAGATGCAGAAGATGTTAATGAGGATGAATATGGGCCATTGTCAAGAAGGAAGCGAACAAGATTTTGCGATATTTCCGCTAATCCCAAGGCTTCAAAGGCTATTCATGTCGTCAAAGACAGCTGAGTTTATGACGTGGCATCATGATCAACGAACGGATGATGGATTATTAAGGCATCCTGCAGATTCTTTTGCATGGAAATCATTTGACAATAAATTTTCAAGCTTTGCAAGTGATCCTCGGAGTGTAAGGCTCGGGTTAGCATCTGACGGATTTAATCCTTTTAAAATCATGAGCACCTCGTACAGTACTTGGCCTGTGGTCATTGTTCCTTATAATTTGCCTCCATGGCTCTGCATGAAGCAATCTTCTTTGATATTATCTATGATTATCCCCGGAGAGAAAGGCCCCGGAAATGATATTGACATATATCTGCAGCCACTTATTGAAGAGTTAAAACAATTATGGGCGGGTGTTGAGACGTATGATGTATTGAGAAAGGAGAACTTTTACCTACGTGCTGCTTTGATGTGGACAATTAATGATTTCCCAGCATATGCGAATTTATCGGGTTGGAGTACCAAAGGACGTTATGCTTGTCCTTGTTGTGCTGCTCAAACATGTTCACAGTGGTTATATAATGGGAAGAATGTAACACCCGAACCCGTGACCGTCGCCGTGTCGGACACGAGGGGTTAATGGGCCAAATCTTCTCAAGGTACCAACCAATTTGGCATTTCCAGACAGGCTGGAAAACTGCGTCACTGTCGCCATAAAAATCATATCTCGAGTTTCGAAACTCGGAAACTGATTCCGTAAATTTTCCCTGAATTTAGACTCATATATTTATCCATGGATTTATTTCTAGAATTTTTGGTTGGGCCAATTGGTACAGTTTATTAGTTAAAGTCACCAATGTTACAGAAGTCGACTACACTGATCTTCGCGCGTTAAAACTTGAATATCTCTCTGTACAGGGCTTTAATACTGGTGCCGTTTGTTTCTAATGAAACTAGACTCAAAATGGAATCTGCACATATAAGGCATGACTTCTAATTCTTTCTGGATAATTTATAGTAAATTTTAAAAGTCACGACAGGGGACCCAGAAACCGTTCTGGCCCTGTCTCACGAGAACTTTAATATCTCTCAATATACTGCTCATATGGTCATTTCGTTCCATCCATATTAAACTAGATTCATCAAGGTTCAATTGCATAATTTATTCACTATTTAATTCTACTTCTACTATTTTTAGTGATTTTTCAATCTCACCTCACTGCTGCTGTCCGCAACAGTTACTGCAGTAGACTATGCCAATTTCATGAATCTTTCCTTGGCCTTAATCATCCATCAAACATGACACAAATTATGGCCACCTTATCAAAATTAAAGTTTCTAAGACTCGTGGCTATAGGTTCTAGCATCCCACTCGGCGACCACATAGGCCATTTTCACATGGCTTAAAGTTTACAACCCACAGTTCAACAAAATATAATAGCCTATACATGCCAAATGTTCTTCAACAACGAAGACAATACCAAAATATTTCAGCCGGTGTGATGACTTCAACGACGGTTCCGAGCACGCAACAATACGAGTCCAAGAGACCTAAAATGGGTGACAAGAAAACACCGAGTGAGTTTATAACTCAGTAAGTCATAAGCACTTTACAATTATCCATTAGCTAAATTCATCACAAAGTGAAACAATGAAACAAGGCTAGGTACTTCATCCATATCGAACTATACCATAATTCCTCGGACCTTTCGGTTCAATCTCATACCAAGCCATACATCCACATTTCATATTTATACGATAAGATATTTGAGGCATTTTCACACACTAACTCATTTTCACCACAATCACACAATTGCAATCATCACATAGATTTAAAGCTTACCAAGCTCAACCCGAGCATGAACATATTGCCTATTCGTCATGAGCTCAAGGTACTTACCCGATTCGCTGTCGGGATTAACTCGATAATGTCGCACACTCAGTGCCAATTGTAATACAAGAGCATATAGTGAATCCGCACACTTAGTGCTATATATTTTCAGCTCGCACACTTAGTGCTATAGAATCAAACTCGCACACTTAGTGCTGTACAATTTTAAACCCGCACACTTAGTGCCAATCTTGTCACCGTGTCCATTTATACCCGCACACTTAGTGCCGTGACCAATACCTTATGCATTTTGCTGCCTTTATACATTCAACAATGGCATCATTCCATACACATACATTTTCATTTACACATCAATTCATTAAACACAATTGCATATATATTATGATCATTTAAATCAATACCAAATATATGCTTAATGACTTACCTCGGATGTTGTCGCACGTTTTCAATGGCTATTCAATTACTTTGTCTTTCCCTTGTCCAACTTTGATCCTTTGAGTTCTTGAGCTAGTTCACACAAATTTAACTTATTAAAACCTCATTATGCTAGCTTATGGCCGAATATGACAAGGAGTTTAAATGGTCATATGGCCACCCTTTTGCTTGGATACACATTGGTCATGCACATTTTATATTACATCAAGCAATTCAATACAATTCATTCAAGCATCAAGGAAAAGCTAAGGCCCTCAATAGGCTACCTAAGGCCGAATATACACATCAACATATGTATTCGTTCATGTGGCGAACATACACATTCATGTTAAGGCCGATTTCCACACTTGATACATTCAACAAGTAAGGTCGCTTGTATCGACTTAACACCAATTTGATTCAAGTTCACAACTAGGCTAGTATGCATATATACACTAGTAAATCAAACACTAACATTTGTACTTCACCTTACTAGCACTTCTCATTCAAATGACATGAACAACGATCATAGTTTCCTTTTATTTCCTACCATGGCCAAATGCCATACAACACCATACCATGCATCATTACAAGCTTTACCTTTAGCATGCAAATAACATCCACAAATCCACCTTAGTTGAACCTTAACTCATCTTCATGCCTCACCACCACAACATCAAACATCAAACATCAATGATACCAAGAAGACAACACCCATGGCGAATATCATCCCCATTTCATGGTAAAGGTTTAGACCATGGGTTAGGTGGAACTCAAACTATCAACTAAAACATGCATAAATCTCATGGATAACATCAACATACCTTAGTCTAGCAAACTCCATGGCTGATTTTCTCAAGCTTCCCCCTTTCTTCTTAGTACATTCGGCCAAGCAAGGAGAAAATGAGAGAATGAACATTTTTTTCTTTCTTTCTTTGTTTTTGTTTCTCTCATGTACGGCAAGGGGGGAAAGCATCCACACTTTTTTTTTTTTTGTTATCATCATTTTCTTTTTTCCATTTCTTTAATGCTAACTTTCTTAATTTATTGTTTCCTACATGCATCACTAGTCTAACATGTTGGAGACATGTTTCCACCATAGTATGGCCGGCCATCATGCTTCATTTTGGCTAATTTGACATGCAAGGACAACACTTTCCCACATGTATTAATAGGCCACCTTACATTTGCCTAGCACATTTCTAAATTTTCTCACATAAGTCCTATTTGATAAAAATTCACTTACAATTAACAAAATCCAAACATGAAATTTTCACACATGCATATATATATATAATGAGCATCAATTATGATGGTTAATTATTATTATGACTTCGGTTTAGTTGTAACACCCTCGCCCGCATCCGGACAGGGACGGGTTCGAGGTGCTACGACTTTTACTAACACTTCCATACTAAACAGGGCCATGAAATCTCAAATAATTAAAAACTTTTCTTTTCACATGCAATTTGTCCCTTATGCGAGCTTACGAGGCCCAATACATGCATTCGGGGCGGTTCGGGACCCAATCGAGAACTCATGAAAAACTTAGAAAAATCTCTTGCGTTAAGGCTTCACACGCCCATGTGCTCAGGCCGTGTGGCTAGAAATAGTCTAATTATCAAGCCTTTTGTCACTCTCACACCACATGCATAGATACATACTTATCCAATAACACACAACGTGGCATAAATGAGCTCTTAAACATCTACAAACATGATATGCTCAAGTTATTTTCTTATGTAATAAATATTATAGAATTTGCCCATATCATTACCACATACTAGACATAACTATCATTACATCACAAACCATTCATGAAGCATTATTAACTATTTACCAATCACTTAATCCTGCATTAGTTACTAGCTCATCAATGAATCTCAATTCAATCTCTAGGCATACATGTTGTAAGCCACATCACAAGAAATAATAACATAAATGCATAAGAATAATCATATGGGCCCATAACGTCATTAGCCGACATAGGCCAATTTACATGACTAATACTACCTTAATAACAAGCCAATGCCTTTGGCTAAATCATAATATTACATACTCACATTAAAACCCTATACATGCCATAGACTCGAATCACTTGAGTTTACTTATCTCGATAACGTTAACTCGATAGGGTGATAATATCTCGACGGCCTCCAACCCGAGCTAACCTGGAACTCTAGAAAACATGGGAAAGAAAGGGGTAAGCTTTCGCTTAGTAAGTTCATATGAAAACAATAAGCAACTCATTAACTTGTTTTATCAATATTTACAACATATTTTCAAGTTCACTACAAGCTGTCTTTCTGAGCAACGGTCACTAAATTATTTATATCTGGAGCTACGAAACTACGAATTAAGTTCCGTTAATTTTCCTGAAACTAGACTTATTTTATTTTTTTCATAAAATTTCCAGAATTTTGGTTAAGCCAAATAGTACAGTTTATTAGTTAAAGTCTCCCTGTTTCAGGGTATGACCACTCTGACCCTGTACACTACAAACCGAATTTCTCCTGTACAAAATTCCAACGACCATTCCGTTTATTCCCCATAAAATAGACTCAATAAGGAATCCATTAATGTAAGGTATAACTCTTAATAATTTTGTACAATTTTGGTGAATTTCTAAAGTTAGAACAGGGATCTCGAATTCATTCAGACCCTGTTTCACAAGAATTCAAATATCAAACAATATGGAATTCTTTTTCTTCCTCTGTTTCTTTCATGTGAAAATAGACTCATTAAGCTTTAATACCATATTTTATTCTGCCTCTAACTCATTTTCCACTATTTTTAGTGTATTTTCAAAGTTACACTACTGCAGTAACTCAAATCTGTCAAGGCTAAATTACTCATTCATGATCATTGTTCATAATATTAATACAACACCATTTTATCCATCATGGTAAGAATACATATTATGCATCATAGATCATCACATATCAAGGCATTCTCATAGGATTAGTATACATACTTGCACAACTCGTAACATAACTCGAGTGCATACTCACCAATGACTTACCTCATTGAGACCATCATTAACTCTTTCCTTGGATTGCCCGTTGAACACTTGGAATACTAATTAGATACTGGAAAAGCCTTTGCACATAAGTGCTTCAATTGTAGCTAAAGCTACCTCATATCTCATGACATTTCAATGCTCACTCTCGAGCTAGTCATCTAGACTCATAATTCCTAGTGACATGTCACTCGTATCCTATTCTATTCCTAAGGTTCAAGCGGGATTTTTCCTCGTCTATTAAGGCTTTGTCTTATCATATTTCTATTAATTACATACACATTAATATCTGTACAATTCATGTAATGATAACATTTAAATACATGTATAGCATGGTATTGTTTACATACTGAACTTACCTCGATACCACAAATGTGAAAAGGACATACTAGTCCATAAATCGATTTCTTTCCGTTCTAGGTCCAAGTCTCAATTTTCATCATCTATAACATCACATTTAGCCTACCAATCAGTCACAATATTCATATGGGTCTAAAATCATATTTTACAAATTTTCATTTTGACTCCTAAACTTTTGCATATTTGCACTTTTGCCCCAATGCTCGTAAATTAATTTTTATTCAATTTCTATAAGGTTTAAGACATGCTGAACATTTTTCTCTTCTATGGCAACTCCAAATTTTCACTAATTCACACACTTATGACCAATTTGTAACTTTCACAATTTAACCCCTTTTTCACATTTTTACCGAAATTCATTGAATAAAACTCATATTTAACACATCAAACATTCATTATCCACTATAAATCATCAAAGCACAACCATATCATGAATGGGTAAATTTTAAACTCTAATTTCTCTTCATCAATTGGTAGAAATAGAAAATTTAAGCTTGAGGATCTCAAAATACGAAAATCATTAAAAGCGGGACAAAACCATACCTATATAAGCCATAAAAGCTTGGCGAATGGAGCTCATCCATGGCTGCTATTTTCTGTTCTTTCCCACGGTTGGAGAAGAAAGAATGAAAAAAAATGATAGCTTTTATCATTTGTCTTATTAGGTTATTTTAATTAATTTACAAAATTACCCTTTTTATTTCAACCAAATTTCAAAAATACCAAACAAATATCCATTCACTAACTTATTAAAGGAATAATTGTCACATAAGGACTTTCAATTTAAAACTCATAACAATTAGGCACCTCATATATAAAGAACTCAACTTTTGCACTTTTTTAGAATTTAGTCCTTTTGACTAAATTGAGTGCTCAAACGTCAAAATTTTTGAATAAAATTTTTACGAAATATTTTCATAAATTTATAGACTATAAAAATATAATAAAAATAAATTTTTTTTTTCGTCGGGTTTGTGGTCCCGAAACCACTGTTCCGACTAGACCCAAAATCGGGCTATTACATTTCTTCCCCCCTTTAGGGATTTTCGTCCCCGAAAATCTTACCAAAAAAAGTTGTTCTCTACTTTCACGAGTCACTTATATCTTTTTCTCACAACTTACAAAACAATTCCGCACAAGCTCATACTCAAGATTTCCTATAGCTTTTCCATAGTTGAGGTATAAGCCTCGGAGCTCAATTTGAAACACTGGAGACTGACATTCTTGGAACTATAAACTTAGAAACATACAACTCAGTCACATCGGTTGAATAATATATCTGTACATACTAAAATAATCATGCAGACTTCCATCATCAATCTTTCACAATTCAACTTGCATCTCTCCTTTTTCCTGGAAATGAGAGACATCCCGATCTGAAATTCATAATGATCCTTTATCATTTTCTTCCCTTGTCATAATCGACAATAATAATCTCGAATACATTTGATATTCGGCTTTACCTATAGACAATTCGACATCCTTTGAGCGAATAAACAAGATATCTTTGTGAACTCAGTACTCAATTCTCAGATACCCGAGTTTCTCAAGATGAAATCTTACTCAATTAATAGCAATAGAAACTAGAAATCAAATCCTCCTGCAATTCCAAATTAAAAGTCGAATCATCTTTGTACTTGTTTAATTTACCACTTATAGCCACATTTCTATACTCGATCATCAACTGTTTAGAAACTTTACTAACATGAATCAAATGATTCCAACTTCATAGATGTGGTCTTTTTATTAATCAGGATAACTATACTTATAACATCTCTCGAACAAGAGAAATCCAACTAATATGTTTCCATAACATACTTTCAAGAATAAAAACCCATCATTTCTGACTGTACGACTACTTACCAAAGAACACGTAACGGTATTCTCGAACCAGAGAATAAACTTAAATGCACATAACTCAGATTTACTTTTGCAGAATAACCATTCTTTACCCCAGAAATTTTAAAGAAATCTCGACACTGAAATCCCCACACTTCTATGATCGAGCCAGAAGCTTAATCATAACAGATTCTAATATCGCAAGTCAAAGATTACTCGTAAAGATAAACCAAGCTTGATAATTCTCGAAACAAGAACGATAGAAAAGCCAATATAAGAAATTCCAAGATATAAAGATTATACCAGAAATCTGAGAATATAATCCAGAAGAAAATAATAAAGATGATCCAAAAAATCCCTCAGAGAAAACCAGAAGGAAACTACTGTCTGTATGCTTTAGAATTTCTCATAATAGAGATAATATAATTCTCGCATATATAAACCATAATCAATAGAACATCAGAATAATCTTACATAGATTTTTACTGTCAACTTCATTCCAATATATCAGAATAGAAATCTGAAGAGATGGGGAAATGTAGATCATAACTAACTGGACCAATAGAACTTTTCATCTAATATCACGGTCTCAAACATCCTCACGGTAGAATTCCCACTCGAAAGGGATAACTATCGTATTCCCGAATAGAGGAAAACATAGAATACTCGGAGAGAAAGATAGCCATCACTTTTGTTTAATTGAATTCGTCATACTCGGACATACGTGCAAGTCCGACATTATTCCTCTAACTAATTACATCTTCGCTAATCTCATACTATTCCATTTTTGTACTCTTGGTTTCACTTTTGCAAGCTTATGCAACATATCTCTCGAGAATCTCATCGTAGAAATCTATTACGGTAAGGCGAAGATTGTAAAGCCTCTAAACTTTTGACTCTCAAGCAAATACATATTCAACAACAGCATAGCTTTCACATATTGATTCAAACATTTCAAATTTCCAACTTGTTATAAACACATTTTCACATATCTCAGTAATACATGTAACTTTATTTCATGCGAATATTAGCTAAACATAAGTGAATTTATCATAACTCAAACTTTCATTTCTTTTTCTCGAATTACCCTTAATGTTTTATCAAATTCCCATATTTAGTCTTAATCACTTGCCAATATTTATCAAATTGGAGAACGTCTTATGGTTTTGAGTACATCGCTTACTTGATGCCATAGTTCAACTATGGTCTTGTACTAGCTCTCATCCATCTGTGTCGATGCCGTGTCCCAGACAGGTCTTACACTGACACATGTAACCGTGCTGACGCATGTCCCATACATGTCTTACACTAGCACATCTCGTAGCCGACGCATGTCCCAGACATGTCTGACACTGGCTATCATCTCGAGGCCGATGCATGTCCCAGACATGTCTTACACTGGCTCTCATACTGTGGCTGATGCATGTCCCAGACATGTCTTACACTAGCCCTCGTCTCAATGCCGATGCCATGTCTCATACATGGTCTTACACTGGCACACAAATCTCATGTATTGCCATGGTCCAACCATAGTCTTTTCCGTCAATTCATTAGTGAACGATCGTACTCATTCCTGCGTTCCACCCAATTTGATCTTTCATTACAACTTTCATGCTATTGTGACATTTATGATTACATGAATCGAGATTATAAAGCATAACATTATTGCATATTGACTTCATCAATCCGGACATAAATGTTAACCTCATGTATATCTGATTATTAATCATGCAATAAAAGCATTCATACATACATTCATCATTTCAAGAAAATTTCTTTCTTTTCCTAAACACTTGGCCAAATCAAGTTGGACATTTAACATCGTATGAATACTAACATGCATAAAAGCATTTTTCACAACTTAACTGTGTTTTACTCCACTATTTCACATTCTTTAACTCAAGAGTATCACATAGTGAATACTAGTTCATATGAAAATCATGAATATCTTTTCATACCTTTCCCATTTTCAGCATGTCACAAGCATGATTCAATAACCTCAACTTTACTCTTATCTCTATCAAGATTTGCTCGGTTCGAACTCATTCCTGTCTTAATCAACAGTTTTGTTAGGGCCGAGAGATATCACACTATCACGAGTAATACTATGTCATGTATAGCTAGACTCTCTTACGCTAGGTTAGTCCGAGAACCGACTAAACCATGCTCTGATACCACTAAATGTAACACTCCTCGCCCGCATCCGACGCCGGGACGGGGTTCGAGGTGCTACCTGACTTTTACTAACACTTCCATACTAAACAGGGCCATGAAATCTCAAATAATTAAAAACTTTTCTTTTCACATGCAATTTGTCCCTTATGCGAGCTTACGAGGCCCAATACATGCATTCGAGGCGGTTCGGGACCCAATCGAGAACTCATGAAAAACTTAGAAAAATCTCTTGCGTTAAGGCTTCACACGCCCATGTGCTCAGTAGTGTGGCGAGAAATAGTCTAATTATCAAGCCTTTTGTCACTCTCACACCACATGCATAGATACATACTTATCCAATAACACACAACGTAGCATAAATGAGCTCTTAAACATCTACAAACATGATATGCTCAAGTTATTTTCTTATGTAATAAATATTATAGAATTTGCCCATATCATTACCACATACTAGACATAACTATCATTACATCACAAACCATTCATGAAGCATTATTAACTATTTACCAATCACTTAATCCTGCATTAGTTACTATCTCATCAATGAATCTCAATTCAATCTCTAGGCATACATGTTGTAAGCCACATCACAAGAAATAATAACATAAATGCATAAGAATAATCATATGGGCCCATAACGTCATTAGCCGACATAGGCCAATTTACATGACTAATACTACCTTAATAACAAGCCAATGCCTTTGGCTAAATCATAATATTACATACTCACATTAAAACCCTATACATGCCATAGACTCGAATCACTTGAGTTTACTTACTCGATAACGTTAACTCGATAGGGTGATAATATCTCGACGACCTCCAACCCGAGCTAACCTGGAACTCTAGAAAACATGGGAAAGAAAGGGTAAGCTTTAGCTTAGTAAGTTCATATGAAAACAATAAGCAACTCATTAACTTGTTTTATCAATGTTTACAACATATTTTCAAGTTCACTACAAGCTGTCTTTCTGAGCAACGGTCACTAAATTATTTATATCTGGAGCTACGAAATTACGAATTAAGTTCCGTTAATTTTCCCTGAAACTAGACTTATTTTATTTTTTTTCATAAAATTTCTAGAATTTTTGGTTAAGCCAAATAGTACAGTTTATTAGTTAAAGTCTCCCCTGTTTCAGGGTATGACCACTCTTACCCCTGTACACTACAAACCAAATTTCTCCCTGTAAAAAATTCCAACGACCATTCCGTTTATTCCCCATAAAAATAGACTCAATAAGGAATCCATTCATGTAAGGTATAACTCTTAATAATTTTTGTACAATTTTTGGTGAATTTCTAAAGTTAGAACAGGGGATCTCGAATTCATTCAGACCCTGTTTCACAAGAATTCAAATATCAAACAATATGGAATTCTTTTTCTTCCTCTGTTTCTTTCATGTGAAAATAGACTCATTAAGCTTTAATCCCATATTTTATTCTGCCTCTAACTCATTTTCCACTATTTTTAGTGTATTTTCAAAGTTACACTACTGCAGTAACTCAAATCTGTCAAGGCTAAATTACTCATTCATGATCATTGTTCATAATATTAATACAACACCATTTTATCCATCATGGTAAGAATACATATTATGCATCATAGATCATCACATATCAAGGCATTCTCATAGGATTAGTATACATACTTGCACAACTCGTAACATAACTCGAGTGCATACTCACCAATGACTTACCTCATTGAGACCATCATTAACTCTTTCCTTGGATTGCCCGTTGAACACTTGGAATACTAATTAGATACTCGGAAAAGCCTTTGCACATAAGTGCTTCAATTGTAGCTAAAGCTACCTCATATCTCATGACATTTCAATGCTCACTCTCGAGCTAGTCATCTAGACTCATAATTCCTAGTGACATGTCACTCGTATCCTATTCTATTCCTAAGGTTCAAGCGGATTTTTCCTCGTCTATTAAGGCTTTGTCTTATCATATTTCTATTAATTACATACACATTAATATCTGTACAATTCATGTAATGATAACATTTAAATACATGTATAGCATGGTATTGTTTACATACTGAACTTACCTCGATACCACAAATGTGAAAAGGACATACTAGTCCATAAATCGATTTCTTTCCGTTCTAGGTCCAAGTCTCAATTTTCATCATCTATAACATCACATTTAGCCTACCAATCAGTCACAATATTCATATGGGTCTAAAATCATATTTTACAAATTTTCATTTTGACTCCTAAACTTTTGCATATTTGCACTTTTGCCCCAATGCTCGTAAATTAATTTTTATTCAATTTCTATAAGGTTTAAGACATGCTGAACATTTTCTCTTCTATGGCAACTCCAAATTTTCACTAATTCACACACTTATGACCAATTTGTAACTTTCACAATTTAACCCCTTTTGACATTTTTACCGAAATTCATTGAATAAAACTCATATTTAACACATCAAACATTCATTATCCACTATAAATCATCAAAGCACAACCATATCATGAATGGGTAAATTTTAAACTCTAATTTCTCTTGGTCAATTGGTAGAAATAGAAAATTTAAGCTTGGGATCTAAAAATCGAAAATCATTAAAAGCGGGACAAAACCATACCTATATAAGCCATAAAAGCTTGGCGAATGGAGCTCATCCATGGCTGCTATTTTCTGTTCTTTCCACGGTTGAAGAAGAAAGAATGAAAAAAATGATAGCTTTTATCATTTGTCTTATTAGGTTATTTTAATTAATTTACAAAATTACCCTTTTATTTCAACCAAATTTCAAAATACCAAACAAATATCCATTCACTAACTTATTAAAGGAATAATTGTCACATAAGGACTTTCAATTTAAAACTCATAACAATTAGGCACCTCATATATAAAGAACTCAACTTTTGCACTTTTTACAATTTAGTCCTTTTGACTAAATTGAGTGCTCAAACGTCAAAATTTTGAATAAAATTTTTACGAAATATTTTCATAAATTTATAGACTATAAAATATAATAAAATAAATTTTTTTTTTCGTCGGGTTTGTGGTCCCGAAACCACTTTGTTAAACTAGACCCAAAATCGGGCTATTACATTTCTTCCCCCCTTTAGGGATTTTCGTCCCCGAAAATCTTACCAAAAAAAGTTGTTCTCTACTTTCACGAGTCACTTATATCTTTTTCTCACAACTTACAAAACAATTCCACACAAGCTCATACTCAAGATTTCCTATAGCTTTTCCATAGTTGAGGTATAAGCCTCGGAGCTCAATTTGAAACACTGGAGACTGACATTCTTGGAACTATAAACTTAGAAACATACAACTCAGTCACATCGGTTGAATAATATATCATACATACTAAAATAATCATGCAGACTTCCATCATCAATCTTTCACAATTCAACTTGCATCTCTCCTTTTCACGGAAATGAGAGACATCCCGAATCTGAAATTCATAATATCCTTTATCATTTTCTTCCCATCGTCATAATCGACAATAATAATCTCGAATACATTTGATATTCGGCTTTACCCTATAGACAATTCGACATCCTTTGAACGAATAAACAAGATATCTGCTTTGTGAACTCGTACTCAATTCTCTCAGATACCCGAGTTTCTCGATCTTGAAATCTTACTCGAATTAATAGCAATAGAAACCGAAATCAAATCCTCCCGCAATTCCAAATTAAAAGTCGAATCATGTTTGTACTTGTTTAATTTACCACTTATAGCCACATTTCTATACTCGATCATCAACTGTTTAGAAACTTTACTAACATGAATCAAATGATTCCAACTTCATAGATGTGGTCTTTTATTAATCGGGATAACTATACTTATAACATCTCTCGAACAAGAGAAATCCAACTAATATGTTTCCATAACATACTTTCAAGAATAAAACCCATCATTTCGATCGCATCGACTACTTACCAAAGAACACGAACGGTATTCTCGAACCGGAGAATAAACTTAAATGCACATAACTCAGATTTACTTTTGCGAATAACCATTCTTTACCCTAGAAATTTTAAAGAAATCTCGACATTGAAATCCCACACTTCTATGATCGAGCCGAAGCTTAATCATAACAGATTCTAATATCGCAAGTCAAAGATTACTCGTAAAGATAAACCAAGCTTGATAATTCTCAAACAAGAACGATAGAAAAGCCAATATAAGAAATTCCAAGATATAAAGATTATACCGAAATCGAGAATATAATCCGAAGAAAATAATAAAGATGATCCAAAAATCCCTCGGAGAAAACCGTAAGGAAACTAATCATCAGTATGCTTTAGAATTTCTCATAATAGAGATAATATAATTTCGCATATATAAACCATAATCAATAGAACATCGAATAATCTTACATAGATTTTTTCTTGTCAACTTCATTCCAATATATCGAATAGAAATCAAGAGATGGGGAAATGTAGATCATAACTAATCGGACCAATAGAACTTTTCATCTAATATCACGGTCTCCAACATCCTCACACAAGAGAATTCCCACTCGAAAGGGATAACTATCGTATTCCCGAATAGAGGAAAACATAGAATACTCGAAGAGAAAGATAGCCATCACTTTTGTTTAATTGAATTCGTCATACTCGGACATCCGTGCAAGTCCGACATTATTCCTCTAACTAATTACATCTTCGCTAATCTCATACTATTCCATTTTGTACTCTTAGGTTTCACTTTTGCAAGCTTATGCAACATATCTCTCGAGAATCTCATCGAGAAATCTATTCGGTAAGGCGAAGATTGTAAAGCCTCTAAACTTTTGACTCTCAAGCAAATACATATTCAACAACAGCATAGCTTTACATATTGATTCAAACATTTCAAATTTCCAACTTGTTATAAACACATTTTAACATATCTCAATAATACATGTAACTTTATTTCATGCGAATATTAGCTAAACATAAGTGAATTTATCATAACTCAAACTTTCATTTCTTTTCTCGAATTACCCTTAATGTTTTATCAAATTCCCATATTTAGTCTTAATCACTTGCCAATATTTATCAAATTGGAGAACGTCTTATGGTTTTGAGTACATCGCTTACTTGATGCCATAGTTCAACTATGGTCTTGTACTAGCTCTCATCCATCCGTGTCGATGCCGTGTCCTGCACAGTGTCTTACACGACACATGTAACCGTCTTGACGCATGTCCTATACATGTCTTACACTAGCACATCTCGTAGCCGACGCATGTCCCGACATGTCGACATCGGCTATCATCTCGAGGCCGATGCATGTCCTGGACATGTCTTACATCGCTCTCATCATGTGGTGATGCATGTCCTGACATGTCTTACACTAGCCCTCGTCTCAATGCCGATGCCATGTCTCATACATGGTCTCACACTGCACACAAATCTCATGTATTGCCATGGTCCAACCATAGTCTTTTCAGTCAATTCATTAGTGAGCGATCGTACTCATTCCCTGCGTTCAACCCAATTTGATCTTTCATTACAACTTTCATGCTATTGTGACATTTATGATTACAGAATCGAGATTATAAAGCATAACATTATTGCATATTGACTTCATCAATCTAGACATAAATGTCAACCTCATGTATATCTGATTATTAATCATGCAATAAAAGCATTCATACATACATTCTGTCATTTCAAGAAAATTTCTTTCTTTTCCTAAACACTTGGCCAAATCAAGTTGGACATTTAACATCGTATGAATACTAACATGCATAAAAGCATTTTTCACAACTTAAGCGTGTTTTACTCCACTATTTCACATTCTTTAACTCAAGAGTATCACATAGTGAATACTAGTTCATATGAAAATCATGAATATATTTTCATACCTTTCCCATTTTCAAGATGTCACAAGCATGATTCAATAACCTCAACTTTACTCTTATCTCTATCAAGATTTGCTCGGTTCGAACTCATTCTGTCTTAATCAACAGTTTTGTTAGGGTAGAGATATCACACTATCACGAGTAATACTATGTCATGTATAGCTAGACTCTCTTACGCTAGGTTAGTCCGAGAACCGACTAAACCATGCTCGATACCACTAAATGTAACACCCTCGCCGCATCCGACGCCGGGACGGGTTCGAGGTGCTACGACTTTTACTAACACTTCCATACTAAAGCAGGCCATGAAATCTCAAATAATTAAAACTTTTCTTTTCACATGCAATTTGTCCCTTATGCGAGCTTACGAGGCCCAATACATGCATTCAAGGTTCGGGACCCAATCGAGAACTCATGAAAAACTTAGAAAAATCTCTTGCGTTAAGGCTTCACACGCCCATGTGCTCAGCCGTGTGGCGAAATAGTCTAATTATCAAGCCTTTTGTCACTCTCACACCACATGCATAGATACATACTTATCCAATAACACACAACGTGGCATAAATGAGCTCTTAAACATCTACAAACATGATATGCTCAAGTTATTTTCTTATGTAATAAATATTATAGAATTTGCCCATATCATTACCACATACTAGACATAACTATCATTACATCACAAACCATTCATGAAGCATTATTAACTATTTACCAATCACTTAATCTCGCATTAGTTACTAGCTCATCAATGAATCTCAATTCAATCTCTAGGCATACATGTTGTAAGCCACATCACAAGAAATAATAACATAAATGCATAAGAATAATCATATGGGCCCATAACGTCATTAGCCGACATAGGCCAATTTACATGACTAATACTACCTTAATAACAAGCCAATGCCTTTGGCTAAATCATAATATTACATACTCACATTAAAACCCTATACATGCCATAGACTCGAATCACTTGAGTTTACTTACTCTCGATAACGTTAACTCGATAGGGTGATAATATCTCGACGGCCTCCAACCCGAGCTAACCTGGAACTCTAGAAAACATGGGAAAGAAATGGGTAAGCTTTAAGCTTAGTAAGTTCATATGAAAACAATAAGCAACTCATTAACTTGTTTTATCAATGTTTACAACATATTTTCAAGTTCACTACAAGCTGTCTTTCTGAGCAACAGTCACTAAATTATTTATATCTGAGCTACGAAACTACGAATTAAGTTCCGTTAATTTTCCTGAAACTAGACTTATTTTATTTTTTTCATAAAATTTCCAGAATTTTGGTTAAGCCAAATAGTACAGTTTATTAGTTAAAGTCTCCCTGTTTCAGGGTATGACCACTCTTACCCTGTACGCTACAAACCGAATTTCTCCTGTACAAAATTCCAACGACCATTCCGTTTATTCCCCATAAAATAGACTCAATAAGGAATCCATTCATGTAAGGTATAACTCTTAATAAGTTTTGTACAATTTTGGTGAATTTCTAAATTTAGAACAGGGATCTCGAATTCATTCAGACCCTGTTTCACAAGAATTCAAATATCAAACAATATGGAATTCTTTTTCTTCCTCTGTTTCTTTCATGTGAAAATAGACTCATTAAGCTTTAATCCCATATTTTATTCTGCCTCTAACTCATTTTCCACTATTTTAGTGTATTTTCAAAGTTACACTACTGCAGTAACTCAAATCTGTTAAGGCTAAATTACTCATTCATGATCATTGTTCATAATATTAATACAACACCATTTTATCCATCATGGTAAGAATACATATTATGCATCATAGATCATCACATATCAAGGCATTCTCATAGGATTAGTATACATACTTGCACAACTCGTAACATAACTCGAGTGCATACTCACCAATGACTTACCTCATTGAGACCATCATTAACTCTTTCCTTGGATTGCCCGTTGAACACTTGGAATACTAATTAGATACTGGAAAAGCCTTTGCACATAAGTGCTTCAATTGTAGCTAAAGCTACCTCATATCTCATGACATTTCAATGCTCACTCTCGAGCTAGTCATCTAGACTCATAATTCCTAGTGACATGTCACTCGTATCCTATTCTATTCCTAAGGTTCAAACGGGATTTTTCCTCGTCTATTAAGGCTTTGTCTTATCATATTTCTATTAATTACATACACATTAATATCTGTACAATTCATGTAATGATAACATTTAAATACATGTATAGCATGGTATTGTTTACATACGAACTTACCTCGATACCACAAATGTGAAAAGGACATACTAGTCCATAAATCGATTTCTTTCCGTTCTAGGTCCAAGTCTCAATTTTCATCATCTATAACATCACATTTAGCCTACCAATCAGTCACAATATTCATATGGGTCTAAAATCATATTTTTACAAATTTTCATTTTGACTCCTAAACTTTTGCATATTTGCACTTTTGCCCCAATGCTCGTAAATTAATTTTTATTCAATTTCTATAAGGTTTAAGACATGCTGAACATTTTCTCTTCTATGGCAACTCCAAATTTTCACTAATTCACACACTTATGACCAATTTGTAACTTTCACAATTTAACCCTTTTTGACATTTTTACCAAATTCATTGAATAAAACTCATATTTAACACATCAAACATTCATTATCCACTATAAATCATCAAAGCACAACCATATCATGAATGGGTAAATTTTAAACTCTAATTTCTCTTCATCAATTGGTAGAAATAGAAAATTTAAGCTTGGGATCTCAAAATACGAAAATCATTAAAAGCGGGACAAAACCATACCTATATAAGCCATAAAAGCTTGGCGAATGGAGCTCATCCATGGCTGCTATTTTCTGTTCTTTCCACGGTTGGAGAAGAAAGAATGAAAAAAATGATAGCTTTTATCATTTGTCTTATTAGGTTATTTTAATTAATTTACAAAATTACCCTTTTATTTCAACCAAATTTCAAAAATACCAAACAAATATCCATTCACTAACTTATTAAAGGAATAATTGTCACATAAGGACTTTCAATTTAAAACTCATAACAATTAGGCACCTCATATATAAAGAACTCAACTTTTGCACTTTTTACAATTTAGTCCTTTTGACTAAATTGAGTGCTCAAACGTCAAAATTTTGAATAAAATTTTTACGAAATATTTTCATAAATTTATAGACTATAAAATATAATAAAATAAATTTTTTTTTTTTCGTCGGGTTTGTGGTCCCGAAACCTTTATTCGACTAGACCCAAAATCGGGCTATTACATTTCTTCCCTTTAGGATTTTCGTCCCTAGAAAATCTTACCAAAAAGTTGTTCTCTACTTTCACGAGTCACTTATATCTTTTTCTCACAACTTACAAAACAATTCCACACAAGCTCATACTCAAGATTTCCTATAGCTTTTCCATAGTTGAGGTATAAGCCTCGGAGCTCAATTTGAAACACTGGAGACTGACATTCTTGGAACTATAAACTTAGAAACATACAACTCAGTCACATCGGTTGAATAATATATCTGTACATACTAAAATAATCATGCAGACTTCCATCATCAATCTTTCACAATTCAACTTGCATCTCTCCTTTTTCCTGGAAATGAGAGACATCCCGATACGAAATTCATAACAGTCCTTTATCATTTTCTTCCCACTGTCATAACTGACAATAATAATCTCGAATACATTTGATATTCGGCTTTACCCTATAGACAATTCGACATCCTTTGAACTAATAAACAAGATACTGCTGTGAACTCAGACTCAATTCTCTCAGATACCCGAGTTTCTCAAGATCAAATCTTACTCGAATTAATAGCAATAGAAACCGAAATCAAATCCTCCTCGCAATTCCAAATTAAAAGTCGAATCATCTTTGTACTTGTTTAATTTACCACTTATAGCCACATTTCTATACTCTGATCATCAACTGTTTAGAAACTTTACTAACATGAATCAAATGATTCCAACTTCATAGATGTGGTCTTTTTATTAATCAGGATAACTATACTTATAACATCTCTCGAACAAGAGAAATCCAACTAATATGTTTCCATAACATACTTTCAAGAATAAAAACCCATCATTTACATTTATCGACTACTTACCAAAGAACACGTAACGGTATTCTCGAACCAGAGAATAAACTTAAATGCACATAACTCAGATTTACTTTTGCAGAATAACCATTCTTTACCCTAGAAATTTTAAAGAAATCTCGACATTGAAATCCCCACACTTCTATGATCGAGCCAGAAGCTTAATCATAACAGATTCTAATATCGCAAGTCAAAGATTACTCGTAAAGATAAACCAAGCTTGATAATTCTCGAAACAAGAACGATAGAAAAGCCAATATAAGAAATTCCAAGATATAAAGATTATACCAGAAATCGAGAATATAATCCGTAAGAAAATAATAAAGATGATCCAAAAATCCCTCGAGAAAACCGTAAGAAACTATCATCGTATGCTTTAGAATTTCTCATAATAGAGATAATATAATTCTCGCATATATAAACCATAATCAATAGAACATCAGAATAATCTTACATAGATTTTTACTGTCAACTTCATTCCAATATATCAGAATAGAAATCTGAAGAGATGGGGAAATGTAGATCATAACTAACTGGACCAATAGAACTTTTCATCTAATATCACGGTCTCCGACATCCTCACACAAGTAGAATTCCCACTCGAAAGGGATAACTATCGTATTCCCGAATAGAGGAAAACATAGAATACTCGAAGAGAAAGATAGCCATCACTTTTGTTTAATTGAATTCGTCATACTCGGACATCTGTGCAAGTCCCACATTATTCCTTTTTTTATTTTTTTTTTATATTTTTAGAATTTTTTAAGCCAAATTGTAAGGAAATTATAATTCTTGTTTTTTAAAAAATTTTACCCTGGAAAATACAAATTTTACAAACATCCTTAAATTCCAAAATTTTTATTTCCCATTTAAAATAAAAATAAATCCAAAAATTAACCTCTTAAAATTTTTTGGTCTTTTTGGAAAATTTCAAAAGTTTTGAAAATCTTTTTAAAAGTTTCCAATTAAATATTTCCATGAATTCCCCTTTTTTTTTCCTTTCCTGTTTTTAGTTTTAAATTAAATTTTTTTAAAAACCATTTTTTTTCCCTTTTTAAATTTTTAAATTTTATACAAATTTTACATCTGAAAACTTTAAATTGTAAAATAATTTAAATTTAAAAAACCCATTTTTTTTTTTCCAACCAATTTTATCCAAAACAAAATAAATTTAAAATCAAATTCAAATTTAATTTAAAATTTAATTTTAAAATTTTATTTTGACCCCCTTTTAATTTTTAAAATCCAAATTTTTTTTCCTTTTTAAACCAAAATTTTCCTTTTCCTTTAAATTTTTCCTTTTAACAAAACCTTTTAATAAATTTAATTTTTAAAACTTTTAAAAATTTTAATAATTTCTTTTAAAAAAAAATTTTTTTCTCAAAACAAACTAAAAGGGAAAAAAACTTAACCAAAAGGGGAATAATTTACTTTTCAATTTCAAAAAATTTTTAAAAGGTTTTTTTTTAAAATTTTTAAATTTTACAAATTATTTTTTTTTTAAAAAAAAAAAATTAATTTTTAAAATAATTTTTTGGTTTTTAAAATTTAAAAAAACAATTTAAAATTTAAAAAACCAAACCCCTTTTTTTTCTAAATTTTAAGTCAATTTTAAAATTTTTAAAACAAAAATTTTAAAAATTTAAAAAATAAAAAATTTTTTTTTTTTGGGTCCTTTTACAAAATGCTTTAAACCAAATTTTATAAAATTTTTCCCAAAATTTTTCTAAATTAATTTTTAAATTAAAAAAATTTTTTTTGGGTTTCCCTTTTCCTTTAGGAAAATCCAATTTTTCCTTTAAAAAAACAAAAATTTTTAAATTTTTAACCACAAATTTCCCTTTTTTCAATTTTAAAAAACCCATTAAATAAAATCCCATTTTAAAATTTAAATTTTTCCATTTAAAAAAACCAAAACAAAAAAACATAAAATTTTTAAATTTTAAACTCAATCTTAAATTTGAAATTTAAAAAAACTTTAAAAACCCCAAATTTTCCAAATAAAAAGAACAAAACCTTTTTTAATAAATAAAACCAAAAATTTTTCTCCATTTCCTTTTCTTTCTTTCCCAAAATTGAAAAAATTTAAAAAAAAATGTTCTTTTTAATTTTCAAATTATTTTAATTTTTAAAAAAATTTCAACCAAATTTAAAATTTCCAAACAAATACCTTAAATTTTAAAAAAATAATTTAATAAACCCTTCAAAAAATTTTCCCAAAAACTTAAAATTTCAACCAAATTTCAAAAATACCAAACAAATATCCATTCACTAACTTATTAAAGGAATAATTGTCACATAAGGACTTTCAATTTAAAACTCATAACAATTAGGCACCTCATATATAAAGAACTCAACTTTTGCACTTTTTACAATTTAGTCCTTTTGACTAAATTGAGTGCTCAAACGTCAAAATTTTCGAATAAAATTTTACGAAATATTTTCATAAATTTATAGACTATAAAAATATAATAAAATAAATTTTTTTTCGTCGGGTTTGTGGTCCCGAAACCACTGTTCCGACTAGACCCAAAATCGGGCTATTACATTAGTGGTCCCGAAACCACTTTCCGACTAGGGTCAATTTAGGGATGTCACAACTCTCCCCCACTTAAGAAATTTTCGTCCCGAAAATCTTACAGTAAATAGGCTCGGTATCGCTCTTTCATGGAGTCCTCAAGTTCCCAAGTGGCTTCTTCCATTCCGTGTTTATGCCACAACACCTTCACTAACGGGATTTTCCTATTGCGCAACTCTTTACTTCACGCCTCATAATGCGAACCGGTTCCTCTTCATAGCTCAAATTAGGCTGAATCTCAATCTCGGATGGAGCAATTACGTGCGATGGATCAGACCTATATCGTCGAAGCATCGAGACATGAAAACGTTGTAGAATCCTTTCGAGCTCGGGGCAAAATTAATCGATATGCGATCGACCCAACTCGTTCGGATACTTCATATGGCCCGATGAACCTCGGACTCAATTTGCCCTTACGACCAAATCTAAGCACCTTCTTCCAAGGTGAAACTTTGAGAAAGACCTTGTCTCCAACCCGATATTCAATAACTTTTCTTTTCAAACCGCATACGACTTTTGGCGATCCAAGCAACTTTCAAACTTTCACGAATTACTCGAACTCTTTGCTCGGCATCCTTAACCAAATCAACCTCAAGAATTTACCTTCACTAAGTTCAGGTCGAATAATGGGGTACGGCATTTACGACCGTATAAAGCCTCGTAAGGCACCATCTTAATACTTGATTGAAAGCTATTGTTGTAAGCGAATTCAATCAAAGGCGATACTGCTTCCATGAACCACTAAACTCAAGGATACAACATCTCAACATATCCTCGAGTATTTGAATTATCCGTTCGGATTGACCATCGGTTTGGGGGTGAAAGGCGGTGCTGAAATGCAACTTGGTACCCAAAGCTTCTTGCAACTTCTTCCAAAATCGCGAGGTAAATCTCGGATCTCTATCCGACACGATGGAAATAGACACCCGTGTAATCTCACAACCGAGAAAGCGTACAATTGGCTAGTTTGTCCATTGAAAATCCGACGTCGGGGATAAAGTGAGCCGACTTAGTCGGTCTATCGACAACGACCCAAATCGCATCCTTCTTACTCACCGACAATGGCGGTCCGGATACAAAGTCCATTGTGACTCGATCCCATTTCCACTCGGGTATCGTGATCGGTGAAGTAATCTGAAGGCACTTGATGTTCCGCTTTCACTTGTTGACATATTAAACATCTCAAACAAAATCGAGATGTCTCGTTTCATACCATGCCACCAAAATCGACGTTTCAAATCGTTGTACATCTTCGTACTCCCGGGTGGATTGCCATTCGGCTACAATGGGCTTCGTTCAAAATTATTGGAATAAGTTCAATTCTTTGGAACACAGACGACTTCGAACCTCAAACAATCGTCATCATTGATTTGAAATTCGAGTCCTTGTTCGAACACACTCATCCCGCTTTGCAACCAACTCATCGTCGACTTTCCGAGCTTCACGAATTTGACGTATCAATAATGGTTTGGCTTTCAATTCAGCTACTAACACATTGTCGGGTAGGATAGACAAGTGTACATTCATCATTTCATAAAGCAACAAAGTGATTTCGCTTAAGGCATCCGCAACCACATTAGCCCTTCGGGTGATAATCAATGACGAGCTCATAATCTTTTAACAACTCGAGCCATCGCCTTTGTCGCAGATTTAAGTCTCTTTGGGTCATCAAATATTTGAGACTTTTGTGATCCGAATACACATGGCACTTCTCACCAAATAAGTAATGTCGCCATATCTTTAAGGCGAATATGGTGGCGACCAATTCGAGATCATGGGTCGGATAATTTTTCTCATGTGGCTTTAATTGTCTCGACGCGCAGGCCACAACTCGCCTTCTTGCATCAATACGCAACCCAACCCAAGTAGGGATGCGTCACTATAAATGACAAACTCTTTGCCCGATTAGGGTTGCACTAGAATTGGGGCTTCATCAAATAAGCTTTCGGTTGATCGAAACTTTTTCGACATTTCTCCGTCCATTCGAACTTAACATCCTTTTGGAGTAGCCGTCATTGGCGTGGCTATCGTCGAGAAACCTTTTACAAATCGTCGATAATAACCGCAAGCCCCAAAAGCTCCTAACCGGTAACATTCCTTGGTGGTTTCCAATCGACTATGGCGTAATTTTGTTTGGGTCCACCCGACACCGATCACGGACACCACGTGCCCAAAAAGCTAACCTCTTTCAACCAAAATTCACATTTCTTGAACTTTGCGTATAACGCTTATCTCGTAAGATTTGCAACACTAGCCTCGGTGTTCAAAGATGTTCGGTTTCATCTCTCGAATAGACCAAAATGTCATCGATAAATACAACTACGAACCGATCCAAGTATGGCCTGAAAATTCTATTCATTAAATCCATAAACACCGCAGGGCATTAGTGAGCCAAACGGCATCACCAAGAATTCGTAGTGACCGTACCTCGTTCTAAAAGCGGTTTTGGGTATGTCCGATTCTCGGACCCTCAACCGATTGTACCCGACCTCAAATCTATCTTTGAAAACACCGAGGCTCCCTTTAATTGATCAAACAAATCGTCAATTCGTGGCAATGGATATTTATTCTTTATCGTCACTTTATTGAGTTGACGATAGTCGATGCACAACCTCATGGTTCCGTCCTTCTTCTTCACAAACAATACAGTGCGCCCATGGAGAAAAACTTCGGTCGGCGAAACTTCTATCCGTCAATTCTTGCAATTGAACCTTCAACTCCTTTAATTCCGTTAATGCCATACGATACGGGGCTATTGAAATCGGCGTAGTACCCGTACAACCGATGCGAATTCCACTTCTCGAACCGGTGGCAATCCGGTAACTCCTCGGGAAAAACATCGAATACTCACAAACCACTGGTACCGATTCGAGTTTCCTTTTCGTCTCTTTACTTCCAAACACATACGCAAGGTATGTTTCACACCCTTTTCACATACCTCCGGCGGTCATAGAAGATATTATCATTGGCGTTCCTTTTAAATCGATGAGACTCGACTCGGACTACCTCATTATTTGCACTCCTCAAATCAATGGTTTTCCTTTTGCGATCCACCAACGCATCATGTACGGTCACCAATCCATACCAAGAATAACATCAAATTCATGAAATGGTAGAAGCATCGGATCGGTAGAAAAATAGGATTCTCGAATTATTAGGGGCATCTCTTGCACACTTTATCAACGAGCACGTATTGACCCAAAGGGTTTGACACTGAATTACGAACTCGAGAGACTCAACGGTAGAGTCTTCTTTGGATGCCGAGGTTTCACATACATATGAGTGAGTAGAGCCGGGTCAATCAATGTAATCACAATAGTATCAAAGAGAGTAAAAGTACCAGTGATAACGTCGGGGAGGATGCCTCCTCTCGTGCGGATGGCATATGCTCTAGTAGAGCACGGGTCTTGGATCGGACAGCCGTATTAGAGGCTCCTCTCTGATTACCACCCCTACCTCCAGAGATTCTCGGGGGCCTACCTCTAGCCGTCGTTCCACTAGGTCTTGCACCTTGCGTCTTATTCCTCTCATCTAGCTCCGTGCAATCTCTAATGAAGTGGTCCTTCGAACCGCATCCATAACAGGCCCTATTAACAGACTTACCCCAACATTCACCTAGGTGTCGTCTTCCACATTGGGGGCATTCGGTCTCTCTTGACGATTATTGCCCACACTAGCTATCAAGTAGCTCGAGTCCGTCAATGGTCGGGCTCTAATGGAAATTCCATGATCGTCCTTGACTTATGGTGTCCTCCACGAACCTCTTTACAGCCGAGAACGGAGCTTTACTAAATCGATCTTTTACGGTAATCTCTTGCTTCAAATTCAGCCTTCTTCTTCTCCTTCCCAAGTTCTTCCGCCTTGCAGGCTCGTTCGACTAGTGTCACGAACTCCTTTATCTCCAAAATTCCCACTAGTAACTTTAACTCTTCATTCAATCCTTCTTCAAATCTTTTGCACATCGCAACCTCATCAGCCACACACTCCGAGCATACCGACTAAGTCTTACGAACTCATGTTCGTATTCGAATCTGATCATCAAGCCTTGCTTGAGTTCCAAGAATTCCTTACGCTTCGATCGATGAGCTGTTGACTAATGTATTTCTTTCGAAATTGGATTGAAAGAAATCCCAAGTAACTCGTTCATTTGGGACTATGGAAATTAAAGTCCTCCACCAATAGTAAGTGAGTCTCTTAACAAGGATATAGCACACTTAAGACATTCATCGGTGTGCATGCAGTTCATCTAACACTCTAATGGTGTTATCGAGCGAACTCGGCCTTTTCGGCATCATCAAGAACTATGGCCTTGAACTCCTCGGCCCCATGCTTCCTAATCAAGTCCACGGTGGTTTACTCGACCTCACGGGATCGATGAATCGGAGGCATTGCGGGCTCTTGGGGTGGAGTATTTAAATTCGGGAATGGTTGGACAGTAGGGTTGGATCGGGCATATTGCGCGACCCACTCATTCATCATGGTGAAGAAGGCTTGTTTCGCCTTCATTTTGATTATTCGCGGATGATCGAGGCTCAGCAGGCGGTGTCCCTTGCGCAGGATCAGCCGCTACACTTTCAACGTCATCCGCCAAGGGTCTCTCTACCGGTTCCATTGCTAATCAAAACAAAAATTTCAACCGTCAAGTCATCACATTATTAAGCACTAACAATTTGGCATGTATAGCTAGACTCACACGCGCTATGGTAGTCCTAGAACCGACTAAACCATAGCTCTGATACCAATGAAATGTAACACCCCGAACCCGTGACCGTCGCCGGTGTCGGACACGAGGGGTTAATGGGCCAAATCTTCTCAAGGTACCAACCAATTTGGCATTTCCAGACAGGCTGGAAAACTGCGTCACTGTCGCCATAAAAATCATATCTCGAGTTTCGAAACTTGGAAACTGATTCCGTAAATTTTCCCTGAATTTAGAATCATATATTTATCCATGGATTTATTTCTAGAATTTTTGGTTGGGCCAATTGGTACAGTTTATTAGTTAAAGTCACCAATGTTACAGAAGTCGACTACACTGACCTTCGCGCGTTAAAACTTTAATATCTCTCTGTACAGGGCTTTAATACTGGTGCCGTTTGTTTCTAATGAAACTAGACTCAAAATGGAATCTGCACATATAAGGAATTACTTCTAATTATTTCTGGATAATTTATAGTAAATTTTAAAAGTCACAACAGGGGACCCAGAAACCGTTCTGGCCCTGTCTCACGAGAACTTTAATATCTCTCAATATACTGCTCATATGGTCGTTTCGTTCCATCCATATTAAACTAGATTCATCAAGGTTTAATTTCATAATTTATTCACTATTTAATTCTACTTCTACTATTTTAGTGATTTTCAATCTCACCTCACTGCTGCTGTCCGCAACAGTTACTGCGATAGACTATGCCAATTTCATGAATCTTTCCTTGGCCTTAATCATCCATCAAACATGACACAAATTATGGCCACCTTATCAAAATTAAAGTTTCTAAGACTCGTGGCTATAGGTTCTAGCATCCCACTCGGCGACCACATAGGCCATTTTCACATGGCTTAAAGTTTACAACCCACAGTTCAACAAAATATAATAGCCTATACATGCCAAATGTTCTTCAACAACGAAGACAATACCAAAATATTTCAGCGGTGTGATGACTTCAACGACGGTTCCGAGAACGCATAACAATACGAGTCCAAGAGACCTAAAATGGGTGACAAGAAAACACCGAGTGAGTTTATAACTCAGTAAGTCATAAGCACTTTACAATTATCCATTAGCTAAATTCATCACAAAGTGAAACAATGAAACAAGGCTAGGTACTTCATCCATATCGAACTATACCATAATTCCTCGGACCTTTCGGTTCAATCTCATACCAAGCCATACATCCACATTTCATATTTATACGATAAGATATTTGAGGCATTTTCACACACTAACTCATTTTCACCACAATCACACAATTGCAATCATCACATAGATTTAAAGCTTACCAAGCTCAACCCGAGCATGAACATATTGCCTATTCGTCATGAGCTCAAGGTACTTACCCGATTCGCTGTCCGGGATTAACTCGATAATGTCGCACACTCAGTGCCAATTGTAATACAAGAGCATATAGTAAATCCGCACACTTAGTGCTATATATTTTCAGCTCGCACACTTAGTGCTATAGAATCAAACTCGCACACTTAGTGCTGTACAATTTTAAACCCGCACACTTAGTGCCAATCTTGTCACAGTGTCCATTTATACCCGCACACTTAGTGCCGTGACCAATACCTTATGCATTTTGCTGCCTTTATACATTCAACAATGGCATCATTCCATACACATACATTTTCATTTACACATCAATTCATTAAACACAATTGCATATATATTATGATCATTTAAATCAATACCAAATATATGCTTAATGACTTACCTCGGATGTTGTCGCACGTTTTCAATGGCTATTCAATTACTTTGTCTTTCCCTTGTCCAACTTTGATCCTTTGAGTTCTTGAGCTAGTTCACACAAATTTAACTTATTAAAACCTCATTATGCTAGCTTATGGCGAATATGACAAGGAGTTTAAATGGTCATATGGCCACCCTTTTGCTTGGATACACATTGGTCATGCACATTTTATATTACATCAAGCAATTCAATACAATTCATTCAAGCATCAAGGAAAAGCTAAGGCCCTCAATAGGCTACCTAAGGCCGAATATACACATCAACATATGTATTCGTTCATGTGGCCGAACATACACATTCATGTTAAGGCCGATTTCCACACTTGATACATTCAACAAGTAAGGTCGCTTGTATCGACTTAACACCAATTTGATTCAAGTTCACAACTAGGCTAGTATGCATATATACACTAGTAAATCAAACACTAACATTTGTACTTCACCTTACTAGCACTTCTCATTCAAATGACATGAACAACGATCATAGTTTCCTTTTATTTCCTACCATGGCCAAATGCCATACAACACCATACCATGCATCATTACAAGCTTTACCTTTAGCATGCAAATAACATCCACAAATCCACCTTAGTTGAACCTTAACTCATCTTCATGCCTCACCACCACAACATCAAACATCAAACATCAATGATACCAAGAAGACAACACCCATGGCGAATATCATCCCCATTTCATGGTAAAGGTTTAGACCATGGGTTAGGTGGAACTCAAACTATCAACTAAAAACATGCATAAATCTCATGGATAACATCAACATACCTTAGTCTAGCAAACTCCCATGGCTGATTTTCTCAAGCTTCCCCCCCTTTCTTCTTAGTACATTCGGCCAAGCAAGGAGAAAATGAGAGAATGAACATTTTTTTTCTTTCTTTCTTTGTTTTGTTTCTCTCATGTACTGCAAGGGGGGAAAGCATCCACACTCTTTTTTTTTTTTGTTATCATCATTTTCTTTTTTCCATTTCTTTAATGCTAACTTTCTTAATTTATTGTTTCCTACATGCATCACTAGTCTAACATGTTGGAGACATGTTTCCACCCATAGTATGGCCGGCCATCATGCTTCATTTTGGCTAATTTGACATGCAAGGACAACACTTTCCCACATGTATTAATAGGCCACCTTACATTTGCCTAGCACATTTCTAAATTTTCTCACATAAGTCCTATTTGATAAAAATTCACTTACAATTAACAAAATCCAAACATGAAATTTTCACACATGCATATATATATATAATGAGCATCAATTATGATGGTTAATTATTATTATGACTCGGTTTAGTGGTCCCGAAACCACTTTCTGACTAGGGTCAATTTAGGGATGTCACAAAGAAGTTCTGCTATATGGGGCATCGTCGGTGGTTAGATGAAAATCATAGATATAGATTTCAGAAGGCTTTATTTGACGGTACTGAAGAGTTGAAAAAAGCTCCTGAGCAGACCATTGGATCTGAAATCTTTTTCATGTTAAAAGATATGGATTTCAGTTACGGGAAGCTGAATCAACCATCTAATAGGCAAACAAATAGACGATTGAGGGATGAATCTGATGATGAATCTGACGAGGAGGATGACCCTAATGAGGCGGACTTGTGGAAGAAAAGAAGTATTTTTTTTGAGTTGCCTTATTGGGAGCATCACATATTACGCCACAATCTTGATGTGATGCATATTGAGAAGAATGTCTGCGAGAACATCATCCGGACAATTTTGAATGTCGATGGTAAATCAAAAGATAATCTTCAAAGTCGACTTGATTTAGTTCACATGGGAATTAGGCGTGATCTTCATCCCCAAGTACTTCCTAATGGAAAATATTGGTTGCCGCCTACAATTTTGCAATGTCAAAGGAAGAGAGAAATGTTCTGCGGTGTTGAAGGATATAAAGGTTCCAGATGCGTATTCATCAAATATATCTCGATGTGTAAGTCTTAAAGATCGAAGACTATATTCATTAAAATCACATGACTATCACATCTTGATGCAAGATCTACTTCCGGTTGTTTTACGGTCTTTGTCGTCAAAGAAGGTAACGTCCGTATAATTGAGTGTCCAATATAATGAAAGCAAATTGTGGCAAAGTTCTAAATGTTGAAGAACTTGAAAAAGTACAAGATCGAGCCGCTTTGACATTATGCAATTTGGAGAAGATCTTTCCACCTTCCTTCTTCACTATTACGGTGCACCTTGTCATTCATCTCCCTCGTGAAGCAATAATTGGTGGGCCGGTTTTCTATCGTTGGATGTATCCAATTGAAAGGTGCTAATTTATTTCAAAGGCATTCACCTTTATACCTATAGTTACCAGTTTTGATAATGTTGTATATGGTGTTTAGGTTCCTAAGCAAATTGAAGTCTTATTGCCGTAACAAGCGTTATCCGGAAGGATCAATTTTGAAGGCTACTTGGCGAGAGGAGTGTATGACATTACATTCTAGATATTTAGATGTTGAAACAAGATTGAATAGACCAAGTAGAAATGCCGGACTCAATGATCCTAACTTGGACAAAACTTATTTATTTCAAAGTTATGGAGAACCAATCGGCAAAGTTGAAATTGTAGAATTAGATGACTGATCTTGGATACAAGCACATAGATATGTTCTTTTCCACCATGATGCACTTGAACAATTATGCAAGTAAGTTCTAGAATATGATAAATATTCTTCTTTTTTTGATTTGTTTATTTTTTAACGAATTAAACATGTGTTTAACATAGTGAGTACAAACAAATATTAAGATCTCATCCACGCTCACGAAGATTACAACATCGCGAGATTAATAGGTTATTCGCAGAATCTTTTCATGAATGGTTAAGCCAAACGGTATGCAACTCAACATTTTGTTGACAAATAATAATGTTTTCTCATAACATTTATAATTACTCAATTTACTTTCGATTCAATAGGTTTGGAGTGGGAATATCGTTAATGACGAAGTTAAATGGCTTTCCTAAAGTCCGAATCGAGTAGTAAAAAGATATAGTGGCTTCATCATGAATGGATTCAGATTTCATACCAAATATCGCGAGAGATTGAGGAGAACTCAAAATTGTGGAGTAGTTGTTAATTCTTTAATTACAAGTTACGCTAGTGCTAAGGACAGTAATCCTGTCGAGGGAAATGTGGAGTATTATGGACTTCTAACTGACATTATTGAGTTGGATTATTATGGAAAATGGAAAGTTGTCTTATTTCGATGTGATTGGGCTGATGCTAATCTTTTGCATGAATTAAAAATGATCAGTTTGGTTTTACAATGGTGAATTTCTCTCGATTAATTCACACTGGAGAACATTTGATAGACGAGCCGTATGTATTTTCTTCTCAAGTTAAACAAGTTTTTTACTCGAAAGATCCAATTGATGAGGGTTGGTACGTTGTACTCCAAAACACCCCTAGAGACTTGTTTGACATGCGGAATGGAAGTAGATATGACATCGGTGAAAGATCAGAAACTTTGCCTTTTCTAGAATAAGACTTAGATGAAAATATCCCTAGTACTAGTACACAATTTCAATGGGTTCGTCAGGATGTAGACGAAGATATTTACGATTTATGATGTAGTAAGATTTTATGATTTTTATTTATATGTATTGTTACAATATTAACATTGGTCATGTTATATAATTTAACTATTTTATATTTACTATTATTGTTATTTCTTACTAAAATTTTATCTATTTTATGTGTTGCGGGAAAAATGCCTAGAAGAAGATTAAGAGATCTTAGTATTGTGCGAATACTAACAATTGAAGAAGTAAATCTTGAGCAATGCAGACAGTTGTTGGATCTTCAAGCGTCAGGAGACACTTGACGAGTCTGTGGAAATTCAAAGTAATGTTAAGTTTATTTTACAAATTGTATTAAATTTTATTCTTGATTTATTTTTAAATTTCAATATAGTAATAATTTATTATTTTCATTGAAAATGGTGGGACGCAGAGAGGTCGAGGGCGTACGCTCCTAATGATTTATATAACTTAAATTACATCGGCGTGTCAAAGTAACTAGAAACGACCATGGTCACTGTTGGACAAGAAGCTCGACTTTTAGCGGGCTATTTGGGCATTATAGCACGAAATGCCAATATGTTGCCCATCAACTACGAATCATGGCATAACATGCCTGATAGCAATAAAAATCAAGCTCTCTCTAATATTAAGGTAACAAAACGTTAATGTAATTATAATACTTTTGTTTAAGTTTCATTTATATTTACTTCCTAAACTTGTGTTTTTTAGGATAGGTTTGCTTTAGAGGTATCTGATTCCTATATCAAGAAGGCATTGGGTAAAAAATAGAGAGACAATAAAAACATTTTGAAAAAAGAATATTTTAAAAAACCCATAAGCCTCGAAGAAAAATTGCAAAATGTCCCACCGGGAATGCTAAGGTACCAATAGGAAGATGTGGTTCGATTTTGGAATTCGAAGAAAGGAGAGGTATTATGTACTTGCATACTCTTAGAAATTTTTCGGTTTATAGTATTTACTATATACGTAATAATAATTTCATTATGTAGGACCGTGAGCGAGTTGGAACAAGCAGCAGGCAAAAACAAAAATTTACGCATACGGTAGGGTCGAAAAGTTTTGCTTGTGTAGCTCAGGCCGAGGTACTATGGATTTATTAAATCTATCAAGTATTAATAACTTTTACTATTAAATAATATTTTTACTACTATATTGTAGGAAGCCTTATGCGGTCAAAAGTTGGGCGCCTTCAACTTTTTGACATTACCTGAGGAAAAAGATGGAACTCCGATGTCATCTGAGGCTGCAGAAATTATGGTATATTTAGCAAATAAAAATTGATTCATTATAAATATTTATAATATTTACTTATAATGTTTTAATTCGTCGTTTTTATTAGTGTAATTTAAATAATGTTATGTTGTATTCTTTTTTATTGTATATTTCGTTTCTAACTCTTTAACTGATTTATTAGGAGAAACTTAAAGATAAGAAGGCAGAGTATGAAGTGACTGCTTCGACTGATAGTTCTGTTAATTTTGAGGATATTGATAATGAATTATTAATGAAGTTTTGGGTCTGAAAGGTATGGTCGGGTTAGATTTCAAGGATCCGTGTTAACTTGACCCAATATTTTGGATCCACCTCGCACCAATACATGCCTTCCGGGAGTCAAAGTCAAGCTGAAGTTCAGAGGTTAAAAGATCAGATAGTTCAGATACAAGCTAGCACAGATGAGCAAATTTCTCAACTTAGAGCAGAGGCAGCAGCGAGGGAGGCGGAGCAGAACAGAAATACAATGAACTCCAGCAGCAACTTCAGTCTATGATGACTATGTTCCACCAATTTCAAAATCCGCCATCATAGACATGTTTTCTTGTAACTTTTAACATTATTTTAAGAATATTTTGAATATTCATTTCCAATTTATATAATATATTTTTCGTATAATTTTGTATTATTTAAATTTGCGTGTTTTGGTTGGGTTGGATTTTATGGTAGATTTGTTGTTTTTTATTGAATTTCTTACAGGAGGGTTGGATATAGGTGTAAAAATATATATTGCAAAACTGGGCAAATTAGCGGCATTTTTTAAAAAAGCGCCGCTAAAAGTACAGGTCAATAGCGGTGTTTTTTTTGCAAAAGCGCCGCTAAAAGTACAGGTCTATAGCGGCGTTTTTCTACAGAAGCGCCGCTATAGACCTATACTTTTAGTGGCGCTTTTAAAAAAACGCCGCTAAAGATCATGGTCTTTTGTAACACCCCGTACCCGAGACCGTGACCGGAGTCGAACACGAGGTGCTAACAGACATAATATATTTATTTTCACAAGACATTTAAAAATTTCCAGCCGGTGGCTAACGTATCCTTGTCACCTTAAAAATCATATCTTGAGTTCCACAACTCGAAAATCAGTTTCGTGATTTTTCCTGAAACTAGACTCATATATGCATCTACAAATTTTTTCTAGAATTTTGGTTGGGCCAATTAGTACAGTTTATTAGTTAAAGTCTCCCATGTTACGGGGATCGACTACATCGACCTTCGCATTACAACTTGGATATCTCCTGTACAGGGCTTCAATACTGCCGTTTGTTTCTATAGAAACTAGACTCAAAGAGGAATCTATACATATATGGAATGACTCCTAATTATCTCTGGTTAATTTATAATGAATTTCCAAAGTCGGAACAGGGAATCCAGAAATCGTTTTGGACCTGTTTCACGAAAACCTAAATATCTCTTAACATACAACTCATATGACTGTTTCGTTTCTTCCATATGAAAGTAGATTCATCAAGGTTCATTTACATAATTTATTCACTATTTAATTCCATTCCTACTATTTTTAGTGATTTTTCACATCCACATCGCTGCTGCTGTCAGCATCTGCCTTTAAGGTAGACTTTACCTATTTCATAGTTTCCATGATTCAATTAGCCCTTTTTTTGCATACATAGCACAAAGTATAATCATGATTAACCATTCCAATGGCTAATCATTTCCAAACATTCCATACCTCTTAGTGATCAACATACAAAACGATTATAGTACTATGCTAAGCATTATATAAGCCATTTTGCATGGCTATCCAAATTTACACAAAATCCATGGGTACATGACCAACAACAAAAGGGTAGTCCTATACATGCCATTTCAAAGTTCAACCAAAATTGTACCAAAAGGGGGCTTTGATAGTGTGGGAGACTTGACTTCCAAAAATCCGAGTCCGATGGTGACGAGCCAAAATCTATAAAGCAGAGAACAAAGAAACGGAGTAAGCAATTTATGCTTAGTAAGTTTTGAGCAAAGAATTTAAACACAATCGAAGTATAGCATTCACATAATTAAATGGATAATTCCGTGTATACATACTTTCAAATCATTTCTACTTTACATTCCAACCCCTATGTTCATACATAAGGGATCATCTTAGCCAAATACCGGAAGCTCATTACTCAACCGGCGAATATTATTGAAGGAACTCAACTATTCCAATGCACATACGAACATACCTCATTGCTGAAAATTTTCAAAGCGTATTAAGCGGGATTTTACAGCAAGATCGTTCATTCCGAATCACGTACCTTCGGATTTTATCCGGATATAGCGACTCGCTCAAAAGCCTTGGGACATAGCTCGATTATAATAGCTCGCACAAATGCCTTGGGACTTAACCCGGATTTGGGAACTCGCACAAATGCCTTGGATCTTAGTCCGGATATGGTCACTTAGCACAAAGCCTTCGGGACTTAGCAGGACATCATTGAATAACCATGCACATTTAACACTAAATCATGACACATTAGTATTTCATTTTCATTAGCAAAACTCAAACACAAGACACTTATCACACTTGCAAATTTCGACTCAATATCCACACACAAAGAGCATGATTTGATTTGCTTAAAACATGATCTAATCAAATCATAATTTAAGCTCTATTACTCAAGAACTTACCTCGGATGTTGTCGAACGATTTCGATGGCTATTCGACCACTTTTTCCTTCCCTTTATCGGATTTAGATCCCCTTTGCTCTTGAGCTTAATTAAATAAATAAATCGATTTAATCATTTGAGCATCGAAAAGAGGAACACAAGGCACTTAGCCCACATTTATACATTAGACATTAAAGTCAGATACATGTGAAATCATGCATCAATTTTGGTCATGGTTAAACAAAGAACTTAATGTCTCACTCAAAAATGCTAAAAAGAAAATCCAAGAGTCATCAACCCACCATCACATATATCATTAACAAGCTTCATATTTAGCATGCAATGGCATTAACACAAAATCCACCTTGGCCGAACATCATTCCCATGACATAGCAAAGATTTGAACCATGGGCTAATTAGAACTCAAGCTAGCAACTAAAAACATGCATGAATCTCATGGCACAACCTCAAACATACCTTAATCTAGATACAAGTATGGCCAAACCTCTTCCTAATCCTCTTCCAAACCAAACATGAAGCAAGAACTCCCTCCTTCTTCCTTAGAATTTTCGGCCAAGAGAAGTGAAAAAATGATGAACACTTTTTTTTTTGTTTTCTTTCCCTCCACTCATGGCAATGGGGGGGATCACACACCTTCTCTCTTTTTTTTTTTCCATTTCTTTATTCCTAACCTTAGTTTATTGTTTCCTCCCATAATGCACCAACACAACATGTCTATGACATGTTTTGCCCATCATCCTTTGTCATGGCCGGCCACCACTTATAAAAAGAAGGGGTATTTGACATGCAAAACCATTGTTTTGCATGCATAATTCAATTAGTCATCACACATTTCCCTATCCTACTTTCAAAGTTTACTACTAGGTCCTTTTTAGTGAAATTCACATTTATAACCCTAAATCAAAACATCAAAAATGTCACACACGAATTAACACATATTATAGGCATCAAAATGAATATTAAATTATTTTTATGCCTCGGTTTTGTGGTCCCGAAACCACATTCCGACTAGGGTCGTTTTAAGGCTGTCACATCTTTAGCGGCGCTTTTATAAAAAACGCCGTGAACTTTTGTGGCGCTGCATATAGTGACGTTTTTTGCCACGCTTGGGAAAGCGCCGCTAAAGGCAATTAAAAACGCCTCTAAAAGTCTGTTTTCCTATAGTGGTTTACTGCTTTAACAGATCTGAGTGTCGACCCATCTCTATAACAAATTTGCTCTTTATAAAAGCTCTTACCACACCTACGAGGAATACATGCATGTGTAGAGGGTTGAAAGGTCTGATATATATGGGTCCATTTATGCTTTAAAATAGGCTGATAAGCACTAAGCTAATCTCTGGTGTTGTTTTCTATACATATATAAAATCTGGTGAGTTGGAAATTTTGTACTTTGGATTGAAAAGAAGCTAATCTTTCCATTTAATTGACTCTTTTTCCACCTTTTTATTTTGTTTTTGTGAAAATGGAGACTTTGGTGTTGTTTAAAAGGGAATATCCTTTTAGTTTATTAGATCGGTGATTAAAGGCAGATGGGTTAATTGAAAAAATAGTGTTCGCAACACCCTTTCTATATATCTTCAGCACAGTCGTGACAATTTTCTTAACAGCAAAGCTTTAGGAATCTTGTAGTGGGAATCTTGTGTCACACTATCCAATGCAAAAAGAAATTATAGAAATTGTAACAGTCTATGTACTTGGATAATGTGAATTCTCCGAATTTGTATTTGTTGAGTAGAACTAGCTGCTAAACTATAAGTATAGAGAAGGGGTAGAAGTGACACTGGAAGTTGATATTTTTGATTAAATTAAGACAACTATAATAAAATTATAAAACAACAAAATTGTTTACACAATTTAGTTTCCTTACGTCTGCGGAGTCTAATTCAATGAGATGAATTCAATATCTTTGAAACAGATACAACTAGTGAAAAAAGTTGTAACACACTTCAATGAAGAATCCTCATTCTTGTACTCAAAACTAGACCTCTCCCCACTAAATTCTCCCAAGGTGAACTTAACTTGTAAAACCATTCACAAAAGGTTTTATTTTCACAAATAATGTTCCTTGATGAACTGATAAGTGTTCCCAATATTCACTCCATAAATCTATACAAGTCTCTCGAATATATCGAGATTTTCGAGACTTGCTAACATACCAAAAGATCAATCACATTCCCTTCTAAACAACAACTAAAATAGCTAAATACAATAAAACATTAATGACCAAAGTAATGTGGATTGGTGGTATATAGGTCTTGTCACACCCCAACATTACTAGATTCAAGAAAAAGGACAAGTAGGCATGCATGTTACCTATTTTGGCACACTATCATAGAATAGTTCGCCAATTTATAGGCTTCTAACGAACTAAGTATGGCGCACAAATTATTTGCTTGTAGAAGTATCTAAGGATTTCTTCTTGTGGTATTCTTCAATTGAATAAAGAGTACGATAAACAAAAAGTATGCCTTAGCGTTTGGCTGAGTATGAAGCGCCTACTAAGTATATGAGAAAGCTGTAGGGGACTAAAGTGCCTTTAAGACCACACCACATACAAGTTACCACCAAGAGTGTTGTAACATCCCAAGATAGGGCTTGAAAATTTTGGCCCCACAAGTGAGGGTTCACTAGTGCTTAGGTGAACTGGGTGTTCGCCAAGATTTAGGCGAGCTGAGGTTCCCCAAAAGAATAACAACAATGAGTTTGCCAGTAGCAGTGCACGCCAAAAGATGTGATAAAGGGGTTCACCAGTTTGTTTGGCGAGCTAGGGTTCATCAGTTGAGCTGTGAACTGGGGTTCGCTAGTCAAAGATTGAGTCAAATTCAAATTAGGAAATAAAGATATAGCGTATCTAGGAATACTTTACATGCAACTAACATCTTTCTTAAGTCAAGTAAGGTATCCCTAGATTACCAAGAATCTTAGGTATATAAATACGACCCTTAATTCTATGAAATTCTCTCATTAAATATTTTGTTCGTAGCACCAGGGTAAACCTCTGTCTTGTTAGGGTTGATTGTCCATAAATCTAGGTTTGCTTGCATGTGTAAATTCTATAAGTTTTATTTGTTAAAATAATTTGTGTGTTTATGTATGTGTGAACCAGTCGGACCATCTACCAGCAAGGATAAAGGCAAAGCCAATCTTGTTTAATTTCTCAATTTTTTGGTGAGTGATTTGGGAGTCGTTATAAGTATGTTTGCTATTATATCCTTCAGTATGAATGTTCAAGGCTCGTATCTTGTGTGAATTGTGATGTTTTCAAGAACTTTGTTTGTAAACTAAGTTCCAAAAGAAAGTTTTCTACAAAACCATGTTTTTAACTCTGAAACTATGTTTTCAAGGTTATGTTTTTAATATAAGTTTTAAAGAAATGTTTATGCGAGCTCCTAAGCAAGCCGATGTTTTTAAGTATGTTCTCAAATATGATTTTATAATCTGTGTTTTTATGAGATTTTGTACGAGCTCTATAAAATTATTTTTAAGCAAGCTCCCTATGCGAGTTCTATGTGATAAGATTCTATGCAAGCTCCTTTGTAAGCCAAGCTCCCTATGTGAGCTCTCTGTGATATGTCTCTATGTGTTCTCCTTTGTGAGCCATGTTAGATATATTGGTATACCAAAGGATTGTGAGTACTCACCTTTCTATTTCTATGATTTTGGATGTTGAGGCCCTGAGTGTTGGGAAATGTGTCCATATTTTACTAAAAATGTAATTGTTTTTTTATTTATTTGAACGATGAATAAATAAATAAATAAAGTTAATTTCACATTTCACTATTATGTCTTTTGTATTTCTATCTTTTATATTTGGCACGCATAGTGAAATTGTGACAAGAAAATATTTGCTCATTGATTATCTAAGTTCAAACTAAAGATGAATGGCATTTTAAGAACGTTTACATTACGAGAAAGAGAACTTACTTCAATAGATATCTAAATGAGTCTGTAATCCCGTAAAAAAACCAAAGTGAGCATTTGATTAAAATACTGAGAAGGATTATTATGTTGTCTACAATTCCAATTAGGGAGATGGCTAGTCTTGGCTATCAGAGCAATTGACTCCACGGGTAGAGACATAGATGTATTCATTGGTAGAATGATACATTGTATTGGACCCAAGATGAACTAATTTTGAATTTGTTTGTGAATTAATTCACATGTGAAGTTCATGGTGTGATTTTCCTAAATCCTGAGTTAGTCACTAACCATGAGTATGCAACTCATGTACTTTGATATAAGTGGAGGCTTATGCTTTAAAGATGATTAAGCCCATAGCCGGTATGTTGGGTACATGACTTGTGTATGGCATCGCTTTACTAGTAACAATGGAATTCATAGCTTAATTAAAGAGTTAATGATATCCTCTCATTGGCATTGTGTGGATTGATAAATATGGAACGTGACCACATGTTGCTTGTTCTCGAATGAGCAATTTATCACAGTCATTTGTTGGCAGTGATCATATGAATCATTAAGAAGACACAATTAAGGAATCAAGGATATCGTATAAGGGTAACACATACATGATAAGGTCATTTGAAAAAATAGTTGGATGAATTGTTTTCGTAATGAGTACACAATAAGGAGTTTTCAATCATGGTACTTCTTGTGGCCTGACTCCATGATTAAGTAATTGCAAAATATCAGAATGATGCTTCTAGACATAATTGCAATTACTAGAGCCTAATTGTATATATCCAATTGGTCCTTCCACTAGCTCAACAAAAGTTTGATCGGACTACATTTGAATTAGAAGAAAATTCTACTACTCTGAAAATAATTTAATTAAGTCAATTTATTCGATGTGGAATTAAATTAGGTGGTCGTGATAATTATTCAACTAGTCACCGATTGGATCACCAGCCCGATTTCACATATCGGGCCCAGCTCGACCAATTTTTGGGTCTTGGTCTCGATTTTTGGCCTTAGGCTCAATTTACAATCCCCCAATTTTCAAATTCAATTACCTTTTGAGCCAATTGTTTGACTTGAAAATTAATTTGCAAAAATATTATATTAATTTCAATTAATTTGATTAATTTAATATTATATTCCTAAAACTCACTTCGATCTTCCAAATTAATTTTTCAAGAAAATTCTTTAATCAAATTCTCTAGTTGAATAATTCTCACAACCACCTAATTTAATTCCACATTGAATCTGTAAGAGCTCGTTTTCCATTAAATCGAAACAGTGGTTTCGAGACCACAAATTCGATTTCGGAAGAAAAAATTTATTTTAATATTATTTTATGGTCTATAGTATGATGGAAATGTTATATAAAAATTCCGTAAAGAAAGTTTACCAGTTACATGTCTACTTTGATAAAGGATCAAATTGCTCAAACTGCAAAAGTTGAGTTCTAATAACTAGAGGGATTAAATAGCTATAGACTTTTAAAGTGGAGGTCCTTATATGGTAAATAGAACATTTAAAAAGGCTTAGTGGTTAAGGTGATGATTCATCCATGGAAAATAAAATAAAGAAAAGGACGAAATTGGAAAGTGAAATAATAAAAGATGATAAATGATAAAAAAATAAAAATATCATCATTTTATCATCATCTTTCCAAAGTAAAACACGAAAACCCTAGCTAAGAGAAAGTGAGCTCAAGCAAGTTATTTTGGCTTAATTGGGTAAGTATTCAAGTCCCATTTTTAGTAATTTTCATGTTTCCAAGATCGTAATAGCTTAATTTAGCTATCTCAAGGACTAATTTGTAAAGTTATCAAAGTACTAGGGTTTTTCCATGGATGAGTATGCTGAAATTTTGAAATTTATTGTAGAAAATGAAAGGTTGTTGATAGATAAACAACTTTTGTAAAGTGAATTTTGATGAAATTATGATTTTAGGACTAAATTGTAAAGTTGTAAAATTCATGGAAAATTCTGATTTTTTATGAAATACATGGGCTGTAAATGTTACATGTAAAATTTGGCTAGGCTTGGAATAGGGATTAAGTTGCATGAATTCCATTTTCCGAGTCTAGAGACGAAATCGTCATTAATTAAAAATTTAGGGGTAAAACGGTAATTTTGCCTAAGATGTAAATTGGACTAAATTGAGTATGAATTGTATTAAATTAATGTTAAATTTACTCATATAGACCTAGATAGACCAAATTCAGAGTTAGAACGAGGAAAAGAGAAAGTGTCGAATTAGTAGATTTTACGTACACGAACATTTATTAAGGTAAGTTCGTGTAACTAAATTGTGTATATTTATATGCTTGAATTGAATGTTGTGTATGTGAATTGTATAAATGTCATATGCACAAAATTGGTTACATGTCTGACAAAGCCCGATAAATATTAAATCCCGTTTGAATAATGGAATTGGATGGATACATGATTTCCCGATTGGTTGTGGTCCTACATGTGTTACGGACACACCACAAATCCTATGAGCATCCTGTTATATGCCCTCTCGAGCTTCCTATTATATGGTTCCTATGGGATTCCTGATTGGTAGTGATCTTGCATGTTTTGCGGACTACCGCAGCTCTTTGTGAGTGTCTTGTTATATGATCAGATGTGATCCTGCATATTTTACGGACACAAACGCAGCTCTTTGTGAGCATCCTGATATGGCTCACTTGAAATTCCCGATATATGTCTATCTGGAGCTCCTGGTTAATGGCTCTTCGTGAACTTCCCGTTTAAAGGCTCTTCGTGAGCTTCCTAATTAAAAGTTCTACGTGAACTTCTTGATTATGGCTCTGTGTGAGCTTTCTGTTATATATAGCCCGAATAAGCTTCCTGATAGGCTCTTTGTGAGCTTCTTATTATATGGCTCAAGAGAGGGTTTTCCGATTATGTGCTTTAATGACCACCCCCGAATATGAATTAACGGTTTCTGATTTGTACACTTCGTGTGTACTACCTGTGTATCCATCGATGTTTTCAATGATTCAATAGAAAAAATCCTAACATGAGAAGATATGAACATGAAATGAATTATTACACGTATCTGTCTGAAATACATGAAAATTGATGATACGTGATATATGGAAATATGAGATGATGATATATGAACATGGAATTTGTTTGATGAATATGTTCATCCATGATTATAGATTTTTACACCTTAAGTGTAATACTGAGTGACATTGATATTTCAAATGATTTAATGAGTAAATTTTCGACATGAAATAATCTGAACTCGAGATGAATTATTATGAAAATGTACTTGAAATAAAAGGATTTGATTTGTATATGTTATATAAATATATGATGTTGAAAGAATATGTACATGGAAATCTAATTATTGTTGAGCCCATACATGTTTCTTGAATTTTATATGAAATATATGACTAACAAGGGTGATGAGGATATGTGTTAGGGCTTGTGATCCAGTTGATTAAATGTGTCTTGTATGTTTATATTGAATTTAAATGAGTGGTGACTTAATTACCATGTTATATGAACTTAATAAGCATTATATGCTTAATTTGTCTTATTTTCCCCTATTCTATAGTAATTCGGAAGCTCATTGGATTGGAAGCTTGGTGGAGATCACTCACACTATCTATCGACCCATTTTCGTATAAATGCTTTAATTATAACTAGCCATTGGAATGACTTGTATTTGACATATTTTAATATATTTATAATTGGATCTATCATGTTTGAACAATGAATGTGATCATGCATATATGTATTTGGTAACCAGACAAGTATGAATGATAGATTAACATGATAATAAATTGTCATCTGGGGTACCTAAGAGTACAATGGTTGTATGTGATATTATGTCATGTTTAAGACATGATTTGGACTTGTTTTAAATGCTTTGATATGGTGTGTGAATGTGTTTAAGTGTTGGTGTAGGTGAAAGACAAGATAGGTGAGAAATGTAGCTTGGAAACTAGCCTATTTTCGTCCACACAGGCGTGTGTCTTAGCCGTGTGTGACATACGGCCTAGCACATGGGCATGTGGCCTTACCGTGTGTCCCTTGCATCCTAAAAAATTTAAAATATAATGCTTAGGTATTTTTCACACCGCCTAGCATACGGGGGTGTAACCTGGCCGTGTGACCCCTGCACCTATACACAACCTAGCATACGGGCGTGTGACTTGGCCACGTGACCCAAGTCAGAGAGTTATACAGTCTGAGACATAGGTGTCTGAACCCTGCACCTAGGAAAAATTTTAAGATTTTGCGAAAAATTCTCTGAGTACCCGATTTAGTCCCGACTTGTTTCTAATGCATATTTTGGGCCTCGAGGGCTCATATAAAGGACTTTATGAATAATATCTGACATGAATGTTAAATGTTATGAAATATTGGTATTTGATATGTAAACTTTCGTAATGCTTCATAACCCTGTTCCAGCGACGGATACGGGTTAGGGGTGTTACAGAATCAATCAACTCAATTAAATTATTTCCAAAGTCGTAGAATTTTCTTTTGATTCAAATGCAGTCCGATCGAGCTTTTGTTGCTAGCGGAGGGACCAATCGGACATATATAATTAGGTTCTAGTAATTAAAATTATGTCTAAAAACATCGTTCCGATAATTCATAATTGTTTAATCATGGAGTCAGTTCACAAAATGTACTATGATTGAAAACTCCTTATTGTATACTATTTACTAAAGCAATTCATCCAACTACTCTATCCAATGACGTTGTCATATGTGTGTTACCTTCATATAATATCTTTGATTCTTTTGAGTTAAATTTGTTCACTGAATACAATCCTATTTTATCTCATTGTCACCATTTTGTCTTTTTAATGATTAATATGATCACTATTAACAAATGATTGTGATAAATTGCTCGTTCGAGAATAATCAACTCGTGGCCACGTTCCATATTTATCAGTCTACACAATGCCAATGAGAGGAATCTTCAACTCTTTAGTTGAGCTATGAGTTCCAATGTTGCTAGTAAAGCCATGCCACACACAAGTCATGTACCCAACAAACTGGCTATGAGCTTAATCATCTTTAGAGCATAAGCCTTGTAACGCGTAGGTTTGTGCAAGTGTACACAGTTGTTATCAAGTAATAAGTAAGTAAAAGAGTTATCGTCTCCACAAGGATTGTGTATTTTAATCAATTAATTGTAAAATTAAAGTTAACAATTTGGTGATAAAAACACAATATTTTAAGTGATGGATGATTAAACCCTTTAACATGCATTTTACTAATCATATTATACTAAGGGTTTATTATAATTTATGTAAAGTAATAGGGACAGGTTAGGTTTGAAATAATTTAATCACATAAACCTAAAAACTATGAAAGATAATAGAGCTTGTTAAAGTTATTATGAACCTTTAATTTAGTCAGAATAGGATCTAAATTAAGCATGCAATTTTCAACTATTGTGTTCAGTAGTCATCATATAGTTTGGATCAATCAGCTAATTCCAATGCATCCAATCACGTATGAATGAAATACATGCTTGAGTTTAATTGGAAACATGAATGATTGAGGCACAAACACTATAAACAAGATTTAAACAAACTTAATTGAATTGATGAAATCATGATTTAAACAAACTTAATTGAATTGATGAAATCATCCTAGCTAAATAGGTTTAATCTACCATTGTTAATGACAAGATAATAAAACACATTGCAAACATGATTAAAATCAAAGTAACAAGTAAAGGAAGAATAAACTCTGTTCAGATCAATAGCCTTGCAAACTCCAATTGAAAAAGTTTTCTCTCGTCCTCATGTTACTCCTTTGGTAATGGCTCCTCATGGTGGCTGGCCAAGAGATGATCTTATCAAGGATTTCTTGGCTAAGAAAGAAAGGAAATATGGGATGTTGTGCGTGGGAATGAAAAAAAGGAATGAGAAAATGAGAGAATGGAAGAGAAATTTTAAATAAAGGATGAATGAGGGAAGATTGAAATGTGATATGGGAGTGCGTATTTATACTTGAGGTTGGTGGAGGAATTTATTAAATATGGCATCAAAGATCCCTTAGATTTCTCCCACCTTTGGCCAACCATAAAATGTGGAAATGAGGGTGAGTTGGTTGCTTGATTCAAGCATAAAATCATGTTTGAATCATGCAAGGGGTGGACAGTTTCTTGAACAAATATAGTGTGATGATTTTCAATGACTTTCCAAGTGTAGGGATATCCAAATAATTATCCCAAAAGCTGAGTTTTGGCTACCCTAATATCCTTTCTGAATTGGGCTTCTCTTCTCTCTGTTTAGACGATTTTGTGACCCATTTAATAATCAGACTTGTCCACCATGTAGCACCATTTTTCATTGGGTCAAAGCAACATTTTCATGACCCTATTTGCATGGTTTTGCCATCCAAGTAGGGTAGATTGTTTATGTCTATGCAAAAATTATAATAAGCTCTTTATTAAATCAACTTCATGGTCCCGCTACATAATTAAATATAACACAGTAATAAATTACATGAAATAATTTAATTTATACACAAAATTAACATAATAAAGTAAAATTTTCATATTTTATAAATACATGTCCATTGTTGGAATATAAGCAAAATTTACTTAATTAATTAACAAATACTTGGAATTAGTATTATTTTTAAGTAAAGAAGTGGTAAAAACTACTTGGAAAAACCTATATAATTTAGAGTTTACACACCCCAAACTTAATCCATTGCTCGTCCCAAGTAATGTTTCATGCAAAAAGCAAAACTTTTGCTAAAGCAACCTTGCAATATGTTTAAGTAGCATCAATCTTTGCACATAATCATGCATTAACAAAACCATGCTCACAAGCTCCTTTTATTGATAAGTAGCTTCGATGCAAACATTATTCCAAAATTTTACACTAAGTATAAGGAAATTCCAACATAAGTCCTAGTATGCATGCATTTCAAAGTCATATGTAGCATTCACCATTTAATACACTTTCCCTATCAATTCAGACAAGACAATAATAAGGTTTATTTAGTGGTCTTCATATGTTACACTTATCAATTTCTCTCCACTAATGTACTTGGCATAATTATCAAATTAATAGGTCTTTTATAAGGTTCTAATAGGGTTAGGATAAAGGTAGGGATAAGGAGAAATGAATTTTTAGGTTCAGTAGTCTTAACCCTAACTTTGTCTTGAATCTTTTTGCAACACAACCTTTTTTCGAAGAGGTCTTTGGAACAATCCCAAACTTATTTCAAACTCATGCTCATGAATCTATTTTAGAATTTGAGAAAACTTGTTCTCCTTTTTTTATTATTTATGAGCATGTACATCTTTTCAAATTTTTCCTCAAATTTTGATCACCAAGACAAATTTAATTAAGATGGGTGCACAAAAAAGGATAAAAAAATATGGTAATATGGCTTATGATGTAGGTACTTTGCAATAAATAGGCCATTAAGCTAAAAAATAAGGTTTCAAGGGTCAAAACAATAAGGTGGGCTTGAAAGGCTCAAATGATCCAAAGAAATGCCTATATCATATTTAGATTCTTATGCCTTCAAGGATTTTGCCTCAAGAAAGTTACTAAGTCAATTCTGAAGACTAAGCCTTTATGCATGTCTATTTCTAAGGAAATTAAATTTTCATGGCAAGTACTACATAAGACTAGAGAACATACAAGCATTCCATAATTCAAGATAACATAAAAATAACTTAGATAAAATCAGAAATCATGCTTGCATTTGAACTAACTTATGAACAAAAATTTCCTCTGAACATTCATTTATTTTAGCACACTTATGTGAAAAGATTAAAACATACTTGAAAAAAAATTAAAAATTCATGCAAATATTGCCTTACCCCCCTTTAAAAAGAAGCAATGTCCTCATTGTGAAAACAAAGTAATGAATAAAAACTAAACACCATGTAAGGTTGTAAGAAAAGAAAGGTGAGTCATAAATACTACTTAAGTACCAAGTCTTTCTTAATAATCTAATACAAGACATGTTCATTCCCATTACCACATCACTTCACCTTTTTCTTGTAACGCCCTCACGCCCGAGATCGTCGCTAGAGTCGAGCTTGAGGTGTTACTAAACTTAATTCATTAATTTAACAGCTCAAACAATTTATTTTTTTAAAATTTCCAGACAAGCTGGCCAACTGCATCACAGTCGCTTAAAAATTCATATCTCGAGTTATGAAACTCAAAATTAAGATCCATAAATTTTCCCTGAAAATAGACTCATATATATATATATATATATATATATATATTTACTAATTTTTTTCTAGAATTTCTGGTCAAGCCAATTAGTACATTTTATTAGTTAAAATCTCCCTTGTTTCAGGGTTTGACTACTCTGAGCCCTGTGCATTACGAATCAGATATCTCCCTGTACAGAGTTTCAATGACCATGCCGTTTGTTTCTTATAAAACTAGACTCAATAAGGATTTCATATATGTAATAAAAACTCCTAATTGTTTTTTTACAATTTATAGTGAATTTTTAAAGTCAGAATAGGGGATACAGAGATCACTCTGACCCTGTTTCACCAAAACTTAAATATGTCACAAAATATAACTCATATACTTGTTTTGTTCCATCCATATGAAAATAGACTCATCAAGATTCAATTTCATAACTTACTCATCATTTAATTCCATTTCTACTAGTTTTAGTGATTTTTCAAATTTACATCACTGCTGCTGTCAGATTCTATTTTATGGCAAATTTTACTTTACTATATATTTTCATGGACTAAATAGCATTTTAAACATACATAACATCAAATATGACTTAGATTGGTCATTCTAATGGATAATCATTTACAAGCCCTTTTCTTGCAAAACCATAGCCATATCATAAGATCATTTACACAAAGTGAGTATTTTGCATGCCACATTCAAAACACACAAGCCATTTTACCAATTTAGGCCTTCGGATAGTGTGGACGAATCTTCAACCTATCCCGATTCTCAAGCCGGCTTGTCAACAACTACAATGAATGAAAAGAAGGGGGTAAGCATAAATGCTTAGTAAGTTCACATGCAAATAGCAAGTAACATAATCATGAAATTCCACATAAAACATCATTTGCATAAACAACACTTAGACATTCATGTTTTATTTGCATTTAATATCTTTCCCCGATTTCATCATACCAAGTTCTCAAACTGAGGATTTAAGCACATACCTGTCAAATTTTATCATTCACCACACTTACCAATATGTCACCTTCGTTTTAGGCATTCTTCTCATTCACTTAAGATTCACCTGTTGAACACATCGGAATATAATTGAATCTGTGATTTCATGAACATAAGTGCCATACCCGCAGCTAGACAAACTCAATAGCCTGTGAAACTTATGTAGCCAAGCTACCATGTAACCCGCCCATAAGTGAAATCAGACTCAACTCAACGAGCTCGGGCGTTTGCATCCATAAGTGAACTCGGACTCAACTCAACGAGTTCGGATGCCTAGTTACATCTCACGAACTCGGACTCAACTCAACGAGTTTGGAACTCAAGTATCCTAGTGACATGTCACTTGTATTCTAATCTATTCCTAAGGTTCAAACGGGCTTTTTCCTCGATCTCACATCTTTGTCGTCTTGCACGGAATATCGGAACCGATACTCGGTGATAGTTCATACTCATCAAGTAATTCACATAATTACATATTATTCAACAATAACCACAAAACATAACATTTCATGATAATAATAAGCATCATATCATATAAACAACATTAAATTGCTCAAAATTACAATTATGTTACTACATTTACACGTGAACTTACTTCGATACAAAATATTAGCAATCGAGCCTATTCTTCGTAAACTTTGTTTTTCCCTCGATCGTGACTTGAATCTCATTTCTCTTGATCTATAATGTCAAATTAATCTTATTTAATACATACATTCATCAAAACAGCATTTAATACAAACTTTGGAAAAATTACATTTTTGCCCCTAAACTTTTGCCCCTAGGCTCGGGAATTAAACTTCATCCCTTATTCTTATATTTTATGACATGCTGATCATTTTTCCCTTCTATGGAAACATCAAATTCACACTCTAACATGTACTTATGACTATTAGGTATTTTTACCGATTAAGTCCTTTTTCTCATTTTCGCTTAAAACCGAGTAGCACAAGTTGTCTAACATAATTTAAAACCTCATATCCTATCATAAAACACCAAAATACACAAATTTAACCTATGGGTATTTTTCCAAATATGAACGCTAGGTTGAATTATTGCTAGCATAAGTTAATTCGAGCTACCGGGATTTCAAAAACATAAAAATTATTAAAAACGGGGCATGAAATCACTTACTATGAAGCTTGAAAGTTGAAGAAACCCTAGCTATGGGGAGAGGTAAAATTTGGCAGCAATAATATGGAGAAGATGATCATTTTGTGTTATTTTTCCCATTTTATTTCATTTAATATACAAATGACCAAAATGCCCTTACTACTAAACTTTCCAAAAATTCCATCCATGTCCAATTTTTGTCCATAGACTTAGAAATTGGTCAAATTGCTATTTAAGATCTCCTCATTAATATTCCAAAGCAATTTCATACTAAAAACTCCTAGAATGCAAATTTTGCAAATTATTCAATTTAGTCCCCAATTTCAATTTAAGCACTTTAGGCATAGGATTTCATCACGAAATTTTCACACAATCATGCAACCATATCATAAACATCAAAATAATTATAAAATAATTATTTCTATGTGGTCACGAAACCATTATTCCGATTAGGCCCTAATTCGGGATATTACATTTCTAATGAAGAGACATTGAACTTATTTTATTCATGCTTGCAATATTCTATTTATTAGCTAAAAAAAATACTAACTAAGAAATAATAATAAATGCCTAAAAATAAATACTAAGGGTAAGAAATTCCACCATTTTATTTATCTGACTTATCCCCCTTGTCTTCCTCTTTTGCATTTTCATTGTCGCTTGCATAATCACCCTCTTCCTTCCATGACTCGAAGATATGATCTGGGAACTCAGGAACAAAACTATTAGAGATATTCTTAAAAGTATTCTTGATTGAATCATCTCAATCTTCACGTATTTCCAATAAGCATATTGTTGGTTATGCATAAATTTCCACATATCCATCATAATTGAAAATTCTGATTTCTTCATAGTATTTAAAGAAGTGGGCATAGGAATAGTCAATTTAGGATCAACACTTGGTTCAATTGGCTCATCAGCATTCGGCTCCACTCTTGGTTTAGAGATGTTTGGTTCCCTTATCGGTTCAGGACTGTTTGGTTCTCTTTCAGATTCTACTTCTTTTGTCTCATCAACTGAGTCAGCTTTCGATTCAAATCTGTTTGACGAATTATCAATTTCTGGTTTGATTGGTTCGTTTGGCTCATTTCAGTTCAACTGATGAACATCATCCACTAACCTTTCAAGATCATGGCTTGTGATGCATCCTTGAACATACTAGCCCTTTAGGTTTACTTTTGAATTAACTTTGGCCCTTAAGCAAAGTGAAGTAATCAATGACCGGAAGTAAGCACTTCTTGCCTTCTTTCTATCACAATCGTGGATCTCTTTGAGATAATTTTCCCAATATTGATAGACCTTCTATCATAATTGCATACAACAAAAGCATTCGTTCCATCGAGATGGTGGAATTGTGTGAGATAGGCATGAAGCTATATCGAAAAAAGTAGAACCATACCTTAGCCACAGTTTTAGATATTCTCCTCGGCAAGAATGACTACCATACTTTCTTATAATCCATTGGGATCCTGGATTTGGAACAACGTTAAGCACTTGTTGAATAAAATCACAATTTATATTTGTCATCAAGGCAAAGTAACTACCTTCTTCAACATTAGGCAGATTAAACAAATCATTAATCGACTTAGAAATAAGGGGTACCTTTTTTTGAAAACAAGAACTTTAGTAGCATCTGTCATAATTAAATTGGCATAGAACTCTCGAACTAATTCCTCTTCAGGCAGTGATCGCGCATCACAGAAGAAGTTCCAATTGAGAGCATTAATTGTCTTTTGAATTGAAAAGGGTACAACCATATTGTCATTGCTATCCAATTTAAAACGTTTTTCTGGCATAATGGGTTGATTCTTGAAGATGGGATCGAATATTTCCTTCGCTTCCTTATACTGAATCACAACCGGATTTTTGATAGAAGTCTTGGAAGATTTAGTTCTTTTGCGAGACATGGTATTTTTCCTGACAAATAGGCAGAATTTCAAAAAGGGAAGGGAAAAGAAATCGGCAATGTGTGGTGGCAAAAGAAGTTATAGCAGCGATAAACTTGCTGCGGCAATAGGGTATGTAACGATCCGATAGTTAGGGGTGTCAGAAAATGCATTTTCGGGACTCTATTCCCATAAATCAAACTCGTAAATATTTTTAATAAATGTTTACAAAGCTAGTTGTGTAGTTAATTAGGTTTCAGTTAAGTGGATTTGCATGAATTAAGAATTATTATAGTTTAAGGACTAAATCACATATAGGGTGAAAGTTGAATTGAATTGATGGATTAAAGTGGTACTTATACATTTAAAATGGGTAGTGGTCGGCATTAATGGGTTATTTATACATATATAATAGTTAATATATATATGTTATATATTATGAATTATAAAATGGAATTAACATGTATAAAGATTATAATAATAAAAGTAATAATAATAAAAGAAAGAATAAGGAAAAAAGAATTAGAAAGACATGCAAAAGAATTAAGAAAGAAAAAAAGAAGAAGAAGAGAGGGAAGAACGCACGGCCTAGGGTTCCAAATTGTTCCAACTTCAATTGGTTAGTCAATTTCGTCTCTTTTCTTGTAATTTTTATATTTTTGGAATCTTGGTACCTAGGGCTACCCGACCCATGTCAAAATTTTAGCAATTATTAAGATTTTAAATGTTGTTAATGTTAAATAGTTTTAGTATTAGGGATTAAATTGATAGATTTTTAAGCTAGAAATGAAAAAGGATTAAATTGTAGAACAAATTGTAAGTTTTGAGTAATAGAGACTAAATTGTGAAAAATTCAGAATTTAGGGGTTTAATTGAAAATAGTAAGCTAAATTTAGCTTAAAGTGAAATTAGTATAAAATATAGGATTAAATGTGAAGAATAAAAATTAGTCTCGGTTTAGGGACTAAATTGGAATTTAAGCAAATATTGAGTAAAATTTAAAAATAGTCAATATGAAATTAAATTGTATTGTATTAATGTACTTTAATTGCTTTAATTCTGTAGCTAATGTCGTACCAGAATCCTCGATCAAAAAGAGAAGGATAAAATCAACGTCGAATTGCTCGGAATCTACGGTTTGTATTTCTATAAATCCGAATCTAGTTGTTAATTATTGTAATTAGATTTAATGTGTATAGTAAGTGATTGAGGTGAGTATTTGGCATTTTGATAGTTGATTGAAATGGATTAAATTGGTATATACATTATGAATGTATTGATTTATTTGAATTGAAATGAATATATGTGCAAATATGAGAATTGGATATTGGTTGTATTTGAAATTTGAAGTTAAACCCTATTAACTATATCGGACCGAGTCAGATATAGATGGCATGCCATAGGATAGGAAGAGTTCAGGGATTTCTTCAACTTCGAGTCGATGAGGCACTGGATGCCAATTTGCTTCTGTTAATCGATGAGACACTAGGTGTCAATTTATATAGCGTTGGGTGCAGTTATTACTTTGGATTTATCCGATGAGGCACTAGGTGCAAAACTGGTGTGTTGGTTGGATCCGTGTATCCGCCTGAGTCTAAGTCATGTTAATAAGGGTAAATAAATAATAAAGTTTTATATTTGATATTGTAATGGCATGGTATGTGAAAAGGAAATGAGATAATAGATTGTTAAATGAAATGTGAAATATGTTGTGAACAAAAAAAATATATGAGTTATGTACTCATGAATTGAATGTGGAATGAGTTGTGCCATTGTATAAATGACATGTTGATTGATATATGGAAAGCTATTCATATAGCAAGCGATGGGAATTGAGATAATTGTTTAAGCCAAATCAAGTATGAAATCATGTGAAAAAAATTAAATACAATATGGAATGATGCATTAATATGTATGAAATTGAAATGATGATATCTTGAAATGTTATGCATAGTTAATAATGTGATTGAAAATTTAATTTGAACATTCATGCATTATTATGTCTTTAATTGTTTGATTTATAGAAATATCACTAAGTTTTACTCAGAGTACGTTTTTTTTTCCGTGCACAGGTTAGGTACTTCTCTTTTGATTGCTAATTTAGCATCCAGCAATGATCCTGATCTCAAATGTGGTGATGTTAATCTTTTGTGTTGACATATACCTAGAACGTCTAGTTGATAGTTATTTTACGGATGAATTGTAAATGAAGTTATAAGTGTCATGTTGTTTTGGTATATATATGGAAACATGTGCTTTTGTTTGAAGCCATAATATGGTATGTTGAATTGAATCAATACTTATTTTGTGTATGTGAATTAAAGTTGATGTTTTAGGTAGATATGAGCTAGGCCAAATTGATGGATTTTTGCATGCTTATAATTTTGATTTGAATGATGCATTGATGATATAAATGTCGTACCAATGAGGGTACATTGGTTAGGCATCTAGGATGACTATTCTGGCATGTTTTGAGTGTGTTTGATTGTGTTTTGAATAGGTTAAACAAATGGTTTTTGAGTTGCTTAAAGCCCAAGTAAGTAGAAAATGGTAAACTTGTGGTTTAAGGCACATTTTAGGTCCACACGGCCAGAAACACAGGCGTGTGACTTGGCTGTGTACGACACACGGGTAGAACACAGGCGTGCGAGGCCATTTCGTAGGGTACACGACCTGGCACACGGGCATGTGGCTTGGCCATGTGACCCAAGTTAGTGAGTTACACGGGCATGGACACGGGTTAGGGCACGACCGTGTGTACCTACTTCGAATGCCCATGCGACCAGACACATGGTCGTGTGACCCCTGCAATGAAATTTTTCTAACTTTTTCTCAAAACTTTCAAATGTTCCCGATTTAGTCCCAAATAGTTTCTAAACTGATTTTTAGGCCTCGAAAGCTTGAATAAGGGACTTTATGCATGTTACTGATGAATTATATTATGATTATAGCAATGCTTTGAAATGAATGATTTAGATTATGATTACTCGGTGATGCTCCGAAACCTTATTCCAACGACGGATACAGGTTAGGGGTGTTACAGGGTTGCTCTGGCAAAAGACTTGCAGCGACAATAAGGACGATTTTGCAACAAGGGAGGAAAATTGGGGAGACTTTTCGGGATTTAAGGTCTACGGCTAAGAGGAAAATGAATAGGTGGCTAGGGTTTACAGCTAATTGCTTTGAATGGTTTGAAGAATATGATAATAGAGAGGGGTTTATATATTAGTAAATTAGGGTGAACTTGTAGCCAAAATTTATCTACAAGTGTTTCTTAGGTGGGAATGTAAGGAAGGAAGGGAAAAGTGGCGGCAAAATTAGGGTTTTAGGGACCCTATGGATGATATTTAGTGGGTAAATTTCTCCTCCTCACTGTTCTAGGCCTCAAGTCCAAACTATAATTATTTGCTGTACTAAAAAATTAAACTGAACTAGAAAAATAAAATAATTAGTACTTGTACCAAATTGACCCTCTTATTAAGCATAAACAAATAAATTAAAATTATAAATAAAAATTTCTTTCGGATTACTTAAAAAATTTCTTCTCGAAAAATTACCATAAATTAAGTAGTCATTTATTAAAAAAATAAAAATATTAAAAATCAAGGGTCTATTAAATTGAACGAGGTTTCAATTTGCTCAACTTTTCATCCCAATAATGTTTGAGACGTTGACTATTAACTTTAAATATCCCTCCATTGTTATCGTATAATTTTATATCTCCATATGGATAAACTTTGTGGATGGTATAAGGTCCTTTCCATCAGGATTTGAGGTTTCCGGGAAACAACCTTAGCCTTGAATTAAACAACAACACTTTCTAACCTTCTTCGAATTCATGAGGTTGCATACGACGGTCATGCCTCCTCTTAGTATTTTCTTTATACATCTTGGAATTCTCATATGAAAATAACCTTAACTCTTCAAGCTGTAACATCTTACTCTCACTAGCTTGTTTAAGATCCAAATTTAATGGTTTTAAAGCCCAGTGAGCTTTATTTTCCAACTCCAGTGGCAACTAACATCTTTCTGAAGTCTAATTGATAAGGTGTCATTCCTAACAGTGTCTTAAAAGCAGTTCGATAGGCCTATAGAACATCTTTGAGCCTTTTAGACCAATCTTTTCTACTAGGGCGCAACACCCACTCAAGGATACCTTTAATTTCATGATTCACCCTTTCAACTTGCCATTTGACCATGGATGATAGGCAATGGAAATTTTTCGTTTCACATCGTACTTGTCAAGTAACCAATTAAGCCATTTATTTACAAAGTGAGATCCTTCATTACTAATTACAAATCTAGGAGTCCTGAACCGTGTAAACACATGTTTATACAAGAACCACGTGACAAACTTAGCATCATTTGTTGGGCATGCTTCAGCTTCAACCCACTTGGATACATAATCCACAGCTACTAGGATATACCTATTACCATAAGAAAAAGGAAACGAGCCTAAAAATAAATGCCTTACATGTCAAATAATTCTACCTCTAAAATGTTTGTCAAGGGCATCTCGTTCCTCCTTGATATGTTACTTGATTCAAGCATAAAATCATGTTTGAATCATGCAATGGGTGGACAGTTTCTTGAAAAAATATAGTGTGCTGATTTTCAATGATCTTCCAAGTGTAGGGATGTAATAGCCCAAAATTGGGTCTAGTTGGAACAAAGGTTTCGGGACCACAAAATCTGAGATATAAATAATTATTTTATGATTATTTTTAGGTTTATGATATGATTGCATGATTGTTTGAAAATTTCGTGAAGAAATTCTATGCATAAAGTGCTTAATTCGAAGTTAGGGACTAAATTGAATAAGTTGCAAAACTTGCATTTTAGAAGTTTCTAGTATGAAATTGATTTGAAATATTAATTAGGAGGTCTTAAATAGAAATTTGACCAATTTCTAAGTTATGGACAAAAATTGGACATGGATGGAATTTTTGGAAAGATTAGTAGTAAGGGTATTTTGGTCATTTAGGGGTAAAATGAATTAAAATACAAAATTAAAAGCCAATTTTGCTCATCTTCTTCACCATGGACGTGTTACCAAGGGAGACTCCATGGCTAGGGTTTTCAAGCTTCCCAAGCTCAATTGTAAGTCCGTTCTAACCCGTTTTCAAGTTCTTTACGTTTTGGAGTCCGTTAACTTGATTTAGCTTATGCTAGCAATAATTCAACCTAGGGTTCATATTTGGAAAAATACCCATAGGTAAAATTTGTGTATTCTGGTGTTTTATGATACAATATGAGGTTTTAAGTTATGTTATACAACTTGTGCTACTCGGTTTTAAGTGAAAATGAGCAAAAGGGCTTAATCGGTAAAAATACCTAATAGTCATAAGTATATGTTAGAGTGAGAATTTGATGTTGCCATAGAAGGGAAAAGTGATCATCATGTCATAAAACATAAGAATAAGGGATGAAGTTTAATTCCCGAGCCTAGGGGCAAAAGTGTAAATATGCAAAAGTTTAGGGGCAAAATTGTAATTTTTCCAAAGTTTGAGTTAAGGACTGTTTTGAATAGTACATTAATTAAATAAGTAAAATATGATGTTTTAGATCCCGAAAAACGAGATTTGAACCTAGAATGAGAGAAAAATCGAAAATTGGGAAAGTTGGTAAAATGGCCGTTTTAATATCAAGGTAAGTTCATATGTATAATAAGCATTAATTTATGCATGTTTCAATGTAAAATTGATATATTTACTATGATCTCCGAGGTGTTGAAAGTATGTAAGTTGGTATGATAATAATACAACAATAATGCTGTAATTTATATTTGAAAGTTAAATTTAGTGAATTAATTGAATTATGTTAAATTAAATGATTATGGTGCCAAGTTTATGAATTGATTTAAAAATATGTCTATGGTACATGAAGTGCATTGAATTATCATACATAAATGTGATTTCTATGATTATGGATATTATGGGAAATTGTAAGTTCATATGATTTTTAATAAGACAATGTGTAATTTAATGTTATTGCGTTGATATTAAATGAGATGTAAGTTTATATGTAAGTAATACATCACAATTACTTGTATTATGATATTTTATAAAAATATTGGAAATATGTTTGTGGATAATTACTTGATTGGTGAAATTGTTGGAAAAGAGAGAAATCCGGTTGAACCTTTGAAAGATTGGATGATCTGAGATGGTATGTAGCTAGGTCACATGTATAGTCTTTGAGTGCACATCATGTGTACAAGAGAGCTACAAGACATTATGATGTAGCTAGGTCGCATGGGTGATACTATGTGTACACCATGTAGACAAGAGAGCTACGGGATATATGTAGCTAGGTCGCATGCGTGGTTCCAAGTGAAGGGCACCATGTAGACAAGAGAGCTACGAGATAAACTGGCTAGGTCACATGGGTGGTACTAAGTGTTTACCATGTGTACAAGAGAGCCGAACTATATGATGGGTGGAGCTATGTGCTGAAACCACCAAGTATCGAGGATTGATTCGAAGTGTTCAACGGGAGACTCTCTATGTATTGCTTTGTAAGTTTTGTGATGAATAAGTGCAGGAACTTGGTTATGTGAATGATGTGTTCATTAAGTAACCAGGATGTGGTAAGGTTATAAACAAGTAAGTTATACATGAGGATGATTTTATGGTGACCTTGTGATCATGGGCCTATACTTGTGATGTATGAAATGTGGTGAAAATGATTTGTGATATGTATGTTAAAATGAGGTTAATACAAAGAAAGTGTGAAAGAGTGAATTAGCAATAAAACTGTTTTGGACAGTAGCAGTGACGTGATTTTGAAAAATCACCAAAAATAATATAAATTTAATCAGAGACTGAATGAGATATCAAATTAAATCTTAATGAGTCTATTTTCATATAAAAGAAACATAAAAAGAAAAGGAGTTCTATATTTTGAGATATTTATGTTTTTGTGAGACTGATTCAGAATGATTACGTGATCCCCTGTTCTGACTTTGGAAAATCACAAAAAATTGGAGAAAAATAATTAGAGTCTCAAAATTATATTTTTAAAATCCATATTGAGTCTATTTTCAAGATAAATCAACAAGAACATTATCCGAGTTCTGTACTGCGAGTTAATTATTTTTTAGTGAAGAGAGGTTAGAACTGTCAGAAAGTGAAACAGGGGAAATTTTAATGAATAAACTGTACTAATTGACTAAACCAAAAATTATGAAAATTTTATGGTGGAACGATATGTGAGTCTAATTTCAGGGGAAATTCATAGATCTTAATTTGGAGCTCTGTAGCTCGAATTATAAATAATTAAGTGACTATGACTCATGTGGACAGTTTGATGTGAACATTTATTAGTAAATTGTGAAATCGTACTTACAAGAATGCTATATACATTAAGGATATGGAATGGAGAGAAGGAGGAGGAAAATAAATATATGTGGAATACATGGAAACTATGGTATATGAAATATTGATATAATGAAATAAATGATATGTGTTTATAAGAAAACAAAAAGAGAATGTTATGTATCATGACATGTATATATATATATATATATATATATATGACTAGTCTCAATGTAATGCTTGTTGGGTATGGAATTGAATTGAAATGTTTCAGGCAAACATGTTATTCTGCGCATCTGAATCGTGGTATTTTATAAAGATATGATCTAGCTTTAAATATGAATGCTTGATGATTAAGCTGAAGATATTTGGTAAGATGATAATCTTGGTATAAATGTATAAGTGGTACTATAATAAACAAGGTAAAATGAGTATGAGAGACACATGTATGATGACATACAAATGCTATGTTTGTGGTTTAATTGAGGATTTATAATCATTAAATGAATACCATGTTATATGCTTTTGATTTTGTATAAGTGTGTAAGAGATCGGTTGACCAAAGCTTGGAAAATAGCCTAGGTATATTCCACACAGGCAGAGACACGACCATGTGTCTCAGCCATGTATGGAACACGACTTTGGGACACGGGCGTGTGAAGCCTTAAAGCATGAAATTTCCAAGATTTTCATAAGTTCTCGGTTTAGTCCCAAACCCTTTCTAAAGTATGTTTTGGGCTCCGTAGACTCAAATAAGGGACTATGTGTAAGAGAATGAAAGCTTTGAAATATGAATAAAATTTTATGGCTCGTATTTTAGTTTAATGTTTGTATGTTTGTCTGGTAACGCCTCGTACCTTAGCCTAGCCTCGGATACGGGTAAGGGGTGTTACAAGGGATCTCCAAATAATTATCCCAAAAGCTAATTTTTGGATGCCAAAATATCCTTTCTGAATTGGGCTTCTCTTTTACTTGTTTGAGCAGTTTTGTGACCCATTTAATAGTCAAACTTGTCCACCATGTAGCGCCATTTTTCACTAGGTCAAAGCAACATCTTCATGACCCAATTTGCATGGTTTTGCCGTCCAAGCAGGGTAGAATTGCTTATGTCCATACAAAAATTATAATAAGCTCTTTATTAAATCAACTTCATGGTCCCATTGCATAATTAAATATAACACTTTAATAAATAACATGAAATAATTTAATTTATGCTGAAAATTAAAATAATAAAGCACAAATTTTCATATTTCATAAATTCATGTCCATTTTCAAAATATAAACAAAATTCAATTAATTAATTAACAAATAATCGGGATTAGTATTATTTTTAACTAAAAAGGTGGTAAAAACTACTATAAAAATCGTATACAATTTAGAGTTTACAAGCCTCCACTTATACCAAAGAACTTGAGTTGCATCATGATCAGTAACTAACTCAGGATTTAGGTAAATCACACCATGAAGGCCACAAGTGAATTAATTCACACACAGATGTAGAATTAATTCATCTTGGGTCCAGTCCAATGAATCATTCTTCCAATGAATACATCTATGTCTCAACCCGTGAAGTCAACTGCTCCGATAGCCAAGACTAGCCATCTCCGCAATTGGAATTGTAGACGACAGAATAATCTTTCTCAGTATTTGAATCAAATCCTCACTTTGATTCTTTTACAAGATTACAAACTTATTAAGATTTTCTACTAAAGTAAGTTGTCTTTCTCGTAATGTAAACGTTCTTACAATGCCACTTATCTTCAGTTTGAATGTAACAGCCCTGTTTTAGCTAAATCAGAATAGTGGTTTTGAAACCACAAATCCGATGTCAAAAAAGTATTTTAATATTATTTTCAGTATTTACAACATGTGATTTCATATGTGTGAAAATTTCGTGAGCTAATTTATTGTTTGAATGGTTAATTCAGTAAAAAGGACTAAATCGCGTAAATTGCAAAAGTGTTGTTCTATTAGCTAATGATGTCAAATAGCTATAGAACTTTGAAGTTTAGGTCCTTAAGTGGGAAATATACCATTAGTTGGTTAGCGGATGTTAATGGTTTGGCATAAATGAAATTTTGTATTAATTTTAAGGTTAAAATGGTAAAATAGTTAATAAATGTTATATTAATAAAAATAAAGTGATTTTTTGTCCATTTTTTCTCTCTTTTGGCTGAATATTGATGAAGAAGAAAGCCTTTGTTTGATTTTTAGGGTTTGGCACTTGCAAGGTTAATTGGTAAGTGTTGAGCTTGGTTTTCGATGATTTTTACATTTTTGATATCGTTGCTTCGTATTCTTGCTAGCCCATACCTTAGATATCAAAATTGTTAAAGATTTTGAGAGGTCCCATTGTTGAATCTATTTGTTCTTTGATGTTTAATGTTGAAATATGAAAGCTTGATGATAGATTTTCATGTTTTGTAAAGTGATTTTTAATGAAAATGCATAATAGGGATTAAATTGTGAAATGTGCAAATTGTGTGGTTAAAATGTGAAATAAATGAAAGTTTTAGGTTTCTAGGGACCTATATATAATTTGGTCAAGCATGGGTTTTTTTGAATTGTGTGAATTTTATGTATTTGTAAAATAGAGACTAAATTGATTAAATGTGAAAGTTTAGGGGCTAATGTGCAAATAGGCCTAAATGTATGTTTTGGACTAAATTGAAAGAATGGATGAATAAATAAGTTAATTTTGAATTCATATAGATCAAGAAAGAAAGAATTCGGATTTAGATTGGGGGAAAAACAAGGTTATTGAGTAGTCGACCCGATCCGTAAATTTCGAATACGAGGTAAGTTCATATGTGATAAATTTCAATATAAATGTATTCCATATGCTTTGATATTGCATAAATTGTGAATATGAGACTATGGACATGAACGATAGTGATTCGACGATGATTCGATATTCGAGATCCCGATTAAACTTTAGGAATAGTTTAGGATGCTAGTGACATGTCATTAGGGATACCTTAAGTTGGCTTCAGGCCATGATTTAGCACTTCAGGTGCGAGATAAACTGATTTGGCTTCGAGCCATGCATATCGACTGATTTGGCTTCAGGCCATGATATCAGAATTTCGGATAAGTTACATTGATTTGGCTTCGAACCATGGTATATGTACTTATCGTGTGAGACCCTTCAGTATCCAACTTCCATTCTGAATGGTTCAATGGGTAAATGAAAGATGAGAATGTATATGAGATTGGTACGAGATGGTACAGGTATGTGAATAAACCATTTTAGCCTTGAAACGAAGAAATGATGATGAGAGTATATAGTTTTTTGAATGAGTACTTGAAAGGTTTGATAGTTAATGAATGTTACATATTGATTTATGTTTATGTGATTGCATTAAGTTTATCTCATACGAGCTTACTAAGCTTAATAGCTTACTTTGTTTATTTTTCCCTTGTTTTATAGTGATATCAAGGCTAGCTCAAATCCGGGAGTAGTCGGGAACATCATCACACTATCAAACATCTAAGTTGGTACTTTTGGATTATACATTTATGGTATATGGCATGTATGGGCTAGTTGTGGTATTTTGGTTGTGATTCTAACCATGAGATTTGACTTGTAAATTATGTTAATATTGATGTGTGTTTGGCTATTAGAAATGGCTTGTAAATGTATATGTTTTGGTTAGCCATGAGTGGTGGCTTATTTTGGTATGTTTTGGTATATATTTGAGTAAGTGAAATGGTTGTCATCACGTAATGTCAAGCCATGATAAGGCAAGCACTATTACTTTCCAACTCGAGGGTACAATGCGTCATCTGAGCATCCTAGATTTCAGAGCTGCCTTAGGACTCTATACTGAGGGGTTCATAAGTGTCGAGGGGTACCTCACTTTATACCGACACATCTATTATCCATCGTCTCTATACTAAGCTTACGGCTAGTACGACATCCTATGACCCAAGTCAATAGAAGGCAACATCCCTACCTCTGGCTCTACACTATATTCATGTCATCTTGGCTCGGACATTGACCGGCCAGAGGGAGAGCACCGGAGTCATCGGTAAAGTTGATGCTTTTTTTTTATAGAGCATGGCCTCGGGTTGCAATTAAATCTTGCCTACTTCATCGCCCTAGCTTGCCGCCATCAGATAGAATGCAATAACAAGGGTTTTATCTGCTTAGGCCCTTACGTGACTCGCTTCGCATGACACTTCGGCATCCTTGACACTTCGGAATAGTCCTCGTCCTTCACACTAGTTGGACAGATGTCCCTGCAGGGGTTATCAAATATGAGTTACATGAGGATGATCGAGCGAATCCGTGGAGTGGATCTTCTTCAATGTCAATTATCTCATTCTAACCCTCAGAATGAACATAAAGACTTCCCTGATGATGTCCCGTTCCACCACGAGTATCTGTCTCATCATCCACCTCCGAGCCACTGTACTATTACTTCTACTACTACCCTCGTGGACCTCTCCAAGCAGTTCACTCGTTTTGAGTGGCACTATTTTTAGCAGTTCGACAATATTGATGTGACCTTATAGCAGATTTGTTAGCATCTCAACATTTCATCTACAGCGCCGATGCCTCACGATCCTGATGACTCTTACGATGAATATGATTGATCTTATTTATTTATTTTCTTTTTATTTTGATTTTGATTTTGATTTTGATTTTGATTTTGATTTTGATTTTGATTTTGATTTTGATTTTGATTTTGATTTTGATTTTGATTTTGATTTTGATTTTGATTTTGATTTTGATTTTGATTTTGATTTTGATTTTGATTTTGATTTTGATTTTGATTTTGATTTTGATTTTGATTTTGATTTTTAGATTTTGATTTTTAATTCTTAGACCTATTTAGTTTATTTTTCTTTCGAACTATGTTTTTAATTTTATGGTTGTTTCTAATTGAGTTTGTAACCTCTTAATATTATTCATTATTTGTGTTTATTTTCTTATTAGTTTGCTTGGAACCATGCACTGCGTTTAGATTTGCCTACAATTCCAGTTTTCACTATTCTGGCGATTTCATCCATATTTAGGGTTGTTTCAATTTTCTCCCTTTCTTATGATATTCTACTTATTCTTTGTCTATATCTATTTGTACATTGAGGAAAATGTACATCTTAAGTGTGGGGGAGTTAGGTATATAATTATTAGAAAATATGTGAATCATTTCTTGTGTTTAAGTACTATTCTCATACTTCCATTAGAGTGAACTATTTTTTATTTGGGATTTTTATTGATGTTGTTTTGGATTAATTTGTAGATATTTATGCATTAATTGATTTAAACTTTAAGCCATGAGAGAATCAAACATGATAAGTTATTTTTCAGAAATTAAAAATTTTAAGTTGTTTCCCTAAATTGAGGTATTATCTTGAAGTTTTAAATTTGCAAGTTTGACATCAAAACCTTCTAGCCTTTCTCCAAACCCTTAACCTAAGCCCTATTACAACCACTTAAAGACCTATTGATTGGTGTGTCATATCATTTTAGAGTGGTGGAGATTTGATTTTCAAGCAAGCTTATGGTAATGACATTTCTTATTCGACTGTTGAGTGCTTATTTCTTGAACCTTAAACACTTTGAATGCTTTGAGTGAATCTTTAGTGAGGATGTCAATTCTTGTTGATTTTGAATTAAAGGTAATTACTTAAATAAGGGGAGACACTGTGTTTTCGTGCTTTATAAATTTTGACTTGGATTGTTTAAATCTTTAGTGCCCTTTTATTTGAATTGCTAATGCATGATTGTCTGCGAATTATTTTGAGACATTATTTATGAGAATTACAATTTGAGAAAGATTAACTTTAATTTGGGTTGAGGATTTTGCTTGAGGACAAGCAAACACTTAAGTGTGGGGATATTTGATAAGTGATGAAAGTAACAAATTTTAATCCTGTTCTTAATGCGTTTTTGGATGATTATTTATGCAAATTGGTGAACTTTATGCTCCTAATCCTTTAAATTCATGTTTCTATACTTAAGTGAGAATTTGCAAGCAAAAGGAGCAAGAAACGAGTGAAAATCAGATAAAAAGAGCATATTTCAGGAGCCACAAGGGCTCAGCCTTCTCACACGGGCTGGGTACACGACCGTGTGACCTACAGGGGCTGAACACACAGCCATATGCCAAACCATGTTGATTTCGCAACTTGCTTCCCAAACACGCAGAAAAACACAATTTTTAGGCTTTATGAGCATCCTAAAGTCTATAAATACCAAATAGAAGAAGAGAGAATGAGCCATCAAAGAATATTGAAGAAAACAACTCAAAGAACACCATTAGAGCCAACTCTGAAGCAGATTTCCATCAAGATTGAAGACCTCTTTTTAATTCATTTTGAAGTTTTTATGAGTTTCTTTATTTCTTATGAATATTTTGACTTTGAGATGTTTTTATTCACAATCATGAACTAATTTCCTAGATACCTAAGGAAGATGAAACATGTGATGAAATCTATTATTTGATTTCTATATTACGCGATAAATACTTTATTCTTGTTCTCAATTATGTGTGCTTATCTCTTGTTTTAATATTTCTAGGATATTAATTCATGTTTAATGTGCTTAAATTAGAGGAGGAAAAGTCTCTGTTTAAGAGTAGATCTAGCATAATTGAGTGGAGTTGTATGCAATCCTAAAAATAAGACGACATAAATATACCAGATTAGAGTTAAATCTAATAGGGGAATCCATAAATCGAGTTAATGCAATAATAGGAGTTTTAGTTAGAAAGAAATTTCAATTAATCAATCTAGAGTTAGTTGCTCTTACTCTCGAAAGATATATTAGCATAATTTAAGGGTTTTTACTGATCAAGACACCAAGTGAATAAATCATTTAATTCAAATTCATAACAATAGATGAAGTCTAGGTAGATTCTTTCCTGGGTATTGTCTCTCTCATTGGTTATCTTTTGGTTATTTTCCTGATTTATTTTCTGTTGAGTTCTTAGTTAGGTTGTTTAGTACTTTTAGTTTAAAACCAATCACTCTAATTTGTCGGCTAAATAATAGGAAAATAATAATTACTAATACTTTTAGTCTTCGTGGATACGATATCTCTACTCACAATAGCTATACTATTTATCGATAGGTGAACTTGCCTTTGTCATATTTTTAGTTAGCTTCATGATACACCAAATCCATATAATGATAATTTGTTGAGAAAATAGTTAAAGCATTTGACCTCACTTGAAATGTGAAAAGAACATGAATTTTCATTGAACTTATATACTACCTTTAAGCTTAAATTGGTGTAAGTTATGGTAATCTTAATTAAAAGGTTTAATGGAAAATGGAAAACTTTAAAATTCAATCGACAAGTGAGATGGATAAAGGATTGGTTAGATAGACATTTTGATGTGGTTTGAATTGAATAAGAAGAAGAGAAGTAGGAAATGGAGTCTTAAATTTTTACTTATTAAGAGTTGAGAGTAATTCCCTTAGTAATCCCATAAAAAGAAAATAATGGATTTGTAAAAAATGATAAGTGATATAGACCTTTAAATAAGTGAAAATGATGTTAATGTTTGCTTTGTAAAAGAGCGAAAGTTTTGTACAAATATGTTTAACTTTGGTAACATAGGTTGGTTGCAATTCAATAGTAGTGGCGCAAGTTTAAAAATTTGCTGAAATTTGTAGGAATTGAGTTAGAAGCATAATCATACATGATTAAAGATATTATTGAGCCTAGTTTTTTAATGAAACAAACAAGATTTTTATTAGAATTTTTAATTGAGATATAAAAATATTTTAGCGAAGGTAGCTCAAAATTGTCTAGCAGCAACCCTATTTTGACTATGAAAAATTGTTGCACTTTTTACTTACTATTAAAGTTTAACTTTTTTATATGAGAATTGTGCCTAGTTTCTAAAACATCAAACTGATATTGATTTTGAATTATATGGAATAAGATATGAATAATTTAGTGAAAGGTATACAGTTAGACAATCTTGTTTTAAAAAATTAGGTTTTTTAAAAAAATTGTTTATATATTATTTGAAATAAAAAAAATGTATCTTTTGAGAATGAATTGAGTATAAAAGACATTATACTTATTATTTGATAATGAGATAAGAATTATACTAATTGTTATTATGTAATAAGGAAACAAAATATCAATGAGTTATAATTAATTAATTGTTATTTGATAATCAGTAAATTATACGGTATGCTTGAATGGTGAAATAGGCGAGCGATTTAGACCTATGAGGGGATTGCGTCAAGGTGATCGTTTAAGCCCCTATTTATTCTTAATTTGCAGTGAAGGATTGTAATCTTTGACGAGGTTAGTAGCTCTGGAAGGTTCTGTTATGGGGGCAAAGATTTTTCGAAAGGGTCCTACCATTATGCATCTACTTTTTGTGGACGATTGCATTCTTTTTGGGGACGCCACAGAAAGGGGAGCCTATAATCTTAAGACTGTGTTATGAGAATATGAAACATGTTTTGGTCAATGCATAAACTTTGAGAAATCAATGGCATATTTCAGCTCAAATGCCTCGGAGCTGAGAAGGGAACAAATTGCTAGTATTTTGGAAGTTCGAACCTCAAAAATTCTAAAGAAATATTTGAGGCTTCCAAACATGGTTGGGAGGGATAAAAAAAAAGAACTTTTGAACTGCTAAAGGATAGGATAATAAGTAAGGTTAAAGGGTGGAGTATTAGATTCTTGTCAATGGAGGGAAAAGAGGTGTTTATAAAAGCAATACTTTAGGCAATACCTACTTACTCTATTGCATGTTTTTTGTTACCAAATTCGTTTTTCAGGAATTGGAAAATATTATTGGCTGATTTCAGTGGCAAAAAAGACATGATAAACGTGGAATTCATTGGTGTGAGTGGAAGAGGCTTGGGGAACTGAAGGAGGATAGCGGTATGGGTTTTAAATGCCTATAAAAGTTTAATATGGCTTTGTTAGCAAAGCAAGGTTAACGCTTAATTTATTAACCAAATTCATTTTAGCAAAATCTTTAAAAGAAAAATATTATCCAAACTCAGATTTCATACATGCAAGGTTGGGGAACTTATCATCATATACCTAGAAGAGCTTGTGGCCAACAAAAGGGCTTCTTGAAAAAGGGATGTGTTGGTGAGTTAGTTCAGGTAAACAAATACAAATTTGGGATGAGGCATAGATCTCGAGCACTGAAGAGTATAAGATCCAGTATTAAAAAAATGATCAAAGTCCTGTTTATGTCTCCGATTTAATTGAACAAAATTCAAATCAATGGAAGAAAGAATTAATAAGTACCTTTCATCCTGAAGACGCTGAGAGGATCAGATGTATTCCTCTCCTTCTTGAACAAGAAGCGAACAGAATGCTATGGCGAGGAGAAGCTTCAGGGGTTTACACAGTACGGAGTGGGTACAAAAATTTAATAGAGACAGACAGATCAATAAATTTACAACCAAATCAAATTTATTACAAATCCATGTACAAAAAGTTATGGATGGTGCAATTGCCATCGAAAACAAAAATATAGGTATTGAAGACCCTTAATAATTTTCTGGCTACTTATTTTAATTTGTATCCACGCAGACTAAGGAATGTAGCAAATTGTCCGAGATGCTTGAATAACACAGAAACCACAGAACATGTGTTTAGAGATTGTTCATTTGTAGTAGGGGTATGGTCCAGATTAGGAATCAGTTGGACCCTGGAGCAAGATCAGCTACAATATAAGGATTGGATGCATGTTTTACTTCAAAAGATTCTAATCATGATATTAAAGCAATGGTGTGTGTGCTATATGGGGATTATAGACAGCCAGAAATAAATTGATTCATGAGAACAAGATACAAACAGAGGAAAGTTTAGTTCAATTTTGTAAGAGGTTGAAGGTAATAATAAGAAGGTACCTATCAACACAGTGGAAAAAGAATACTAGAAACCATTAGAGGGAACAAATGTTAAAGTCAACTTTGATGTTGCATTAGGTAGACAAAATAAAAAGTCATGTACAGGGATTGTCATCAGGAACTCACTCGGCCAAGTTTTAAAAACTAAAATCTTCATTAACGAACACATGCCAACTGTATTTGCAGCAGAGGCTCTCGCATGCGTCCAGGCGATAAGGTTTTAGGCAAAGTCAGGTTTTCTGTAAGTTGAAGTTGAAGGCAATCCGTTAGCTATTATTGAAAAATACAAAGTGAGCATGTAGATAAATCTGAAATTAGGTGTATATTTTTTATGCCAAAAGATTACGAACCCACTTTATCACTTGTAGATTTCGACATGCGGGAGACAAAAAAATAAAGTTGCACACATATTAGCAAAATAGGGGTTAAATGAGAATGGAAATACTTATCTGTTTTCTAGTCTCTCTAGTTCGGTAGCCAGGGCTGTGGAGGTTGACAGACAGGCTGGAGGATGGGGAAATTGAAGGGACAGTGGTGAATCTCAAGGATCATTAAAGATTTGAAAGTAGGGAAAAATAGTTTTGTTTTGTAAAAGGAAGCATTTCTTGGTTTTGTAAAGAAAAAATGAATTGCAATGGTATTTCAAATTCGGAATTGTTCTGTTGAAAGGGCTACCAAAATAGTGAGTAAAATCGTGTAACACCCATCACCCGTATTCAACGCCGGAACAGGGTTACAGAGCATTACTGAACTTACAGCACAATAATCATACATTTCTAAAATTCAATTAATCATCAATCAAAATCATTCAAATTGACGCTAATACGAGCCTATAAAGCGCAAAACATGCATTCGGGGTGGTTTAGGACTAAATCAATAACTTTAGAAATTTTTCACACTTAGAAAATTTTTGCAAAATACAGGGGACACACACCCGTGTTACAGGCTGTATGGACATTCGAAATGGGATCACAGGCCGTGTCCCATCCCGTGTCTGACCCCGTGTAACTCTCAAACTTGGGTTACATGGCCAACACACATGCCTGTGTGGCTAGCCCGTGTGCCCTAAAAATGGCCACACATGGCCATGTACCAAGCCATGTGCTAGGTCATGGAAAACCTGTAGGGTATACTACTTATGCCACACGGCCAAGTCACACGCCCATGTGTGAGGCCATGTGGATCACTGACTTGATTTCAATTTCAACACCAAGGGACACACGGCCGTGCAACTTGACCGTGTATCACACATGGTTGAGACACACGCCTTGTCTCTGCCTTATGTGGACAAAAATAGGTTATTTACCAAGCCATTTTGCCACCTAAACTTACACAAACCTATACCAAACCAAATTGCACAATTCATAGCATAATTAGGCATACAAACCAACTAAATCATGCCAACTCAATTCCACTCTCCACAATATACACAAGTCACAAAATGGGTCATTTCATTATACCAAATTCACATATAGAATTCAATTAAGTAAACATTTCCAAACACGCCTCATTATGCCCAAATTCACAAGCATATTTCTTATCTAATATCAACCATTTGACAACCAAAAAACCTACTATCAATACGCATCACAAATCCAACCAAATTAAGCCAACTCTCATCGCTATATATACAACCAAACCATAGACATTTACAAGCCAATTCAAAAGGCTAATTCATCATTAGTTTATATACCAAAATAACTAAAGTTCCTATACATGCCATATATTCCAAAAACATAGATTCAAAAGTACTAAAATGATAGCTTGATAGTGTGATAAAGTCTCCGATTATCCCCGAATCCGAGCTAGCTTTGAAATCACTATAAAACATAGTAAAATAAACAGAGTAAGTTTTATAGCTTAGTAAGTTCATATGATTAATAAGTATAATTTGCCAATTCATTCATCATTTAAAGAACATAAGTAAATACAAGTATTTCATTCAAATCAACAATTTGAACATTTCCATCGTTCTATGTATCAAATATAAATTCATCAACTTTCACTTACTTTTCATATGAACTTATCAATTATCTACTTGTCAAACTTATCATGAGTACCTGAGTTGATCTGTATCATTGCTTACATTCTCGTACCATCATCTTTTCCCATTAAACCATTCAGAATAATATCAGATACTCAAGAATCTCACACAAAAGTGCCACATACATAGCCAATGCTAACTTAATTTCATATCACATATATGCTCACTCTCGACCTATCAACAGGCCTGCTCACGCAAGCTGTTAGTCAAGACGTAGCTACACAGTGCTGCTCACACAAACTGTCAAGTAACCACAACACATTTCGGTATACTCAGCCACCGATAGAATGTGCAGGACTAGCACCCAAATCACATAATCACAATAACCACTAATGACATGTCACTAGTATCATATCTATTCCTAAGGTTCAATCGGATTCTCACTGTGTCAATGCTTTGTCGATAGATTCCGCAGTGTCATAATATCACAATTATAATGTTTAAGCATATAAACACATATAACATTAAGTTTATTAATCATACAAACTTACCTCGATTCATAAAAATGATGAAATAGGTCGATTAGTCGAGTACTTTGTTTTTCCCTCAATCTAGATCTTAATTTTGCTTTTCTTGATCTATATGTAATCAAATTTAGCTTATTTAATAATCTTTTATTCAATTTAATCCAAAACACTCATTAAAGCACATTTACACTTTTACCCCAAGTATTTCACAACTTTTACAATTTAGTCCTTACTTCATAAAATCACAAATTCAAATCCCACCGAAACCCATGCTAGCCGAATTTCAATTAGGTCCCTAACAGTCCATATTTTTCATTTATTTCACATTTTAACTACAAAGTTTCCACATTTCACAATTTAATCCCTAATTTGCATTTTCACTAAAAATCACTTAACAAAACTTGTATAACTATCATCAAACATTCATAATCTATAATCAATCATTAAAATGCATGCTTATTCATCAATGGAAACATCCTAAATCTTTAATATTTTTGCAAAATAGTCCCTGGGCTAGCTAGACCTAGTTGCAACGATCTCAAAAACACAGAAATCATTAAAAACGGGACAACAATCATACCTAATTGTAAGGATTTAAAATGGCCAAATGAATAACCCTAATATCTTATTTTTTCTTCTTCAATTTCGTGGAAGATGATAGATAGATTAAAAGATGATGACTTTTGTTGTTTTGTTATTTTACTTATTTAATTTACTAAATTACTTTATTAACCTTGTTAATAAACCATTAAAAACACTTAAAAGATGTCCAAAAATATCCACTCATATTAACAATGGGCTAATTACAACATAAGGACCTCCACTTTAATAAACCATAGCTATTAGATACCTTTAGCTAATAGAACTAAAGTTTCATAGTTTACGCGATTTAGTCTTGTTTATCAAATTAAGCATTTAAATGATAAAATTTCTTAAGAAAAATTTCACACAATTATACTATCAATCTGTAGACATTAAAATAATAAATAATAATTATTTTGACTTCAAATTTGTGGTTCTAAAACCACTGTTCTTATTTGACTAAAAAGGGGTTGTTATAACTCTCCCCCATTAGAGATTTTCGTCCCCGAAAATCTTACCAGCAAAAAGGTTCGGTACTATTTTCTCATAGCTTCCTCGGGCTCCCACGTAGCCTCTACAACTCTGTGACATTTCCACAACACTTTCATTAAAGCTATGTGTTTATTTCTCAATTCTTTAACCTTTCGAGCTAAAATTCTGATTGGTTATTCGTTATACGTCATATCAAGTTGAATCTCAATTTCTGTCGGAGAAATTACATGTGATGGATCGGATCTATATCGGCGTAACATCGATGCAAGAAACACGTTGTGAGTCCTCTCTAATTCTGACGGTAAGCTAACCAATATGCCACTAGCCCTATTCGTTCAATAATCTCATGCGCCTGATGAATTAGGGACTCAATTTGCCTTTGCGACTAAAAGGAAGTATTTTCTTCCACGGAGATACTTTTAGAAATACTTTATCGTCGATCTAAAATTCAATGTCTTTATGTTTCAAATCTGCATACGATTTCTGTCGATCTGAAGCTGCTTTCAAACGGTCGCGAATTACTTTCACTTTAGCTTCAGTTCCTCTAATAAAATCAACCCCGTGAGTCTTTTTCTCACTAAGTTTGATCCAGTACAATGGAGTTCAGCATTTACGACCATACAAAGCTTCATACGGTGCCATATTTATGCTCGATTGAAAGTTTTTATTATACGCAAATTTAACCAATGGTAAATATTTCTCCCACTTGCCTTCGAACTCTAAAACACAATATCAGAAATGTACAATTCAGCCAATTTATCAAGTGAATAATTTGTACGTACCAAAAATGAAATGTGTTGATTTCATCAGTCTATCAATGAAAACCCAAATAGCATCTTTCTTTCTTGGAGACAGGGGTAATCCCGATACAAAATCCATCGTAACTCTATCCTATTTCCATTCTAGTCTCATCACCAGTTATAGCAATCCCGAAGGCACTTGATGTTCAACTTTAACTTGCTAACAAACTAAACATCTCGATACAAACTCTGAAATGTCTCGTTTCATACTTGATACAACTGTTTCAAATCATTGTACATTTTAGCACTCCTCGGGTGAATAGATAAAAAACCACTTTGTGCTTCGTGTAGAATTTTCTGAATGAGCTCAGAATTCTTTGGTATGCAAATTCTATCTCGAAACATTAAACAATTATCAGATCCGATATGATAGTTTGAGTCACTAGTCGACTCACATTGTACTCTTTTAGCTTGTAACTCATTATCAAATTTCTGAGCTTCACAAATTTATCGAAGAAAAATCAGTTTAGCTTTCAACTCTGCAAATATCGAACCATTATCAGATAAGGTTAACTAAGTATTCATCGCTCTCAAAGCAAAAATGATTTTCTGCTCAGAGCATCTGCGACTACATTTGCTTTCCCGGGATGATAATCAATCATTAACTCATAGTCTTTCAGCAACTCTAACCACCATCGTTGTCGTAAATTCAAATCTTTCTAATTCATTATGTCCTTCAAACTTTTATGATCGGTAAAGATATGAATTTTTCACCGTATAAATAATGTCGCCAAATTTTCAATGCGAAAACAATAGCGGCCAACTCTAAATCGTGTGTCAGATAATTCTTTTCAACTGTTTGGAGGCATAAGCTATCACTTTTCCCTCTTCCATCAAAACACAATCCAAATTGTTCAATGACGCGTCGCTAAAAATCACAAATTCTTTACCCGATTCAGGTTGAACCTGTGACAGCCCTAATTTGACCCTAGTGGAAAGTGGTTTCAGGACCACAAAACCGAGTCATAAAAATAATTAACCGTTATATTCTATGTTTATTATATGTGTAAATGCATGTGTGAAAGTTTCATGCTTTGATTTTGTCATTGGTATGTGAAATTTATAAGATGGGACTCATGTGATAAGACTTGAAAATGTGATAGGTAAATTTTAAAGTGCCAAATAATGCATGAACTATTGACATGAGGGATTTGCATGTAAAATAGACCACTTTTAATATAGTGGCAGGCCATAATGATGGTTGATGGATAATATATGTTTTATTTAAGTATTATAATAAGTAATGGCATTATTTTGAAATGATAATAATTAGTAAAATAAGAAAAAGATGATAAAATAATGGGTGTTCATCTTTCTTTCTTCATTGTCGAAATTGAGAAAGAAAAATATTGAAGAAGAAGCCAAGGCATTAGGCCATGGTTATCTCAATTTAAAGGTATGTAATGTGATTTTTTTTGTAATTGATTATGAAATTAAATTGATAAGTACATAGTATAGTTAACCCATGGTTTAAATTCATGAATCATTGAACATATATCCATTCGGCAAGTTGCTAAATTTGTGTTCTTCTGATAAGTTTTTTGAAAGATGTTATTTATATGTTAAAGTAGCTTAAATGATGGTTGAATAAGTTGAATTCATTGTTGAGAGGTATGAATTGAAGTTGCTGTATGTATATATATGCATTTTGGAAAGAAAATTTTGTTGTTATTTGAGTTTTTATATATATATATATATGCACATTCAGTCGTGGGGGGGGATAAGATGAATTTAAAATGTTATAGATTGTTTTTAAGATTTGTTAAATTGTTGTGGTCATTGCCGAATATATGTTTAGTTAAAGAAAATTTTTAAGGTGTTTAGTTAATTAGTAGGTTAATGGTGTATGCACAAATTATTTGAAATATGAACTTTGTATGAGTATTAAAAGATATATATGAATTTGGCCTTGGGAGAATTTTTAGTATAAAATGCTTAAATTCTAGATAGGTTATTGCTTAAATGACCGAATGTGCCAAAGGTAAATGCATGTCAAATTGATCCATATGTGTTAAGGGAATAGGAATAAATATCGGTTTGATGAACTATATATATATATATATATATATATATATATATTCGGCTATATAGTTAAGATATGTATATGAAAATATGATAAGCCATATGAATTTTGTGTTTGTGTATGTGAACTAGATATTTAATGGATATTCGGCTAAAAGGGGTTAAAGGTTAAGTCACAGGAATTTTGGTGATATACATATTTGATCATTAGGGTTATATGTACTTTGGCTATGTGAGTTATGTATTAAGTAAGCTATTTTTTTTTATATGTATATTCGGTCATAAAGGTATACTTGGAGAAATGTTTAATTAAATTGTATTAGAATGTTTAAAGTGATTAAAATGGGTATGACCATTTCGTATTTGAGCTAAAGGTAGCTATATGACCTAGTAAATCTCTTGTCATATTCGACCATAATCTAGCATGATGGGATTTTAATAAGCTAAATTTGTTTGAATTAGCTCAAGAGCATAGAGGGGCAAACTCAGATAACGGAAAAGAGAAAGTAATCGAATAGCCGTTGTAATCGTTCGACGATATCCGAGGTAAGTTTTGAGTAGTCTCCTTTAGTATAAAAATTTATGATGCCTTGATATGTGTATATTAGATGAATTGTGACCTTTTGATTCTACTTGAATTAAGTTGTGTGATAAATAATCTAAGTATATGAACTATAGTCGAATGGTCAATACGGGTTAAGCTTAATTAATGAAATGTATATGGAGCTTATATTCGCATGTAGCAAATGACTACTACTGTGACATGTTCAATGAGATGTGTTAATATATGATTAAATATGCATGATACTTGAGGAATTGTATTCGGGCTTAAAGACCCGCAGGCTATATGCTGGAATGTTATCTGGGCTTAAAGACCCACAGGCTTCGTGCTAGAATGCTATCCAGGCTAGAGACTCGCAGGCTATGAGCTGGTATTATACCGGGTTTAAATTCCCGCAGGCTGGTGCTAGAAATTTATTTCAAGTTCTAAGACTTGACAGGTTTGATGCCAGTAAATTAAGTAAGATTACGACATTGAATATCCGCGGAAAACCACCGTCGAGTAAGTACTATATATTTAACATGTTAAGGTACGTATTATGTACTCATATGTGAAATGATTTTAAAGTGAATTATTAGTATTAAATAACGATATATATATATATATACATGTTGATGAATACGGTATTTAAGAATAAGAGAATGACCTATTCGGTCAATGTGTGTCATTATATGAAAGTATGTGACTTAAAGTAATTGTATGAGCCATATACTATAGTTAAATATGTGCTAAAAATTTCTTGTGTATTCATATATATATATATATATATATATTCAACCAATAGGCTTTATAATTAGTGTACTTGTGTATATTCGGCCAAGTAATATATAATTAGAATACGAGTTCTGTGATACTTAATGTTCAATTTAAATGACAAGTTTTAATTGTTTGAAATGCTTAAAACTTACTAAGCCTCGAAAGCTTACTCTGTTCCTTATTTCTCTATTTTATAGATTGTTGATTTTGGCCACCGACTCGGGGATCGTCAGCAATTCATCCCACTATCGATCTTTTTGGTACAGTTTTATTTTGGTCCTGATATGGCATGTATAGGTTAGGCTGAAGATAACTATATTTTGTAATTGTAAATATTTTAGCCATATGAAAATGGCATATATATAACACAAAGATCAATATGTATTCAGCTCGATCTCTGTTTATGTTAGTTAATGTGGATGAGAAATTTAATGTTTAGCTCGGTAATACCTTTTTAGCCTAAATCCGGTGATCGGATTCGGGTTAGGGGTGTTACACCCTTTCTATATGGAAATGGTACATTTTTATCTTGTGTAGGTACATTGAAGTTGGGGTGGAAAATTGGCCTTAAAAATGGCCTATTTTTGTCTACACGGGCGTGTGTCTCAGCCATGTGTGACACACGGTCATGTTACTCGGCCATGTGCCCCCTGGTGTTGAAATTGAATTGAAGTCAGTATGTGATGCGTCGTTGAGAACACCAAAAAATCCTATTCCCTGTAAAATAGTAAAAATAATAGTAACAGGGAAGTAGGGTCAAATCCTCAAGGACCGGATTGTACGAATGCTCGTTCCTTGAAATCCTGGACAATTTCTTGGCCAAGAAAACCTACGTTCCTGAAAAATAAAAATAAAAAAGAATTAAGAATTTTGAAATAAAATAAAAACAGAATTTAAAGCCCAATTGAAATTGCAAAATTAAATAAATTACGAAAATTAAAATGGAGAATATAAAAATAAACAGAGTTTGGGAAAAGAGAGAGTTTCTTATGTGGCGAGATTCCAGCCTCCGGTTGTCTCGATCCGCCCTGGGTTTAATCCTTAGCTTTTAAGTAACCCTTCTCGAGCAGGATAAGCCAGTTATAATGGAAGAGGACGCCTACAACCACCAGCTCCAAGAATTTAGACTTAAGATTTGGCGGAACCTGACTCTAACCAATAATCGCTTTTGTGGGACTATCTTCTGCTAGATCATCACTTCCCAACGGCGAATACCACGCCGTTTTGTCTCTTGGATTCGTCAACCTCTAATGCAGAAAGCCAATGAACCGACTGTGCAACCTTCCCAAAACGTACAAAGCGATCGTTCCTTGCATAAGTTGAAAAGATCACCTATTAAGGGACATGGACGGAAGCGTCAGCCCCGTAATGCGAAGAAGCAATAAATACCCTGTTGAGAAGGTTAAGCGCAGATTCTAAGCCTCATGAACCTTTTTAGAGAATTTTGTCAACCTTTGACTAGATTGGTTTAGTGGCTCGTGATTTTTTGGGAAAGAAATAAATATAATAGAAATGAGATTTTTATTGACGAAAATATGGAGAGAACAAAAGACATAGTTTTTGGGAGAGGGAGTGTTTACAGAAAAAAAAAGAGATGTTCAATATGTGCCACTCCATCCCCTATTTATAGTATTAGAAAACCTAGCCTATTTTTAATTAAATTCTAAAAGATAAATACAAATAATTAAAGATAATTAAAGATAAATAAAGATAAATGAAAATAAATCCTAAAATTAAATCTAAATAAAAATCCATAATAATTATCCTAATATAATTGAAATTAAAATAGAGTCTTGTGCTATAAAATCTCTTCTTTTATATTTTTGCCCCAAAAGTCTTCCATACTTTGCATTTTCGGCACCACTTCTCTCCTACTTCACATGCTGGCCCAATTCATCTTTAATTTCACGCTTTTTGCCCCTAAATTTTCTTTTATCATCAATTAAATCCCTACAAGACAAAGAACCATAAAATAGCCCAATTTAGTAGGACATACTCAAAATAAACATGCAATTAGACAAAAAAATATGTTGTTCTATAGTATTATCAAATTCCCCCCTATTTAGCCTATGCTTGCCCTCAAGAATGGTTCATGTCTGCTGTGAAAATTAAATCTTGCCATGAAAGATATACTACTCAAAAGTTTGCATTTAGTCAAAATGCATATGAAAAATAAAGAGAACACTTAGCTTGCTTTAAGTAAAATTGAAAAAGTATTCCAACTAACACACACAAAAATTAAGATCGACTTGGATTATTTCATGAAAATTAGGTAATTTACCAAACCTATCAAGACATCTTATTCGTTTCTACCTTTAGTCCCCACACTTTATGTGACACCCCTAAAGTGACCCTAGTCGGAAAGCGGTTTCGGGACCACTAAACCGAGTCATAAGAATAATTAACCCTCATAGTTGATGCTTATTATATGTATATATGCATGTGTGAAAATTTCATGTTTGAATTTTGTTAATTGTAAGTGAATTTTATTAAATAGGACTTATGTGAGAAAATTTAGAAATGTGCTAGGCAAATGTAAAGTGGCCTATTAATGCATGTTATGAAAATGATGGGTTTGCATGTCAAATTACCCAAAACTAGAGCTAGTGGCCGGCCATGCTATGGGGTGAAACATGTTGTAAACATGTTGTGTTAGTGTGTTATGTTAGAAAGAATAAAATAAAAGGTTAGTAATAAAGTAATGAAAAGAGAGGGGTGATGAAAACAAAGTTGTCTCATCCATGCCCCCCCCATTGCCGTGAATGGAAGAAAGATAACAGAAGAAAAAAATTACATGCTCATCTTTCTTCTTGGTTGCCGAATTTGGGAAAAGGAATATTGAAGAGGAAAAACCAAGGTATTCGGCCATGGCTATCCTAGTTTAAGGTATGCATTGTGATTTTCTTTTTAATTGACTATGAGATTAGATTGATAAGTGCATAACTTATTTAACCCATGGTTTAATTTCATGCATCAATAGACAAAGGTCCATTAAGCAAGTGCTAAATTGGTGTCATTTTGATAAGTTTTTTTGAAAGATGTTAATTATTTGTTAAGTAGCTTAAATGATGTTTGAATGAGTAGAATTCATGGTTGAAAAGTATAAATTGAAAGTTATCGTATGAGTGTATATACATTTTAGATAGAAAAATGTTGTTGTTTAGTTGAATTTTCATTTGATAAATGTTCATTCGGTCAAATGGGAGAAGAATAAGATGAATTTAAATGTTGTGGTTTATTATTTTAGTTATTAAATGATTGGGTATGAGGTATTTGATTACCTAATTGAAAGTAAGTTAAGTTGTTATTTGATATTAAATGCAAATTCTATATATGATAATAATGTAAATGTAGGTGGATTCATGAAGTATTTTCGGTTATATGCTATGTATAAGTATGAGTTTTAAAGTTGGATTTATGAGTATATGTATATTAGTCTAGGAACATTCGGTTATATGGTGTTAATATGCCTTTGAAATCGAATGATATTTTGAGTATATATATATATGTACATTCGGTTAAGATAAGGTTTATTATAAAAGCTAAGTTGTGTGGTTAGGAATGATTGGGATATATAAGATATTAAAACATGTTATAATTATATATTGGTGTACATGGTTGTAATTAATCCTCTACTTGAATTCGATTAGATATGGTCATGGTATGAGTTTAGTAGGGTTAATACCTTAAAATTGAATGGAGTTTTAGTTAATCTTTTGTGTCATGTTCGTTAAAATAGTTGATGATTTGGGTGTTATTATACGCATTTAGGCTAAAGATTTTTCAGCTATGTTTTATATCTATGAAATAATTATAATGGATAATATGCAGGAGTAATTTCGGCTTGTTAAAAATGTGGTTATACATAATGCATTGAAGTTACCCTATAAGGTTGAAATGAGTAATTAAATTATTGGTGTGTATGCATTTTTTTTATTATTTTAACTTGGCATGTGAAATGGGTGTATAATAGTTAATATGTGTGCTTAAGGTGATGTGATAAAATAATTAGCTATATGGTTTGGTTCATTATTGAGTACAAGGGTTAAGTGCTTTAAAAGAGCTTTTAATGTTCGAAATGATTAAACAAATTCATTCGTTTAAATTAAGCCCAAGAGCAAAGAGGATCAAAGTCGGATAGGGGAAAAGAGAAAGTAAGCGAATAGCCGTGGATATCTAGTCGTAAATCGCTTCGAGGTAAGTTTTAAGTGATTAACCGTTGAGTAAATTCAATCATATTAGGACATAATGAGTTGATTTAATAAGATATGATGTGGCCATGATATGTCTTAAACTCAAATGGTAAGTTCATAAGTGTTTGGACTTGGAAATTTAAGAGCTAATTGTAATAATTTGCTTTGGACAGCAGCGATAACGTGATTTTAGAAAATCATTATAATTTGTACAAAAATGGTTATAAGATAAAATTTATATGCTTAGACTCCTTAATGAGTCTAGCTTCAAATGAAATCAAATAGAACACATTTGGAATTCTGTATAATGAGAAATTTGATTCAGTAGTGAAGAGTGGTCGATTAGTCAAGCAAGTGAAACAGGGAAACTTTAAGAAAAATCTGGTATTGATTGGCCAAACCTAAAATTCTAAAAATTTTATGGATGGAAGATATCTGAGTCTATATTCAGGGAAAATTAACAGCAAGTGATTAGAGTTTTTAGCTCCGATTATAAATAATTTAGTGACTATTGCTCGGAAAAGCGACTTGTAGTGAATATGTGATTTTGTTGTAAACATGGATAAAACTTGTTTTACTTGCTCATAAGCTATTGATTAAACCCATACGTGAATTCTAAATCGTGATATTTTAAAATGATATATGAGTGTTAGATGGATCTTTGATATTAAAATTTGTGAACTTGTAAGTTTATGAGTATTCGAATATGAAATGATAGTATGGCGTGAAATTGAATTATTCATTGGAAAATGATAGATGTAGATTCGGCCAAGACAAAGTCTATACATGATAGTATATGTGGTATGTGAAGTATATTTGGATAATTGTGATGTGAATACATGAAAATTTATATTTTGATTTAGGATTTAAGGTGATGAATGTAAACCTGCATATATGTGGTAAGGCCGAATGGCCAATGTGATGAATATGAACATGCATATATGAGATAAGGCCGAATGTCCAATGTGATGAATGTGAGCATGCATACGTGTGATAAGGCCGAATGGCCAATGTGATGAATGTGAATGTGCATATATTAGATAAGGCAGAATGGCCAATGTGATGAACGTGAAAGTGTATATATGTGGCGAAGCCGAATGGCTAATGCGAAACGTGTATGAGACGGATATGTAGTAAAGCCAAATGGCTAATGTGAGATATGTATGAGATGTGTATATATATATATATATATACGTTGTGGCCAAATGACAGACGGCGGAAGGTGAGTTTTATTAAATATTTGATGAGGTAAATAAATTACAAATATGATAGTCGATGTGAATGTTGTAACATGTGAATAAAAATGCATGAAACTCTATGATGTAAACCCGGGATTAAAGACCAGATGACCATATGTGGTGACTATTTCTGGGTTAAGACCCGCTGACTTCGTGTGGAGATTTCATCTGAGCTAAAGGTCTCGCCGATAATCCGAGTAGAGGTTAAAGCTATAAGACTTCGCAATAAGAATTTCTTGTAGATATATTCAATGCGAAAGGTTAAACAGGTATGTACTTCAAGTTTATATGTGAGCTTGATTTGAACTAAATCATAAGGTAGTTATGTGATGCATACGTGAGCAATCTATGGGACTATTCCTATGATTATGTGACATCGGATCAGTGTGAGGGGTTATGTGAAATTATACAATATATCTATGTAACATGAGCTCACTTTTATGTGAAAGTTTATCCGCCTATTATATATGATGAGATGTGCATATTCGGAAAATGGATGGTATGCCCGAAGGAAGAGTGAAATAAAAATACGAACAACTATGTTATAATTTGGTTGTTATCTGTTGACACTGCTTAAAACTTACTAAGCATTGTAATGCTTACTCCGTTTACTTTGTTTCCTCTGTTTTATAGATCTCATCTGGAAGCTACAGGCTCGGGGATCGTCAGCAACTAGTCACACTATGACTATCCACTGCTATGGTTTGGATTATCTTATGGCATGTATAGAATAGACTAGTGGCGGAAGAATATTTTTGGTTAATGTATATAAGCCATGCGAAAATGGCATCTTTTGAATGTTTACTTAGAGAAGTTTAAATTTTATCCCTGGTTGTGCTTAGTACTTCTTTAAATGAATGATCTTTATTTCAAGAAGAAGTTCAAAATTTTACTGTTCTGACATGAGTTACAAGTCCGGTAATGCCCCTTACCTATTCCGGCGACGGTCACGGGATAGGGGTGTTACATTTTATTGGTATCAGAGCTACGGTTTAGTCGATTCTAGGACTAACGTAGCACGCGTGAGTCTATTTATACATGCCATAAAGTGATAAAATGATAGTGTGATGATTTTTGACTATTAAAATGTGTTTGTTGTATTGTAATGAATCTTGATCCCGATCGAGCTGTAGCAAGCTTCTGACTATGAGAATTTATGATATAACTTCACTTAGATATGCCTAAATTATTAAGTTGATCAGGTACGTATCATGTACTCGTATTTGAATTTCGATTTGGATTGAATTATAAGGGTATAAGTGATGCAATTTTGAAAGAGTGTTATGACTATAAATGTGATTTTTGTATGTGGCTATGGAACTAGAAGTTGAATGGTTGATAAGCATGTTGTGTTTGTATTCAAGTAATGTAAATGATATACTAATGTGTATTGCTATATGTGTATGTGTACATGAGAATTGAGAGTGATATACCCGGGCTAAGTCCCGAAGAGCATTCGTGCTAGTGATATACCCGGGCTAAGTCCCGAAGAGCATTCGTGCTAGTGATATACCAGGGCTATGTCCTGAAGAGCATTCGTGCTAGTGATATAACCGGGCTAAGTCCCGAAGGCATTTGTGCTAGTGACTAATTCCGGGCTAAGCCCGAAGGCAATTGTGCGAGTTACTATATCCGGGCTAAGTCCCGAAGGCATTTGTGCGAGTTATTATAACCGGGCTAAGTCCCGAAGGCATTTGAGTGAGTAGCTATATCCGGCTAAATCCCGAAGGGTATTTGTGCCGATGTTATATCCGGGCTAAGTCCCGAAGGGCATTCGTGCCGGTGATGTGTATTCGGGCCTTTGTGCCTAGTATGCTTAACGCTGGTGATTCGAGCAAAGTTTAAGTGTTCACTACTATATGAATTCAAAATCAAATGAAAGTAAAAATTTGTGAGTTCATATTATATTATGTTATATATACTAAATAAGTGAATACGTAAAAAGATGGTGGATATGTTGTTAAGAAATGAATTCATGTTATAAATGTGTTACGGATTTAGTCTATGGGATACTTGGTATATGAAGTCAAATGTGCTATTGCTAAATGACCCCTATTTTTTTTTGTTAATCATGTTCAAGAAATTATTTCGATTAAGTTCGACATTTGGAAGTCTGTAAGAATTTTTGATGAATGCTGATAATTTTGGATATATGGGTTATGTGCTAAAATAAATCCCATGCCGATGTACTATACGAGGCTTTATGCCTAATCGACTGTATACGGGTAGCGTTAACGGTGATTGAATGTGCTGAATGAATAAAATGTTCAGGTATGTGGAAGTTGATTTTCATTGGAAATAAGTTAAGTTGAATATTGAGATACGATGGAGTTATAAAGGATATTTATTGGGATGTTTGAGTATGTGTGTACTTTCGGTCAGAGTTGACTTATACATGAATGAATATGTGGGTTGATGAGGTGAATTATACATGTTAATATGTGCTTAATATGTGTTTGAAATGCATTTGTGAATCAAATTAAGTGATTATTGCTTATGAAATCAAGAAAATGAGATATATGTGCATACTTGTAGAAATGTTTATGTATTTGTTTTAAGATAAGAAAATGATTTTATAGTTCGATGCGAAATCAGTAATGAATTACAATTGCTATCGATGAGCTAATGTTTATATGGATATAATTCAATAAGAGGACGTTATCCTAAACTATGCATCGGTAGAAATTTTCGAGGTTGAAAATCCCTAAAGGGGGGGAGAGTTGTGACACCCCTAAAGTGACCCTAGTCGGAAAGCGGTTTCGGGACCACTAAACCGAGTCATAAGAATAATTAACCCTCATAGTTGATGCTTATTATATGTATATATGCATGTGTGAAAATTTCATGTTTGAATTTTTGTTAATTGTAAGTGAATTTTATTAAATAGGACTTATGTGAGAAAATTTAGAAATGTGCTAGGCAAATGTAAAGTGGCCTATTAATGCATGTTATGAAAATGATGGGTTTGCATGTCAAATTACCCAAAACTAGAGCTAGTGGCCGGCCATGCTATGGGGTGAAACATGTTGTAAACATGTTGTGTTAGTGTGTTATGTTAGAAAGAATAAAATAAAAGGTTAGTAATAAAGTAATGAAAAGAGAGGGGTGATGAAAACAAAGTTGTCTCATCCATGCCCCCCCTCCATTGCCGTGAATGGAAGAAAGATAACAAAAAAAAAAATTACATGCTCATCTTTCTTCTTGGTTGCCGAATTTGGGAAAAGGAATATTGAAGAGGAAAAACCAAGGTATTCGGCCATGGCTATCCTAGTTTAAGGTATGCATTGTGATTTTCTTTTTAATTGACTATGAGATTAGATTGATAAGTGCATAACTTATTTAACCCATGGTTTAATTTCATGCATCAATAGACAAAGGTCCATTCGGCAAGTGCTAAATTGGTGTCATTTTGATAAGTTTTTTTTTGAAAGATGTTAATTATTTGTTAAGTAGCTTAAATGATGTTTGAATGAGTAGAATTCATGGTTGAAAAGTATAAATTGAAAGTTGCCGTATGAGTGTATATACATTTTAGATAGAAAATGTTGTTGTTTAGTTGAATTTTCATTTGATAAATGTTCATTCGGTCAAATGGGAGAAGAATAAGATGAATTTAAATGTTGTGGTTTATTATTTTAGTTGTTAAATGATTGGGTATGAGGTATTTGATTACCTTATTGAAAGTAAGTTAAGTTGTTATTTGATATTAAATGCAAATTCTATATATGATAATAATGTAAATGTAGGTGGATTCATGAAGTATTTTCGGTTATATGCTATGTATAAGTATGAGTTTTAAAGTTGGATTTATGAGTATATGTATATTAGTCTAGGAACATTCGGTTATATGGTGTTAATATGCCTTTGAAATCGAATGATATTTTGAGTATATATATATATGTACATTCGATTAAGATAAGGTTTATTATAAAAGCTAAGTTGTGTGGTTAGGGAATGATTGGGATATATAAGATATTAAAACATGTTATAATTATATATTGGTGTACATGGTTGTAATTAATCCTCTACTTGAATTCGATTAGATATGGTCATGGTATGAGTTTAGTAGGGTTAATACCTTAAAATTGAATGGAGTTTTAGTTAATCTTTTGTGTCATGTTCGTTAAAATAGTTGATGATTTGGGTGTTATTATACGCATTTAGGCTAAAGATTTTTCAGCTATGTTTTATATCTATGAAATAATTATAATGGATAATATCAGGAGTAATTTCGCTTGTTAAAAATGTGGTTATACATAATGCATTGAAGTTACCCTATAAGGTTGAAATGAGTAATTAAATTATTGGTGTGTATGCATTTTTTTTATTATTTTAACTTGGCATGTGAAATGGGTGTATAATAGTTAATATGTGTGCTTAAGGTGATGTGATAAAATAATTAGCTATATGGTTTGGTTCATTATTGAGTACAAGAGTTAAGTGCTTTAAAAGAGCTTTTAATGTTCGAAATGATTAAACAAATTCATTCGTTTAAATTAAGCCCAAGAGCAAAGAGGATCAAAGTCGGATAGGGGAAAAGAGAAAGTAAACGAATAGCCGTGGATATCTAGTCGTCGACCGCTTCCGAGGTAAGTTTTAAGTGATTAACCGTTGAGTAAATTCAATCATAATAGGACATAATGAGTTGATTTAATAAGATATGATGTGGCCATGATATGTCTTAAACTCAAATGGTAAGTTCATAAGTGTTTGGACTTGGAAATTTAAGAGCTAATTGTAATAATTTGCTTTGGACAGCAGCAGTAACGTGATTTTAGAAAATCATTATAATTTGTACAAAAATGGTTATAAGATAAAATTTATATGCTTAGACTCCTTAATGAGTCTAGCTTCAAATGAAATCAAATAGAACACATTTGGAATTCTGTATAATGAGAAATTTGATTCGTAGTGAAGAGTGGTCAGATTAGTCAAACAGTGAAACAGGGGAAACTTTAAGAAAAATCTGGTATTGATTGGCCAAACCTAAAATTCTAAAAATTTTATGGATGGAAGATATACGAGTCTATATTCAGGGAAAATTAACAGCAAGTGATTAGAGTTTTGTAGCTCCAGTTATAAATAATTTAGTGACTATTGCTCAGGAAAACAGCTTGTAGTGAATATGTGATTTTGTTGTAAACATGGATAAAACTTGTTTTACTTGCTCATAAGCTATTGATTAAACCCATACGTGAATTCTAAATCGTGATATTGTAAAATGATATATGAGTGTTAGATGGATCTTTGATATTAAAATTTGTGAACTTGTAAGTTTATGAGTATTCGAATATGAAATGATAGTATGGCGTGAAATTGAATTATTCATTGGAAAATGATAGATGTAGATTCGGCCAAGACAAAGTCTATACATGATAGTATATGTGGTATGTGAAGTATATTTGGATAATTGTGATGTGAATACATGAAAATTTATATTTTGATTTAGGATTTAAGGTGATGAATGTGAACCTGCATATATGTGATAAGGCCGAATGGCCAATGTGATGAATATGAACATGCATATATGAGATAAGGCCGAATGTCCAATGTGATGAATGTGAGCATGCATACGTGTGATAAGGCCGAATGGCCAATGTGATGAATGTGAATGTGCATATATGAGATAAGGCAGAATGGCCAATGTGATGAACGTGAAAGTGTATATATGTGGCGAAGCCGAATGGCTAATGCGAAACGTGTATGAGACGGATATGTGGTAAAGCCAAATGGCTAATGTGAGATATGTATGAGATGTGTATATATATATATATATACGTTGTGGCCAAATGACAGACGGCGGAAGATGAGTTTTATTAAATATTTGATGAGGTAAATAAATTACAAATATGATAGTCGATGTGAATGTTGTAACATGTGAATAAAAATGCATGAAACTCTATGATGTAAACCCGAGATTAAAGACCAGATGACCATATGTGGTGACTATGTCTGGGTTAAGACCCGCTGACTTCGTGTGGAGATTTCATCTGAGCTAAAGGTCTCGCCGATAATCCGAGTAGAGGTTAAAGCTATAAGACTTCGCAATAAGAATTTCTTGTAGATATATTCAATGCGAAAGGTTAAACAGGTATGTACTTCAAGTTTATATGTGAGCTTGATTTGAACTAAATCATAAGGTAGTTATGTGATGCATACGTGAGCAATCTATGAGACTATTCCTATGATTATGTGACATCGGATCAGTGTGAGGGGTTATGTGAAATTATACAATATATCTATGTCACATGAGCTCACTTTTATGTGAAAGTTTATCCGCCTATTATATATAATAAGATGTGCATATTCGGAAAATTGATGGTATGCCCGAAGGAAGAGTGAAATAAAAATACGAACAACTATGTTATAATTTGGTTGTTATCTGTTGACACTGCTTAAAACTTACTAAGCATTGCAATGCTTACTCCGTTTACTTTGTTTCCTCTGTTTTATAGATCTCATCTGGAAGCTACAGGCTCGGGGATCGTCAGTAACTAGTCACACTATCACTATCCACTGCTTGGTACTGCTATGGTTTGGATTATCTTATGGCATGTATAGAATAGACTAGTGGGGGAAGAATATTTTTGGTTAATGTATATAAGCCATGCGAAACTGGCATCTTTTGAATGTTTACTTAGAGAAGTTTAAATTTTATCCTGGTCGTGCTTAGTACTTATTTAAATGAATGATCTTTATTTCAAGAAGAAGTTCAAAATTTTCTTTGTTCGACATGAGTTACAAGTCCGGTAATGCCCCTTACCTATTCCGGCGACGGTCACGGGATAGGGGTGTTACACTTTATTAAAATGTTTTTTTTTCTTTTTGTTCTTTTTTTAATTTAATTTAATTTATTTATTTTTACTTAGGAATATATTAAACCTTTTGACCCGAAGAAAGATGACAGCCAAGCACCCCATTCTGGTTACTCAGCCCAACATACTCTTAATTTTTATTTTTCGTAGGAACATGTTGAACCTTTTGACGCGAATAGAGACGACAGTCAAGCAACTCACCCCGGTTACTCAGCCCTACACATTCTTAAAAATTAATTTCGGTTAGCAGAGTTTTACCTAACATGTCACACAACCTTTTGACACGAAATAGGATGACAACCCAAGCACCCTACCTCGGTTACTCAGCTAGTCACGTATTAAGCTGCATTCATAGCCACGAAAACATTATTATTAAATGAAATTTTAATTTTGGAGGACTTAAAAGCAACAATCAAGTGTCAAAAACAAGTTTCAGCAACCACCTTAATAGTCATGAACATATTTTAAGCATGCAATTGTATTAAGTGTCCTCTCTGTATTTAGACTTAATCAAATTTACTAAAAGCAAAATAGGGTTAACTCTATTAATCATAATTATTTTAACATAATATAAATAAAACAGTGGAGATGAAATCAATTATAGCAAAATCATAATTTTATCAGAAGACAAAAATGATGCTTATAAGTCAAACAGTGGGCAATTCTTGGTAAAAAAAAAAAACTTAGGCATGAAAAGAGGTAGAATATACTTAAAAAAATTAATTGGCAAAAATGAGCACAAGCAAAAAGAGCAGATAAAATGATAGTAGTAATGAGGAATGCCTCCCCCTGCTTAATGCACATTGCTCTCAATGTGAAAGAAAAAGGAAAACAAATAGGCGGAAAAAGAAAAGTTTAGAAAAACTCCCCATGTAGTTACCGTTGTTTCGTCAGCCAAATTGAAACGTTGGGGTGCCAAAAATATGTGTCGGCGGCTATTCACGGTGAAGGACGGTTCGGCGGTGGCTCGACTTTAGGTTCTCACCATGGTGTTGGAGGAAGCGACGGTAGAGAGGGTAGAAAGAAGGTGCGGTTGCTAGTGGGGGTTTGGGTAAAAAATAGGATAAGTTTTTAGGGCTTGAGGGTGCATAGGTAGAATGTTTGGCTGAAGGGTGGGTGTTTGGTTGCAAGTTTTTGGTAGTCATCGACAGGGATGTGCTATTCCTGATTGCAATAGGGATAGGATTAAGGTTGTTCCAAGCCAATATTTCTCATTTTTCTTTCTTTTCTTTTTTTTCGATTTACTTAGACAAAAGAAGAGAAATTTATTAATATCCAAATAAAGTAAAAAGTAATAAATAAATAATAAAATAATAAAAAAAATAAAAATTGGGTTGCCTTCCAATAAGCGCTTGTTTAACGTCGCTAGCTTGACGCCTCAATTAGTATTGGGGCTACTCCAGCTGAATTCTTTCATTCGTATAGGTTTGGAAATTCTCCTTTTTTATCACATCCACCATATTTGGGTTTAATTGTCCTTGTGCCTCTTTTTTTGGTTTCATATTTTCCTTCAATGGTTTGATCCCTTTTAAGTTGGCAATGGTCTCATCATTCTCCAAAAATGTGAATTTGAGATGCTCGGGAGGTAGTTTTAATTTCAGATCTAGTGCCTGCACAACAGAAGGTAGAAGTTTAGTATCCATAGGAGCCAATAATTTATTAAAATATTCAAAATCATCAAATATCATTTTAGATTTATCTTCATAAAATGACTCAAAAGTTTTTTCTACTGATGAGTCAATTATGTCGACACGGTTTACGTCCAAGACTTCACTTGGGTGACTAATAGTGCCATAAACGTTAAACTTCACGATCTCCCCATCAAACTCCATTGTGAGGGTTCCGCTTCGTACGTCAATCTTAGTATTTGCAGTACTAAGAAAAGGTCGGCCCAACAAGATGTCTGAAGACCCAGGAGAGTTATCCTCCTCCATTTTTATCACATAGAAATCTGCAGGGAAGATAAGCCCATTGACTTTGACTAATATGTCCTCGAGGACTCCTTCAGGATGCACAATGGACCTGTCTGCCAACTGAATGATAACACTATCTTTGTCCAAAAACCCACATTAAGTGATTCATAAATAGAATAAAGCATGACATTTATAGAGGCCCCTAAATCACACATAGCCATCTTAATTCCTAAATGGCCTATTTTGCATGGTATTGCAAACATGCCCCTATCTTTACATTTTGCTGGCATTTTCCACTGTAACATTGCAGATACATTCTCACCAAAACTTACCTTTTCATTACCTGTTAATTTTCATTTGTTGGTGCAGAGTTCTTTAAGGAACTTGACATACAGCGGAATTTGTCTTATGGCATCCAACAGTGGTATACTAATCTTGATATTTCTGAATATTTTAAGAATCTCCTTGTCTTCTTTGCATTTTCGACACTGATTTAATCGTTCTAGAATAGAGGTTGGATTTTCAACAATAGAGGTTTTGCTTGGACCTGTTCATCATTTCGAGATTTTCCTGAGTGTTTTCGTGGCCAAGATTTCTGCCAGGAATTGGTTCCAGTACCTTTCCACTTAACAGCGTTACTGCATTTGCATGTTGTCATGGATTAGGTTATGTTTGTGATGGCAACTTCCCTTGAGAGTTAAATTTCTCAATTGATATGGTCAATTCACTTATAGATGCCTCGGTTTTCTGTTGAAAATCAAGCATATTAGCTGCTAATTTATTGACCAAAGTTTTTAGAGAATTACCTGAATCTTGTGGCTATTGTGGAAACCGATTTTTGCATGGCTAGTTATATCGTGGATTGGCTCCATAACTTAAGTTAGGGTGGTCCCTCCATCCTGGGTTATATGTGTTAGCATAAGGGTCATATCGCCTTTTTGGTGGCCTAGGGAAATTCCCAACAACATCTAAATGAGCCATAATATCATCATACAAACTAGGACATGTTGTAACAGTCAGGTTTTGACCCTAGCCGGAATAGTGGTTTTGGGACCAAAAATTTGAGTTTGAAAAATATTTTAATATTATTTTCTATGTCTGTGATATGTGAATTTAGATATGTGAAATTTCTGTGATTTAATTTGTCTGTTTCTGTGCTTAATTATGAAAAAGGATTAAATCGCGAAAAGTGTAAAAGTTGAGTGCTAAATGCTAAAGCACCTAATTGGCTTGGCTTTTAAAATAAAAGTTCTTGCATGTCAAATTTACCATTTGTTTTAATGGTGGACAAATATGGACATTTGTGGTTGAAAATTTATGTTATTTAGTCAAGGGCAAAATGGGAAAAAGTGATTAATAAGTAATATAATAAAATAAAACATGTTACTGGATGAAACGTTCATCCATACTTGTCGAAATTCAAAGAGAAAGAAAAGAAATAAAAGTATTTAGGGTTTGGCTAGATTAAAGCTCAATTGAGGTATGGATTTTCGTTTGTTTTTGATAATTTTTACGTTTCTGTGATCGTTGCTTCGTGTTCTTCAAAGCCCATGTCTGAATTTCTATTTCTGTTAAAGATTTCATGAAATGCCATTGTTGATATCATGAGTTTTGTGATGTTTTTGAATGAATTATGAAGGCTTTGTAGATGGTTCATAAGTTTTGTCTTTGAGTTTTTGATGAAATCGAGCTATTTGGACTAAATTGTGAAAATGAGGTTTTGAAGGACTAAATTGTGAATTAAACATGTTGTATGGGCTTCTATAGAATTAATGAAAATTCGGCTAGCCCTTGTTGCAAATAAATGTTGCATATGTGTAATTTTGTGAAAAATGGACTAAATTGTCAAAGAGTGAAAATGTAAGGGCTAAAATGTAAAGTGCCCTAAATATGTGTATATGGATTAAATTGAATGTAATGAATGATTGAATGGTTGAATTTGTATTATATTAGATTAAGAACAAAGAAAATTGGACTTAGATTGGGAGAAGTCCAAAATAGTTAATAGTCAACTTGTTTTATCTAAAATCCATCCGAGGTAAAGTGAAATTACAATTACGTGTTAATTGAAATAAATTCTGCACATATAAACTGTAATCTGTATTGGATGGCCTTGAGTGCTGGATAAATATATTTGGAGTAAAGTATGATAATATGTTAGTATCTGAAAAACTCTGTATGTTTCTAAGAAAAGTTGATATCTGTCTGAGACATCGTGTAAGACCATGTTTGGGACACAGGCCTCAATTGAGATTTACGTATAAGACCATGTCTGGGACATCAGCATCGTATATGATTTCGTGTAAGACCTTGTCTGGGACAAAGGCATTGATATTGAATTACATGTAAGACCACGTCCGGGACGTTGGCATTGTACTTGTTTATGAGCATCTGTATCGTTTCTGACCCGTCTGATGATAGCATATGAAATCTGAGATTGAGTATATGAAATGTATAACCTATGTAGGTACGTTTGTATCGTACTATATTTCTGAATATGAAAAACTCTGTCTCTTTGAAATATGTATAGAATTGGAAATGAAGCATGACATATATGCAAACAAAGGTGAATGGTTAAGTATGAATTATTCTATGAAATGGTTATGAATCTTTATGGTTAAATTGTACTTATATGTTTTAGTAGTTAGACCAATTGTATTTGGCTTACTAAGCTCTTTGTAGCTTACTCTGTGTGTTTACTGTCTGTTTTACAGTTATCATAGCTACTGAAGGCTCGAGGATAGTCAAGGATCGTCACCACACTATCGATCTCATTTTTGTACTTTTGAAAGTGTACATATTTTAAAGTATGGCATGTATAGGCTAGAAGGTCTATGTATATGAGTTTTAATGTGTATATATTATGCCATGGGAGTTGGCTAGCAAATGAAATGTTGTTTATAGTTTTGGTATTTGGTTGATGGTGCCAAATAATGTATGGTTGTAGTGTTTTATGAGCTAATATGTTTTTGTTATAATGAAGCATGTTTTGGGCATGGAATTGGTTGCAAATTTTGGTATGAATGTTGTATATTATTTCTTGTAGGATTGGACCCAAAAAGGGGTGGCAAATTTGGCTTAAACCAAGCCTACTTGATGCCACATGGTCAAGGGACACGGGCGTGCCTTATGGCCGTGTAAGAAAATCAGTATTCTTTTAAGAACCACACGGTCTTGACACACAGGCGTGTCATATGGCGTGGGCTAAAGTCAGTAGCTAGCTAAGTATCACATGGCCATAGTACACGGGCGTGCCTATTGGCCGTGTGAAAAAGTCAGTATAGAACTTATTTTTGGCACGGCTAGTTCACATGGGCATGTCTAGTGCCCGTGTGTGACACACGGCCTAGTCGCACAGGCGTGTGACTTTAACAGTTTAAAAGAATTGTGTGACATCCCTAATTTAACCCTAGTCGGGAAGTGGTTTCGGGACCGCTAAACCGAGTCACCGACATGTTCAAACGTAATATTTATTGTCTAGAATATGTGAAAATACATGTGTGAATTTTGAATTCTTTGATTTAGTTAATTTGATTGTGAATTGAAAGAAAAAGGACTCATGTGAAGGGATTTAAATATATGTGGCTATTTTAAGAGGTTAATACAAGAATGAAGTAAAATAAATGGAGTTGCATGTCAAATACTCCATTTATTTTGGATAAGTGTTGGCTATGACAAGTTATGGGCAAGGGAAACATGTTTCAAACATGTCTAGCTAATGGATTATGTAAGGAGGAATAAAAAAAGAAGCATGGGAAATAAACTAATGAAAAATTAAAGGAAGAAAACAAAGAAAAAAAATGTGTCCATCATTCTCATGCATGACCGAAAAAAAAGGGGAGAAGGAAAAGGCTTCATACTTTGGTTCTTCTTAGCCGTGTAGAAGAGGAAAAAGAGGAAGAAATTCAGCCACCTTGAGCTGGAAATTAAGGTAAGAATTCAAGTTAGCTCTTTAAATCTTAGCATGGTTTTAAGCTAGATTCTAAGCCCCTTATTTAACCATGCCGAAATCTTTGAAAAAATTATGGTGATATGAACGTTCGGCCATGGTAGATGTTAAAGAAGATGGTGGAAATGTTGTACACATTTGATTAGTAAGTTAGATGGATGAAATTTGAACTAGTTATCAAGTTCTTTAGGTAACCCATGTTGAAATCTTGGTTTTTGAATAAGTGAGTTTTTCGGCTAGGGTAACTAACAAGGGTGATGATTGTTGTTTCATGCTAAATCTAGATGAACAATAGTTTAAGAGGAGCATTCGGCCATGATATGAGATTGTGATGTTAGTGCCGAATATGAAGATGATGAACTTGAATAAGAAATATTCGCTAGCATGATAAGTATGGATTATCAAGTAGTTGAGATAATTGATGAGTGAAGTGGCTAATGGGGACTCTTAATGAAATTATGCTAAGGCGAATGTATCAAATGCTAAATGTGCTTATATGTGTGTGTGTGTGTCATTAGTAGCTAATGGCATTCGGCATTGTTTAACTAAAATTAGAAATGAATGCTTGAAAGTTAAATATGGTCGCCCTAGTGACCAAATGCGTTAAAAGCTAATATATGGACAAATGATACTGAATAAATTGACCTTTGAAATGTATATGGTTGCCGTGTGTATGTGTCGATTGAGAAGTAAATTTGTTTGATTTAGCTCAAGATCTTAAAGGAGAGGCGTCCAACAAGGGAAATCAAGGTCATCGAGTAGCCGACTTGGAACTATTTTACCTAACACAAGGTAAGTCATTAAGCATATATATTGGTGTTGGTTTAAATGATCATAATATATATGCAATTGTGTTTAATGAATTGATGTGTAAATGAAAATGTATGTGTATGGAATGATGCCATTGTTGAATGTATGAAGGCAGCAAAATGCATAAGGTATTGGTCACGGCACTAAGTGTGCGGGTATAAATGGACACGGTGACAAGATTGGCACTAAGTGTGCGGGTTTAAATTGTACAGCACTAAGTGTGCGAGTTTGATTCTATAGCACTAAGTGTGCGAGCTGAAAATATATAGCACTAAGTGTGCGGATTCACTATATGCTCTTGTATTACAATTGGCACTGAGTGTGCGACATTATCGAGTTAATCCCGGACAGTGAATCGGGTAAGTGTGCGAGTTTGATTCTATAGCACTAAGTGTGCGAGCTGAAAATATATAGCACTAAGTGTGCGGATTCACTATATGCTCTTGTATTACAATTGGCACTGAGTGTGCGACATTATCGAGTTAATCCGGACAGCGAATCGGGTAAGTACCTCGAGCTCATGACGAATAGAGAATACGTTCATGCTTGGGGTTGAATTTGGTAAGCCTTAAATCTATGTGATGATTGAAATTGTATGGTTGTGCTGGAAATTGAGTTAATGTGTAAAAATGCTTCGATTATCTTGTTGTGTAGAATATGAAATGTGGATGTATGAATTGGTACGAGATTGGACCGAAAGGTCCGAGGTATTATGGTATAGATTCGATATGGACGAGTACCTAGCCTCATTTGTTGTACATGTAGTAGTAACTTTATCGATTGGATTGACGAATGCTTATGACTTACTGAGTTGTAAACTCACTCGGTGTTTTCTTGTCACCCATTTTAGGTCTCTTGGACTCGTATTGTTTGCGTGCTCGGAACCGTCGTTGAAGTCATCACACCGCTGAAATCTTGTGGTATTGTTTTTTTGTTGTTGAAGAACATTTGGCATGTATAGGCTATTATATTTTGTCGAATTGTGGGTTGTAAACTTTAAGCCATGTGAAAATGGCCTATGTGGTCGTCGAGTGGGATGCTAGAACCTATAGCCACGAGTCTTAGAAACTCAAATTTTGTTAAGGTGGCCATAATTTGTGTCATGTATGATGGATGATTAAGGCCAAGGAAAAATTCATGAAATTGGCATAGTCTACTGCAGTAATTGTTGCGGACAGCAGCAGTGAGATGAGATTGAAAATCACTAAAAATAGTAGAAGTAGAATTAAATAGTGAGTAAATTATGGAACTGATCCTTGATGAATCTATTTTATATGGACGAAACGAAACGACCATATGAGCAGTATACTGGGAAATATTAAAGTTCTCGTGAGACAGGGCCAGAACGATTTCTGGGTCCCCTGTTGCGACTTTGAAAATTTACCATAAATTATCCAGAAAGAATTAGGAGTCATGCCTTATATGTACAGATTCCATTTTGAGTCTAGTTTCATTAGAAACAAACGGCACCAGTATTAAAGCCCTGTACAGAAAGATATTCAAGTTGTAACGCGCGGAGGTCAGAGCAGTCGATCCCTGTAACATGGGTGACTTTAACTAATAAACTGTACCAATTGGCCCAACCAAAATTCTAAAAATAAATCCATGGATGGGTATATGAGTCTAAATTCAGGAAAATTTACGAAACCAGTTTCCGAGTTTTGGAACTCGAGATATGATTTTAAGGCGACGGTGACGCAGTTTTCCAGCCTGTCCAGAAATGCCAAATTGGTCGGTACTTTAAGAGGATTTGTCTCGTTAACCCTCGTGTCCGACCGGCGCCGCCACGAGTTAGGGTGTTACAATTTTATTGGTATCAGAGCTATGGTTTAGTCGGTTCTAGGACTACCATAGCGCGTGTGAGTCTAGCTATACATGCCAAATTGATAGTGCTTAATAATGTGATGACTTCGACGGTTGAAATTTTTGTTTTGATTAGCGATGGAACCCGGTAGAGAGACCCTTGGCGGATGACGTTGAAAGTGTAGCGGCTGCTCCTGCGCAAGGGACACCGCCTGTTGAGCCTCGGTCATCCGCGAATAATCAAAATGAAGGGCGAAACAAGCCTTCTTCACTATGATGAATGAGTGGGTCGCATAATATGCCCGAACCAACCCTACTGTCCAACCATTCCCGAATTTAAATACTCCACCCCAAGAGCCCGCAATGCCTCCGAGCATCGATCCCGTGAGGTCGAGTAAACCACCGTGGACTTGATTAGGAAGCGCAATGAGGAGTTCAAGGCCATAGTTACCGATGATGCCGAAAAGGCCGAGTTCGCTCGATAACACCATTAGAGTGTTAGATGATCGTCATGCACACCGACGAATGTCTTAAGTGTGCTATATCCTTGTTATGAGACTCAACTTACTATTGGTGGAGGACTTTAATTTCCATAGTCCCAAATGAATGAGTTACTTGGGATTTCTTCCAATCCAATTTCAAAGAAATACATTAGTCAACGGTTCATCGATCGAAGCGTAAGGAATTCTTGAACTCAAGCAAGGCCGGATGATCAGATCTCAATACGAACATGAGTTCGTAAGACTTAGTCGGTATGCTCGGAGTGTGTGGCTGATAAGGTTGCGATGTGCAAAAGATTTGAAGAAGGATTGAATGAAGAGTTAAAGTTACTAGTGGGAATTTTGGAGATAAAGGAGTTCGTGACACTAGTCGAACGAGCACGCAAGGCGGAAGAACTTGGGAAGGAGAAGAAGAAGGCTGAATTTGAAGCAAGAGATTACCGTAAAAGATCGACGAGTAAAGCTCCGTTCTCGGCTGTAAAGAGGTTCAAGGAGGACACCAAGAAGTCGAGGACGATCAAGGAATTTCCATTAGAGCCCGACCATTGACGGACTCGAGCTACTTCAGTAGCTAGTGTGGGCAATAATCGTCAAGAGAGACACGAATGCCCCAATGTGGAAGACGACACCTAGGTGAATGTTGGGGTAAGTCATTAATAGGGCTGTTATGGATGCGGTTCAAGGACCACTTCATTAGAGATTGCACGGAGCTAGATGAGAGGAATAAGACGCAAGGTGCAAAACCTAGTGGAACGACGGTGGAGGTAAGCCCCGAGAATCTCTGGAGGTAGGGGTGGTAATCGAGAGGAGCCTCTAATACTACTGTCCGATCCGAGACCCGTACTCTGCTAGAGCATATGCCATCCGCGCACGAGAGGAGGCATCCTCCCCGACGTTATCACCGGTACTTTTACTCTCTTTGATACTATTGTGATTGCATTGATTGACCCCGCTCTACTCACTCATATGTATGTGAAACCTTAGCATCCAAAGAAGACTCTACCGTTGAGTCTCTCGAGTTCGTAATTCGAGTGTCAAACCCTTTGGGTCAATACGTGCTTGTTGATAAAGTGTGCAAGAGATGCCCCTAATAATTCGAGAATCTCTTTTCCTACCGATCCGATGCTTCTACCATTTCATGAATTGATGTTATTCTTGGTATGGATTGGTCGACCGTGCATGATGCAAAGGTGGATCGCAAAAGGAAAACCATTGATTTGAGGAGTGCAAATAATGAGGTAGTCCGAGTCGAGTCTCATCGATTTAAAAGGAGTGCAAGAATAATATCTTCTATGACCGTCAAGATATGTGAAAAGGGTGTGAAACATACCTTGCGTATGTGTTTGGAAGTAAAGAGACGGAAAGGAAACTCGAATCGGTACCAAGTGGTTTGTGAGTATTCAGATGTTTTTCCGAGGAGTTACCGGATTGCCACCGGTTCGAGAAGTGGAATTCGCATCGGTTGTACCGGTACTACGTCGATTTCAATAGCCCGTATCGTATGGCATTAACGGAATTAAAGGAATTGAAGGTTCAATTGCAAGAATTGACGGATAGAGGTTTCGCTCGACCGAGTTTTTCTCCATGGGACTTTTGTATTGTTTGTGAAGAAGAAGGACGGAACCATGAGGTTGTGCATCGACTATCGCCAACTCAATAAAGTGACGATAAAGAATAAATATCCATTGCCACGAATTGACGATTTGTTTGATCAATTAAAGGGAGCCTCGGTGTTTTCAAAGATAGATTTGAGGTCGGGTACTATCGGTTGAGGGTCCGAGAATCGGACATACCCAAAACCGCTTTTAGAACGAGGTACGGTCACTACTTAATTCTTGGTGATGCCATTTGGGCTCACTAATGCCCTGCGGTGTTTATGGATTTAATGAATAGAATTTTCAGGCCATACTTGGATCGGTTCAGTAGTTGTATTTATCGATGACATTTTGGTCTATTCGAAAGATGAAACCGAACATCTTTGAACACCGAGGCTAGTGTTGCAAATCTTACGAGATAAGCGATTATACGCAAAGTTCAAGAAATGTGAATTTTGGTTGAAAGAGGTTAGCTTTTGGGGCACGTGGTGTCCGTGACGGTGTCGTGGTGGACTGAACAAAATTTCGCCATAGTCAATTGGAAACCTCCAAGGAATGTTACCGGTTAGGAGCTTTTTGGGCTTGGTTACTACCGACGGTTTGTGAAAGGATTCTCGATGATAGCCACACCCATGACAAAACCGCTTGTAAAGATGTCAAATTTGAATGGACGGAAAAGTGTCGAAAAGTTTCACCAATTGAAAACCCATTTGACTAAAGCTCCGGTTCTAGTACTGCCTTAATCGGCAAAGAGTTTGTCATCTATAGTGATGCCTCCCTACTTGGGTTAGGTTGCGTATTGATGCAAGAAGGTCGAGTTGTGGCCTATGCGTCGAGACAATTAAAGCCACATGAGAAAAATTATCCAACCCATGACCTCGAATTGGTCGCCATCGTATTCGCCTTTAAAGATATGGCGACATTACTTATTTGGTGAGAAGTGCCAAGTGTATTCGGATCACAAAAGTCTCAAATATTTGATGACTCAAAGAGACTTAAATCTGCGACAAAGACGATGGCTCGAGTTGTTAAAAGATTATGAACTCGTTATTGATTATCACCCGAAAGGCCAATGTGGTTGCGGATGCCTTAAGTCGAAATCACCGCTTGTTTTTCTGAGCGATGAATGTACACTTGTCTATTCTACCCGACAATGTGTTAGTAGCCAATTAAAGGCCAAACCATTGTTGGCTCATCAAATTCGGGAAGCTCGTAAAGTTGATGAGGAGTTGCTTGCAAAACGGGTGAGTGTGTTCGAACAAGGAATCGAGTTTCAAATTGATGATGACGATTGTTTGAGGCTCGAAGTCGTCTGTGTGTTCCAAAGAATTGAACTTATTTCGATAATTCTAAATGAAGCCCATTGTAGTCGAATGTCAATCCACCCGGTAGTACTAAAATGTACAATGACCAAACGCCAATTTTGGTGGCCCAGATGAAACGAGACATTTCGAATTTGTTTCAAGGTGTCGATATGTCAACAAGTGAAAGCGAACATCAAGTGCCATCGGGATTACTTCACCGATCATGATACCCGAATGGAAATGGGATCGAGTCACAATGGACTTTGTATCCGGACCGCCATTGTCGTGAGTAAGAAGGATGCGATTTGGGTCGTTGTCGATAGACTAACTAAGTCGGCTCACTTTATCCCCGACGCACGGATTTTTCAATGGACAAATTAGCGGAATTGTACGCTTTCGATTGTGAGATTACACGGGTGCCTATTTCTATCGTGGTCGGATAGAGACCCAAGATTTACGTCGCGATTTTGGAAGAAATTGCAAGATGCTTTGGGTACCAAGTCGCATTTTAGCACCGCTTTTCATCCCCAAACCGATGGTCCGAACGGATAATTCAAATACTCGAGGATATGTTGAGATGTTGCATCCTTGAGTTTAGTGGTTCATGGGAACAGTATTTACCTTTGATTGAATTCGCCTACAACAATAGCTTTCAATCAAGTATTAAGATGGCGCCTTACAAGGCTTTATACGGTCGTAAATGCCGTACCCCATTATTCGGGTGAACTTAGTGAAGGTAAATTCTTGAGGTTGATTTGGTTAAGGATGCCGAGCAAAAAGTTCGAGTAATTCGTGAAAGTTTGAAAGTCGCTCGGATCGCCAAAAGTCGTATGTGGATTTGAAAAGAAAAGATGTTGAATATCGTGTTGGAGACAAGGTCTTTCTCAAAGTTTCACCCGAAGAAAGTGCTTAGATTTGGCCGTAAGGGCAAATTGAGTCCGAGGTTCATCGGTCCATACTGAAGTATCTCGAACGAGTTGGGCCGAGAGCGTATCGATTAATATTACCCCGAGCTCGAAAAGATTCACAACGCTTTCCATGTTTCGATGCTTGACGATATAGGTCTGACCCGACACACGTAATTACTCCATCCGAGGTCGAGGTTCACCTAATTTGAGCTATGAAGAAGAGCCGCCAAGATTCGATGCTTGAAGTAAAAGAGCTACTAAACAAGAAAATTCCATTAGTGAAGGTGTTGTGGCATAAACACGGATGGAAGAAGCCACTTGGGAACTTGAGGACTCTATGAAAGAGCGATACCGAGCCTATTTATCAGTAAGATTTTCGGGACGAAAATTTCTTAAGTGGGGAGAGTTGTGACATCCCTAATTTAACCCTAGTCGGGAAGTGGTTTCAGGACCGCTAAACCGAGTCACCGACATGTTCAAACGTAATATTTATTGTCTAGAATATGTGAAAATACATGTGTGAATTTTGAATTCTTTGATTTAGTTAATTTGATTGTGAATTGAAAGAAAAGGACTCATGTGAAGGGATTTAAATATATGTGGCTATTTTAAGAGGTTAATAAAAGAATGAAGTAAAATAAATGGAGTTGCATGTCAAATACTCCATTTATTTTGGATAAGTGGCCGGCCATGACAAGTTATGGGCAAGGGAAACATGTTTCAAACATGTCTAGCTAATGGATTATGTAAGGAGGAATAAAAAAAAAGAAGCATGGGAAATAAACTAATGAAAAATTAAAGGAAGAAAACAAAGAAAAAAAAATGTGTCCATCATTCTCATGCATGACCGAAAAAAAAAGGGGAGAAGGAAAAGGCTTCATACTTTGGTTCTTCTTTAGTGTAGAAGAGGAAAAGAGGAAGAAATTCAGCCACCTTGAGCAGGAAATTAAGGTAAGAATTCAAGTTAGCTCTTTAAATCTTAGCATGGTTTTAAGCTAGATTCTAAGCCCTTATTTAACCATGCCGAAATCTTTGAAAAATTATGGTGATATGAACGTTCGCCATGGTAGATGTTAAAGAAGATGGTGGAAATGTTGTACACATTTGATTAGTAAGTTAGATGGATGAAATTTGAACTAGTTATCAAGTTCTTTAGGTAACCCATGTTGAAATCTTGGTTTTGAATAAGTGAGTTTTTCGGCTAGGGTAACTAACAAGGGTGATGATTGTTGTTTCATGCTAAATCTAGATGAACAATAGTTTAAGAGGAGCATTCGCCATGATATGAGATTGTGATGTTAGTGCCGAATATGAAGATGATGAACTTGAATAAGAAATATTCGGCTAGCATGATAAGTATGGATTATCAAGTAGTTGAGATAATTGATGAGTGAAGTGGCTAATGGGGACTCTTAATGAAATTATGCTAAGGCCGAATGTATCAAATGCTAAATGTGCTTATATGTGTGTGTGTGTGTCATTAGTAGCTAATGGCATTCGGCATTGTTTAACTAAAATTAGAAATGAATGCTTGAAAGTTAAATATGGTCGCCCTAGTGACCAAATGCGTTAAAAGCTAATATATGGACAAATGATACGAATAAATTGACCTTTGAAATGTATATGGTTGCCGTGTGTATGTGTCTGATTGAGAAGTAAATTTGTTTGATTTAGCTCAAGATCTTAAAGGAGAGGCGTCCAACAAGGGAAATCAAGGTCATCGAGTAGCCGACTTGGAACTATTTTACCTAACACAAGGTAAGTCATTAAGCATATATATTGGTGTTGGTTTAAATGATCATAATATATATGCAATTGTGTTTAATGAATTGATGTGTAAATGAAAATGTATGTGTATGGAATGATGCCATTGTTGAATGTATGAAGGCAACAAAATGCATAAGGTATTGGTCACGGCACTAAGTGTGCGGGTATAAATGGACACGGTGACAAGATTGGCACTAAGTGTGCGGGTTTAAAATTGTACAGCACTAAGTGTGCGAGTTTGATTCTATAGCACTAAGTGTGCGAGCTGAAAATATATAGCACTAAGTGTGCGGATTCACTATATGCTCTTGTATTACAATTGGCACGAGTGTGCGACATTATCGAGTTAATCCGGACAATGAATCGGGTAAGTGTGCGAGTTTGATTCTATAGCACTAAGTGTGCGAGCTGAAAATATATAGCACTAAGTGTGCGGATTCACTATATGCTCTTGTATTACAATTGGCACTGAGTGTGCGACATTATCGAGTTAATCCCGGACAGCGAATCGGGTAAGTACCTCGAGCTCATGACGAATAGAGAATACGCTCATGCTTGGGGTTGAATTTGGTAAGCCTTAAATCTATGTGATGATTGAAATTGTATGGTTGTGCTGGAAATTGAGTTAATGTGTAAAATGCTTCGATTATCTTGTTGTGTAGAATATGAAATGTGGATGTATGAATTGGTACGAGATTGGACCGAAAGGTCCGAGGTATTATGGTATAGATTCGATATGGACGAGTACCTAGCCTCATTTGTTGTACATGTAGTAGTAACTTTATCGATGGATTGACGAATGCTTATGACTTCATCGAGTTGTAAACTCACTCGGTGTTTTCTTGTCACCCATTTTAGGTCTCTTGGACTCGTATTGTTGCGTGTTTCGAACCGTCGTTGAAGTCATCACACCGGCTGAAATCTTGTGGTATTGTTTTTTGTTGTTGAAGAACATTTGGCATGTATAGGCTATTATATTTTGTCGAATTGTGGGTTGTAAACTTTAAGCCATGTGAAAATGGCCTATGTGGTCGTCGAGTGGGATGCTAGAACCTATAGCCACGAGTCTTAGAAACTCAAATTTTGTTAAGGTGGCCATAATTTGTGTCATGTATGATGGATGATTAAGGCCAAGGAAAAATTCATGAAATTGGCATAGTCTACTGCAGTAATTGTTGCGGACAGCAGCAGTGAGATGAGATTGAAAAATCACTAAAAATAGTAGAAGTAGAATTAAATAGTGAGTAAATTATGGAACTGATCCTTGATGAATCTATTTTTATATGGACGAAACGAAACGACCATATGAGCAGTATACTGGGAAATATTAAAGTTCTCGTGAGACAGGGCCAGAACGATTTCTGGGTCCCCTGTTGCGACTTTGAAAATTTACCATAAATTATCCAGAAAGAATTAGGAGTCATGCCTTATATGTACAGATTCCATTTTGAGTCTAGTTTCATTAGAAACAAACGGCACCAGTATTAAAGCCCTGTACAGAAAGATATTCAAGTTGTAACGCGCGGAGGTCAGAGCAGTCGATCCCTGTAACATGGGTGACTTTAACTAATAAACTGTACCAATTGGCCCAACCAAAAATTCTAAAAATAAATCCATGGATGGGTATATGAGTCTAAATTCAGGGAAAATTTACGAAACCAGTTTCCGAGTTTTGGAACTCGAGATATGATTTTTAAGGCGACGGTGACGCAGTTTTCCAGCCTGTCCAGAAATGCCAAATTGGTCGGTACTTTAAGAGGATTTGTCTCGTTAACCCCTCGTGTCCGACACCGGCGTCGGCCACGAGTTAGGGGTGTTACAAATTGGTTAAGTTCTGAAAATTCTGAATAGGTTCAGTTTAGTTCTGACATTTCCTTAAATGTATGTTTTAGGTCTCATAGACTATATTTAGAAATGATTGCTTATGAAATGATGTTAAATAATATCTGTGATTCTGAATGGGTCTGAAATGTTCTGTCTGTCTGGTAATGCCTCGTAACCCTAATTTGATGTCGGTTACGGGTTAGGGGTGTTACATTTTATTGGTATCAGAGCTATGGTTTAGTCGGTTCTAGGACTACCATAGCGTATGTGAGTCTAGCTATACATGTCATATATCTGAATCTGTGATAGTGTGATGACTCCTGACATTTAAATGTGCTTTTAAATAGCAAATGGATCCCGATAGAGTTGTAGCTGACAATGTTGAAAGCAATGCACCTGCTCCCTCGCAAGGGACAGTGCAAGCTGATTCTAGACCGGCTACGAGTAGCCGTGATGATGAGGCTAAGCAAGCCTTCTATCAGATGATGAATGAATGGTTCACCCAATACATTAGAAAAAATTCGACTGTACAACAACCTCCACCCCCGGTTAATCCTTCTCAAACTCCTGATATGCCACAAGTGAATCTGGTACAATTGAATAGACCACCGGTTGATAAGATTAGAAAGTATGGGGCTGAAGAGTTCCGAGCTACAACGAATAGTGATGCTGAAAGACCCGAATTCTGGTTGGAAAATACAATAAGAGTGTTTGATGAGATGTCTCTGAGTCCTGAGGAATGTGTTAAATGTGTCGTTTCACTTCTGAGAGATACGACGTATCATTGGTGGAAAACTTTAATATCTGTGGTTCCGAGTGAATGAGTTACATGGGATTTCTTTCAATCTAAATTCTGGAAGAAATATATCAGTCAGAGATTCATTGATCAGAAATGTAAAGAGTTTCTCGAGCTTAAACAGGACCGTATGTCTGTTACTGAATACGAACGTGAATTTGTAAGATTAAGTCAATATGCTTGTGAATGTGTATCGAATGAAGCGATAATGTGCAAAAGGTTTGAAGATGGACAACGAAGATATCTGTCTATTAGTTGGGATTTTGAAAATTAAAGAAATGGTAGTGCTCATTGAGCGAGCATGTAAAGCTGAAGAATTAAGTAAAGAGAAAAGAAAAGCTGATTCTGAAGCTAGAGATGTTAGAAAGAGATCTTCAAGTAGATCATTTCAGTCTATGTCAAAGAAATTTCGAGATGATCAAAGCCGTACAAATATTAATGTGGGACACTCAAATCGAGATCGAGCTAGATCGCATTCAAACTTCAGAGTCCCTGCTACTTCTGTTGCAAGTGTTGGGAATGTCCGATCTGAGAGATCTAAATGTAAACATTGTGGTAAAAGACATCCGGGAAATTGTAGATTGGATGACCGAGCCTATTTTCGATGTGGGTCTCTGGATCATTTTGTAAGAGATTGTTTTGAACCTGTTGAGTAAGAAAATGTACAGAATTCGAGATCGAGTAACACCTCAGCTAGAGGTAGACCTTCCAGAAATGCAAGAAATGCAAGTAGTGGTCAAAGAGCTACTGGAGATACTATTGTTAGATCTGACGCCAGAGCACCTGCCAGAGCCTATGCTATCCAAGCTCGTGAGGAAGCCTCATCTTCAAACGTGATTACTGGTATTTTTACTCTCTATGATACTTCTGTGATTGCATTGATAGATCTTGGATCAACACATTCTTATATTTGTATGAATTTTGTGCACAGTAACACTTTGCCTGTATAGTCTACTGAATTCGTAATTAGAGTATCAAACCCCTTAGGCAAAAGTGTCTTGGTTGATAAAGTCTGCAAGAATTGTCCGTTAATGATACGAGATATTTGTTTTCCTGCTGATTTGATGCTTTTACCTTTTGATGAATTTGACATAATTCTGAGAATGGATTGGTTAACTCTACATGATGCTATTATGAATTGCAAATAAAAAGACATTGATTTAAGGTGTAAGAATGATGAAATAATCTAAATTGAGTCTAGTGATCTGAATGGACTACCAGCTGTGGTATCTGCAATGAAAATACGGAAATATGTAAAGCCTACTTAGCTTATGTGTTAGATTCGAAAGTGAATGATAAGAAAATTGAATCAGTGCCTGTTGTTTGTGACTTCTCTGATGTGTTTCCTAAAGGACTACTTAGTTTGCCTTCGATTAGAGAAGTCGAGTTTGGCATTGAATTAGTACATGGTACTACTCCGATTTCAATAACTCTGTATAGAATGGCTCCGACAGAGTTAAAGGAATTAAAATCTCAGTTGTAAGAATTGATTGATAAAAGGTTTGCTAGACCGAGTTTTTAACCATGGGGTGCTCCTGTTCTGTTTGTGAAAAAGAAATACGGTATGATGAGAATGTGTATAGATTATCGTCAGTTGAATAAAGTGACTATAAAGAACAAATATCCTCTGCCTCAAATTGATGACTTATTCGATCAGTTAAAAGCTGCTACTGTATTTTCAAAGATAGATCTGAGATCGGGTTACTATTAGTTGCGGGTAAAGGACTCTGACATTCCGAAAACTACTTTCAAAACGAGGTATGGGCATTATTAATTTTTAGTTATGCCTTTTGGATTAACAAATGCACCTGTTGTATTTATGGATTTAATGAATAGAATTTTTCAGACCGTATCTAGATCAATTTGTTGTTGTATTCATTGATGATATATTGATTTATTCACGTGATGAATCTGAGCATGCTGAACATCCGAAAATAGTGCTGCACTCGTGAGATAAATAGTTGTATGCAAAGTTTAGTAAATGTGAATTCGTTATAGAAGTTGGTTTTCTTGGTCATATTGTATCAGCTTCCGGTATCTGAGTTGATCCGAGTAAGATTTTAGCTATTCTGGATTGGAAGCCTCCGAGGAATGTATTTGAAGTCTGCAGTTTTCTGGGACTTGCTAGTTACTACAGACGATTTGTAAAAGATTTCTCTGTGATAGCAACTCCGTTGACAAAATTGCTTCAGAAAGATGTGAAGTTTGAATGGTCTGAGAAATGTTAGAAAAGTTTTGAGCGGTTAAAAGCTTTGTTAACTGAAGCTCCGGTATTGGTACAACCTGAGTCGGGTAAACAATTCGTTCTTTATAGCGATGCTTCGTTGAATGGACTAGGTTGTGTTTTAATGCAAGAAGGAAAAGTTGTTGCTTATGCTTCGAGACAGTTGAAGCCGCATGAGAAGAACTATCCGACACACGACCTTGAGTTAGCTGCCATTGTGTTTGCTTTGAAGATCTGGCGTAACTATCTGTTTGGTGAAAAATGTCACATGTTTTTTGATCATAAAAGTCTGAAATATTTAATGACGCAAAAAGATTTGAATTTGCGACAGAGATGATGGTTAGAACTGCTAAAAGACTACGAACTTATGATTGATTATCACCCGGGAAAAGCAAATGTGGTTGCTAATGCTTTGAGTTGAAAATCGTTATTTGCACTGAATGCTCATTTAGTTCTGTCTGATGATGGTTCAGTTTTAGCTGAATTAGACCTTTGTTTTTACAACAAATTATCGAAGCTCAGAAGATTGATAATGAAATTATGGCTAAATGAACTCAGTGTAGTTCTGATTTTGATTTTGAATTTCGAATAGATGATGATGACTGTCTGAGGTTCAGAAATAGACTTTATGTTCCAAGAAATCCAGATTTAATTCAAACGATATTTAGTGAAGCTTACAATAGTAGATTTCTATACATCCGGGAAGTACAAAAATGTATAACGATTTGAGACAACTATATTGGTGGCCCGGGAATGAAAACAGATATTTCTGACTTTGTTTCGAGATGTTTAATCTGTTAGCAAGTTAAAGTTAAGCATCAAGTGGCATCTGGGTTATTACAACCGATTATGATTCCGGAGTGGAAATGGGATTGAGTGACCATGGATTTTGTTTCGAGTTTACCTCTGTCACCGAAAAAGAAAGACACAATTTGGGTTGTAGTTGATCATTTGACGAAATTAGCTTATTTTATTCCGATTCGGTTTGATTATTTGTTGGATAAGCTAGCTGAGTTGTATATTTCTAATATTGTAAGATTGCATGGTGTTCCATTGCCAATAGTATTTGATAGAGACCCGAGATTTACATCGCGATTCTGGAAGAAATTGCAAGATGCTCTGGGTGCTAAATTGCATTTTAGCACCTCTTTTCATCCGTAAACAGATGGTCAATTAGAATGGATTATTCAGATACTCGAGGATATGTTGAGATGTTGCATTCTTGAGTTTGAAGGTACATGGGAACAGTATCTACCTCTGATTGAATTTGCTTATAACAATAGCTTTCAATCGAGCATCAAAATGGCACTGTACGAAGCCTTATATGGTAGAAAGTGTAGAACTCCGTTATACTGGTCTGAGCTCAGTGAGAATAAGATTTACGGTATTGATTTGATAAAAGAAACAGAACAGAAAGTTAAAGTAATCTGAGATAGTTTGAAAGCTGCCTCTGATTGTCAGAAATCTTATGCAAATTTAAAACGAAAAGATATTGAATTTGAGATCGGTGATAAAGTGTTTCTGAAAGTATCTCCGTGGAAGACACTGTTCCGATTTGGTAAAAAAGGGAAGTTGAGTCTGAGGTTCATTGGACCGTATGAAATCACCGAGCGAGTTAGGCCAGTTGCTTACAGATTGAGGCTACCATCTGAGTTGGAAAACATTCATAATGTATTTCACGTATCAATGCTTCGACGGTACAGATCTGATTTGTCCCATGTGATATCCCCTTCTGAAATTGAGATTCAATTTGATATGACTTACGAAAAAAAGTCGATCCGTATTTTAGCTCGCGAGATTAAAGAGTTACGAAATAAGAAAATTTCTCTAATTAAAGTGATGTGGCATCGTCACGGTGTTGAAGAGGCTACGTGGGAGCCTGAAGATTCAATGAGACAACAATATCTGAATCTATTTAACGGTAAGATTTTCGGGGATGAAAATCCCTAAGGGGGGAGAATTGTAACAGTCCAGTTTTGACCCTAGCTAAAATAGTGGTTTCGGGACCATAAATCAGAGTCTAAAAAATATTTTAATATTATTTTCTGTGTCTGTGATATGTGAATTTACATCTGTGAAATTTATGTGATTTAATTTGTCTGTTTCTGTGCTTAATTATGAAAAATGATTAAATTGCGTAAAGTTTAAAAGTTGAGTGCTAAATGTTAAAGCACCTAATTGGCTTGGCTTTTAAAATAAAAGTCCTTCCATGTGAAATTTACCATTTGTTTTAATGGTGGACAAATATGGACATTAGTGGTTGAAAATTTATGTTATTTAGTCAAGGGCAAAATAGGAAAAACTGATTAATAAGTAATATAATAAAATAAAACATGTTACTGGATGAAACGTTCATCCATACTTGTCGAAATTCAAAGAGAAAGAAAAGAAATAAAAGTATTTAGGGTTTGGCTAGATTAAAGCTCAATTGAGGTATGGATTTTCGTTTGTTTTTGATAATTTTTACGTTTCTGTGATCGTTGCTTCGTGTTCTTCAAAGCCCATGTTTGAATTTCTATTTCTGTTAAAGATTTCATGAAATGCCATTGTTGATATCATGAGTTTTGTGATGTTTTTGAATGAATTATGAAGGCTTTGTAGATGGTTCATAAGTTTTGTCTTTGAGTTTTTGATGAAATCGAGCTATTTGGACTAAATTGTGAAAATGAGGTTTTGAAGGACTAAATTGTGAATTAAACATGTTGTATGGGCTTCTATAGAATTAATGAAAATTCGGCTAGCCCTTGTTGCAAATAAATTTTGCATATGTGTAATTTTGTGAAAAATGGACTAAATTGTCAAAGAGTGAAAATGTAAGGGCTAAAATGTAAAGTGCCCTAAATATGTGTATATGGATTAAATTGAATGTAATGAATGATTTAATGGTTGAATTTGTATTATATTAGATCAAGAACAAAGAAAATTGGACTTAGATTGGGGGAAGTCCAAAATAGTTAATAGTCAACTTGTTTTATCTAAAATCCATCCGAGGTAAAGTGAAATTACAATTACGTGTTAATTGAAATAAATTCTGCACATATAAACTGTAATCTGTATTAGATGTCCTTGAGTGTCGGATAAATATATTTGGAGTAAAGTATGATAATATGTTAGTATCTGAAAAGCTCTGTATGTTTCTAAGAAAAGTTGATATCTGTCTAAGACATCGTGTAAGACCGTGTCTAGGACACAGGCCTCGATTGAGATTTACGTATAAGACCATATCTGGGACATCGACATCGTATATGATTTCTGTAAGACCTTTTCTGGGACAGAGGCATCGATATTGAATTACATGTAAGACCACGTCCGGGACGTCGGCATTGTACTTGTTTATGAGCATCTGTATCGTTTCTGACCTGTCTGATGATAGCGCACAAAATCTGAGATTGAGTATATGAAATGTATAACCTATGCAGGTACGTTTGTATCGTACTAAATTTCTGAATATGAAAAACTCTGTCTCTATGAAATATGTATGGAAATGAAGCATGACATATATGAAAACAAAGGAGCATGGTTAAGTTTATGAATTATTCTATGAAATGGTTATGAATCTTTATGGTTGAATTGTACTTATTTGCTTTAGTAGTTAGACCAATTGTATTTGGCTTACTAAGCTCTTTGTAGCTTACTCTGTGTGTTTACTGTCTGTTTTACAGTTATCGTAGCTACTGAAGGCTCGAGGATAGTCGAGGATCGTCACCACACTATCGATCTCATTTTGGTACTTTTAAAGTGTACATACTTTAAAGTATGGCATGTATAGGCTAGAAGGTCTATGTATATAAGTTTTGATGTGTATATATTATGCCATGGGAGTTGGCTAGCAAATGAAATGTTGTATATAGTTTTGGTATTTGGTTGATGCTGCCAAATGATGTATGGTTGTAGTGTTTTATGAGCTAATATGTTTTTGTTATAATGAAGCATGTTTTGAGCATGGAATTGGTTGGAAATTTTGTGAATGCCTAAGTTAAACTAAGGTAAATTTGTGATCATGTATGCTTGTAGTGATATGTCTTCTGAATGATGAAATTTGCTTAAGTTGAATGCTTGGATTGGTTGGTATTGGATGTGTGTTTCAAGTGCAGGTCTTGGGTCAAATTTTGGGTGAGAAATGAAGCTAGAAATGACTTCATTTTGTCCTCACAGGCAGACACACGGGTGTGTGTCTAGACCGTGTGTGACACACGGCCTAGTAACATGGGCATGTAGTTAGGTTGTGTGCCCCTTTCACCTTAATTTTGAGAAAAAAATGCTCAGAATTGGGCACATGGGTAGAGACCAGGGTGTGTGTCTCAGCCATGTGTGCCACACGGCCTAGAACACGAGCGTGTGTCTTGCCCGTGTAAAATCTGCACCTAATTTCGAATTGAATTAATTGACCACACGGCCTAGCACACTGACGTGTGGCATGGTCGTGTGTGCAAGTCAGAGAGTTACATGGGGCCGAACATGGCCTCCAACACGGGCGTGTCCCTTGGACCACACAGGCGTGTGAGCCCTACACCTTGGAAAAATTTTGAAAAGTCGCAAAAAATTCTTAAAGTTCCCAATTAAGTCCCGACTCAATTCGAATGCTCGTATTAGACCTTGAGGGCCTAATCAAGGGATGTTATGAATGATCTCGGTAAATAAATAGTAACTTACATGAATTATTTGTAAAATGTTTTGGATGTTCTGGTATTCCTAAACCCTATTCCAATGACGGGTAGAGTTAAGGGTGTTACACTTATCATAGCAATACTTATTACAAAACAATCAAAACTTATCCAGATCTTACCATAAGGGGAGATAAGCACAATTTACCAAACAGAATTAGCAAATTGTGCCGAAAGGGTGTAACAACCCGTTTTTAGTCAAATCAGAATAGTGGTTTTGAGACCACAAATATAAGGTTAAAATATTTATTTTATTATTATTTTAATGTTCACGGTGTGATATTATGTTGGTGTGAAAATTTCGTTAGGAAATTTTATCGTTTAATTGGTCAATTTGATAAAAAGGACTAAATCGAGTAAAGCGTAAAACTTGTGTTCTATTAGTTAAAGGTATCAAATGTCTATGAAATTTAATATTTAAGGTCCTTAAGGGGTAATTAGACCATTTTATTTGTGAGTGGACAAATATGGACAAGCATTAAGTGGACAAATATGGACAAGCATTAAGTGATTTATATGTTTATTAATCAAGGGGTAAATTGGTAATTGGTAAATAAAGGTTAATTAAATAAAAAAAGTTTAATTGTTGTTAGATTATCATCTTATTTAGCTGAAAATTTGAAGGGAAGAATAGCCATGGTTAGGTTTTCATTCAGCCAAGCTTTCCTAGCTCATTAAGGTACGATTTTTATCCCGTTTTTAATAATTTCTACGTTTTTTAGATCGTTGCAGCTAGTACTAGCTAGCCCAGGGACTATTTTGCAAAACTGTTAAAGATTTTAGATGTTTCCATTGATGAAATAACATGTGTTTTGAAGTTTCTTAATAGATTATGAATGCTTGTTGATAGATATACAAGTTTTGTTAAGTGATTTTTAGTGAAAATGCAAAATGGGGATTAAATTGAGAAATGTTGAAACTTTGTGGTTAAAATGTGAAATAAATGATAAATATGGCCTGCTAAGGGCATTATAGTAATTTGGCTATCATGGGTATTAAAGGAATTTCATGAATTTGTGATTTTGTGTAATAAGGACTAAATTGTAAAAATGTGAAAGTTTAGGGGCAAATGAGTAAAATAGCCCTAATGTGTAATTTGGACTAAATTGAATAAATAGATGATTTAATAAGTTAATTTTGAATATAATTAGATCAAGAAAAGTAGAATTTAGATCTAGATAGGGGGAAAACCATAGTTATCAACTAATCGACTTATTTCGTCGTTTCCACATTCGAGGTAAGTTTGTATGTGATGAATTTCAATACAAATGTATTTTATATGCTTTGATATTGCATAAATTGTGAATACAATACTATGGATATGAATGATAGTTTCTCGACAACGATTCGACATTCGAAATCCCGGTTGAGCCTTAGGAATAGTTTAGGATGCTAGTGACATGTCATTAGGGGATACATTGATTTGGATTTGGGCCATGATATAGCACTTCGGGTGCGAGTTATACAGATTTGGCTTCGAGCCATGCTTATCGGCTGATTTGGCTTCGGGCCATGATATCAGTACTTCGGAGATAAGTTACCTTGATTTGGCTATGGGCCATGGTATAGGTACTTGTCATGTAAGACCCTTTAGTATCCGACTTCTATTTCGAATGGTTCAACGGGTAAAAGAAAGATGAGAATGCGTTTGAGATTGGTGCAAGATCGTACAGGTATGTGCATAAATCATATTAGCTTTGAATCGAAGAAATGATGAAGAAAGTATATTGTTTTGTGATTTAGAAATTTAAAGGTTTTTTAGTTAATGTGAATTCATGTATCTTTAACCAATTGTTGAATTATGTGATTACGTTTATATCAAGTTTATTTCATATGAACTTACTAAGCTATAAAGCTTTGTGTATTTCTCTGTGTTTTATAGTTTTCAAAGCTAGCTCGGACTCGGGGCTTGTCGGAGATTGCATCACACTATCCATCTATATTTGTGTACCTGTGAACTTTGGTATTTTCAATATATGGCATGTATAGGGACTTTGTGTCATTTTGGTATTTGTAGCATGATTTTGGCCATTTTTGTTGGCTTGTATATATAAAGTGTTTGGTTTTGTGTTAGCCATGTAAGTTGGCTTATTTTGGCAACTAGATGATGTATATATATAAGTATTAATGCCTCTTAGTGATGTGGTTCCTGTTTGATAGTGAATGGATTGTTAAATGAAACTTTCATGGTAGCTAAAGGTTGAAAAATTGAGAATGTTTGTGTTTGTGATTTTAGGCTAAGAAAGGTTGAAAAATTGAGAATGTTTATGTTTGTGATTTTAGGCTAAGAAATGCTTAGTTGATATGGTATAGATATGAATGTTTTGGAAATGTGAATTGGCATGATTTGAGTAGGCAAAGTATGGTGTTGAAAGTATGTTAGATGTTGATATTGGAATGGTACATTTTATTCTTGGTTGTGGTTGATTTGGACATCTATATGTACTATGAATGTGTACCGATTGGATTGTGTAGGTGTGTGCCATTTGGGGTGGCAAATTGGCTTGGTAAATAGCCTATTTTTGTCCACACGGGTAGTGACACGGGCTTATGTCTCAGCCGTGTGTGACACACTGTCAAGTACACCGCCCTGTGTCCCCTGGCATTGATTTTGATATTAAGTCAGTCTGCTCCACGTAGCCTCACACACATGCGTGTGACTTGGCCGTGTGGCATATGTAACACCCCTAACCCGTATCCGTCGCCAGAATAGGGTTATGAGGCATTACCGATCAACCACAATATAAATCACACATTTGTGCAATCAAATTTATAATCCATTCATCTCAATCATTTTGTCCCTTATAAGGTCCTACATAACCTTAAAACATGATTAAAAGTGGTTTGGGACTAAACCGATATCATTTGCAACCTCTAAGAAACTTAGAAAATTTTCTTTGATTTCAGGGTCACACGTCCGTGTGAACAGGCCATGTACCTCACACGGCCGCCAGACATGCCCGTGTCACAAGTCGTGTGGAAACAGGGCATACATACTGACTTGTACCACACGGTCGAGGATATGCCTGTGTGCCATGGTCGTGGGAAAACTAGGGAGGTTACTGACTTGGGTCACACGGCGGGCCACACACCCATGTGCCAGCCTGTGTGCCACACACGATCAATAGACACACCTGTGTGTCTAGGCCGTGTCAAAACTGTAGGGTATAGTGACTTTAATTTGAAGGGTACCCTAGGGGACACACAGCATTGTAACATGACCATGTGTCACACACAGTTGAGACACACGCCCGTATCTCTGCCCGTATTGACAAAAATAGGCCATTTGTAAAGCTAATTTGCCACCCTTTTCACAAGCACACATAGCAACCAAAATAGCACCATTTCAATTCATCTTTAAATAGCCAAAAACTTGCCAATTCATACTCATGTCATACCATCTATCATCAACCAATTCAACGACTCAATTCCATATTTAAAACCTATCAAATCATTATGCCAAAATTCATCACAACTTACATATAAGTTCTATATGCATTAATTCATCATATGAACATCTATTTTATACCACAAAACACATCATTAAACTATATCAACAATTAAGGCCAACATACCCAAAACAAGCCAATATATAAAAGGCATTATGCACATCACTTAGGCCAACTTAATTGACCAAATACATACCAACATTTTCAACAAAAACTAGCCAAATCTCATGGCTATATCAAATCTCAAATCATATCATCAACTCACTAGCTTATACATGCCATAGACCATATTTACAAGCATCCAAAATACCAACAAGTAGTAGATAGTGTGATGACGGTTCCCGTTGATCCTCGATGACTGAGCTAGCTTCGATAATCTATAAAACATCGAAAAAACACACAAGTAAGCTTTAAAAGCTTAGTAAGCTCGTACTAAATATACTCAACAGTTCATAACATACAAATCATCAATTTGAACTAATTCATATCTAAATCATGATGACCAACAAACTTTCCTCATACTTACTCAAGTATTTATGAACAAGTTCATTACTTCTTCCATTTGGATTTCATGCTTTATATGTAAATACCTGTAAAAATTCATACCGAACTCATACCTTTACGTGATACTGTCGAAATATTCGATATCTTGCACATTAAGTGCCAAAGAATAGCCAAAGCTATTATAATCTCGTACACCAAGTGCCTTTCATAGTCGAAGCTTTCTCAACCTCGCACACTAAGTGCCATATATAGCCGAAACTATTCCAATTCGCACACTAAGTGCTTTATATATATAGCCGAAGTTATCTCGAAATAAACACTAAGTGCCAAACATAGTCAATTTGTCATTGTACGCAATCATAGTCGCATATATATCAATTTATGCAATATTAAATCATTAAAAACATAATTGTAACAATGTTTATCACGTACGAACTTACCTCGGACGTAAAAATAGCGAACTAGTCGATTAATCAAGTACTTTGTTCTTGCCTCGATCTAAGTCTGGATTCCTCTTTTCTTGATCTATATTATAACAAATTCAACTAATTTAATCATTTATTCATTCAATTTCAACCAAAAATACCTATTTGGGCATTTTTACACTTTAGCCCCAAAAGTTCCACTTTTTTATAATTTAGTCCTTCTTTCACAAATACACTAAATTACACAATTTCTTTCTAATTTCATGCTAGCCAAATTCTCTATAGCTTCATAACAGCCCATATTTATCAACATTTCACACATTTAACCCTTCAATTTACACTTTTCTCAATTTAATCCCTAATTGACATTTTTACTCAAAATCGCTTTACAAAACATGTATATCAAACACCAAGCTTTCATATTTCATCATCAAACATCCAAAAACACAAGAATTCATCAATGGAACTTAACAAAATCATCACCAATTTCAGAAATTAAGGCACGGGCTAGCTAGTACACGAAGCAACGATCACAAAAACGTAAATATCATTAAAAATCGAGCTCGAAACATACCTCAATTGCTTGAATTAGTCTAACTGAATGAAAAGCCTCAGAATGGCTTTCTTATTCTCTAGTTTTGGTTCAAAAAGAAAGAAATATGGACAAAATTTTTGTTTTGGTGTATTTTAATTAACTTATTTGACAATTACCAAATTAACCTTAACATTGAACCATTAATTAACATCCATTAAATGCCCATTTATGTCAAATTCCACTATCAATGGCCTAATTACATCATAAGGACCTCAAATTTAATAATCTATAGCAATTAAGCACTTTTAACATATAGAATGCAATTTTTGCATTTTACGCGATTTAGTCTTTTTTCTCAAATTGAGCTATTAAACGATAAAATTAGCTCACAAAATTTTCATACATATATATTCACCAGCTGTAAACACAAAAAATAATATTAAAATAATTTTACAACCTCTAATTTGTGGTTCCAAAACTACTATTCTGATTTAGATAAAACTGGCCTGTTACAGCATAAGTTAGCACACAGTTACACACACGGGCGTGTATGGCCATTTTTAGGGCACAAGGGCTAGTCGCACGAGCGTGTGTGTTGGATGTGTGACCCAAGTCATAGAGTTACATGGGGTTGGACACGGGCTGGGACACAGCCATGTTCTCACAATTTGAATGTCCACACGGCCTGTAACACGGGCGTATCTGGTGGCTGTGTGAGACACACGGACTAGCCATACGGGCGTGTGTCCCCTGTTTTGAAAAAAAATTTCATCCGATCATTTCACAACATATAGCATACATTTATCAAACATAAAACATTCACTCTCATAAATCATTCAACACAATCACATTGTCCCTTATAAGGGTCTATGAAGCCTTAAAAATGCTTTAGAAGTGGTTCGGGACTAAACCAATAACATATGAAAATTTTCGAAACTTAGAAAAATTTCAATCATACAGGGGTCACATGCCTGTGTGAACAGGCCGTGTGCCTTTCATGGCTCCAGACACGCCCATGTCTCTGACCGTATAGAAATAGGGCATACATACTAACTTGGGTCACACGACCAACCATACGCCCATGTGTCTAGCCCACGTGCCCTTCAAAGTGGCCACACATGCCCGTGTGCTAGGCCGTGCCAAACCTGTAGGGTATACTAACTTATGCAACACGACCAAGCCATACACTCGTGGGCTAGGCCGTGTGCCAATTAGGGGGTATACTGACTTGTACCACACGGCCAGTCACATGCCCGTGTGTGAGACCGTGTGGAGCATACTAATAATACTCTAGAACATCATATTTTTATATGCTAATTGTATGTTTATTTTGAGTATGTCCTACTAATTTGGGCTATTTCATGGTTCTTTGTCTTGTAGGGACTTAATTAAAGATAAAAGGAAATTTGGGGGCATAAAGCATGAAATTAAAGATGAATTGGGCTAGCATATGAAGTAGGAGAGAAGTGGTGCCAAAAATGCAAAGTATGGAAGACTTTTGGGGAAAAAATACAAAAGAAAAGATTTTATAGCACAAGACTCTATTTTAATTTCAATTATATTAGGATAATTATTAAGGGTTTTTATTTAGATTTAATTTTAAGATTTATTTTCATTTATCTTTATTTATCTTTAGTTATCTTTATTTATTTGTATTTATCTTTTAGAATTTAATTAGGCATAGGCTAGATTTTCTAGTACTATAAATAGGGGATGGAGTGGCACTTATTGGACATCTCTTTTTTTTTTTCTGTAAACACTTCTCTCCCAAAAACTCTGTCTTTTGTTCTCTCTATGTTTTCTTCAATAAAAATCTCATTTCTATTATATTTATTTCTTTCTCAAAAATCATGAGCCACTAAACCAATCTAGCCGAAGGTTGTCAGAATTCCCCAAAAAGGTTCATGAGGCTTAGAATCCACGCTTAGCCTTCTCAACAGTGTATTCATCGCTTCTCTGCATTACGGGGCTGACGCTTTCGTCCATGTCCCTTAATAGGTGATCTTTTCAACTTGTGCAAGGAACAGCCGCTTTCTATGTTTTGAGAAGGTTGCACAGTCGGTTTGTTGGCTTTCTACGTCAGAGGTTGATGAATCCAAGAGAAAAAACGGCGTGGTATTCGCCGTTGGGAAGTGATGATCTAGCAGAAGATAGTCCCACAAAAGCGGTTATTGGCTAGAGTCAGGTTCCACCAAATCTTAAGTCTAAATTCTTAGAGATGGTGGTCATAGGCATCCTCTTCGACTATTACTGGCTTATCATGCTCGAGAAGGGTTACTTAAAAGTGAAGGATTAAACCCAACGCAGATCGAGACAACTTGGGGCTGGAATCTCGCCACATAAGAAACTCTCTTTTCTCAAAGTCCCATTTTAATTTTCGCAATTTATTTAATTTCGCAATTTCAATTTGGCTTCAAATTCTGTTTTTATTTTATATCGAAATTCTTAATTCTTTTTTTTTTTTTTTTAGGAACGCAGGTTTTTTGGCCAAGAAGTTGTCCAGGATTTCAAGGAACGAGCATTCATACAATCCGGTCCCTGAGGATTCGACCCTACTTCCCATTTACTATTATTTTTATTATTTTCAGGGAATAAGATATTTTTGGTGCTCTCAGCGATGCATCAAATTTTGGCGCTGTTGCCGAGGATGGGCAACATACTAATCTTGTTTTTTTTTCTTATGACCAGATCTACTCCAAGTACTCTTGCGTTTGATTCAGAGATTGAAAAGACTGCAAAAGCTAATCGCAAGGAAACAAAGCTAAGGAAAAAGCAGTCGGCGGTGGTTGGGACTCAAAGTAATCCACCGCCAGAAAATAGAATCGATGACAAAGCAGAGTCTAGGGTTAACGAAAACCCTAATCAAACATTGAAAGTAAAAAAGTAGAAGTCGATTCCCCAGAAGAAGTGATTAATGCTAAGGTTAACGAAAACCCTAATCTAGCACCTTAACCTATGGATCAAACAATTCGGCAACTGGCCGAAGCTCAACAAGAATAGCCGCCACTATGCATCACGTATCTTACTATGGATACTGATTTTGAACTGAAGTCAGGTTTAATCCAGCTACTGCCAACTTTTTGTGGGCTGCAAAATGAAAATCCCCACAAGCACTTGAAAGAGTTCCATATGGTTTGCCTTAGTATGGAACCTCAGGGGTTAACTAAGGATCAAATCAAATTGCATGCTTTTTCTTTCTCCCTAGCAGATTCAACTAGGGAATGGCTATTTTACTTACCTCTTGGATCTATTACAACTTGGGCTGATCTTTCTCGTTTATTTCTCAACAGGTTTTTTCCAGCATCACGTGCAGCTGAGTTAAGAAGAGAGATAGTTGGAATAAGACAAAAAGAATCAGAGTCTTTTTACGACTATTGAGAGCGATTTAAAAAGTTGTGTGCAAGTTGCCTACAACACGGTATAACAGAGTAATCTCTCCTCCAATACGTTTATGAAGGCCTGAAACCCATGGAGATGAATATGTTAGACGCCGCTAGTGGAGGAGCGTTGGTTAACATGACTCCTCAACAAGGAAGAGACTTGATCTCCACGATGGCTGCAAATACTCAACAATTCCGAGCCAATCCTGAACCCCCTAGAAGGGTTCACCAGCTAAGTAATTCAACCTTAGAAGATAAAGTTGATAGACTTACTAATATTGTGAGTTCTCTTGTTGCAGAAAAAGCCAAACCAGCCCGAGTATGTGGAATATGTGCTACACCTGAACATACAACTGATGCATGTGTAACACCCCTAACCCGTAACCGACATCGAATTAAGGTTACGAGGCATTACCAGATAGACAGAACATTTCGGACCAATTTAGAATCATAGATTTTATTTAACATCATTTCATAAGCAATCATCTCTAAATATAGTCTATGAGACCTAAAACATACATTTAAGGAAAGGTCGAAACTAAACCGAACCTATTCAGAATTTTCAGAACTTAACCAATTCTTTCAAACTGTTAAAGTCACACGCCCGTGCGACTAGGCCGTGTGCCACACACGGGCACTAGACACGCCCATGTGAACCAACCGTGCCAAAAATAGGTCCTATACTGACTTTTTCACACGGCCAATAGGCATGCCCGTGTACTATGGTCATATGATACTTAGCTAGCTACTGACTTTAGCCCACGGCCATATGACATACCCGTGTGTCAAGACCGTGTGGTTCTTAGGAGAGTACTACTTTTCTTACACGGCCACAAGGCACGCCCGTGTCCCCTGACCATGTGGCTCCTAGCAGGCCTGGTTTAAGCCAAATTTGCCACCCCTTTTTAGGTCCAATCCTACAAGGAATGATATACAACATTCATACCAACATATTCTTAACGTAACACATGTGTAAATATATATCATAATAATCTACATAGTCATACCAAAATGAACCATTACAAGACATTCCAATGGTTAGGTTACAAAATAACATTCCAAGCCTTTATTGGTCAAGTTGTCCTATACATGCCATTATACCAAAATGATTTTACTAAGTATACCCAAGATGACTAGTTAATAGTGTAATGCTCCAGTGATCTCCAACCCTCGCAAACTTTCAAGCACTATAAAATAAGGGAAAAATAAACGGAGTAAGCATTACATGCTTAGCAAGTTCGTATAACAGAAACTAAACTTACCAATCCCGTTTATTAAATCTAAGCATACAATAACAAGTTTTCCATCCATTTGGCTAAATTGCCTAAACACATGTATTCAATCAAACATGTTAGTCACCAAAATCTTCATATCAATCAAGTAACATAGATGAGCTCATCAAGCAATATTCTTTCAATTCATTATGATTTCATCTCAAGATTTTCATGCCATGTCAAGATTTTTATGTCCGTTGAATCATTGAATTCTGATGGATGCTTAAGTAGTACACTTGAAGTGTACGATTCAATAATCCATCAATTTCCTATTCAAGGGTACCTATTAGGGCATTTAACCAAGAAACACTCTCTCGAGCCACATATCGTATAACAAGTTACTAGTCCAGGCTAAATCCTTTATATAATGTAAGCTCAGAGGAGCTCGATTAGGATTACCAGTCCAGGCTAAACCCTAATCATAACGTATGATCGAGAGGCATTATATCGGGATTACCCGTCACGGCTAAATCCTTTCTATATCAAGTCAATAGAATTACTCGTCTAAGCTAAATCTCATCCGGAATAAATGTAGGACCTTATTAGTTTCGGGAAAGTGCATGTAATGATCGGAATTCAGTATTCAATCGGGACTTACCCCTTTATCATTATTTCAAGCATGTATTCAAACATTCATCATAACAATCAAATAAATCATACTGATATAAGTCACATTACATGCAAACATAACATTCAATTAAACATATTTACAAGTTCGGTTAAGTACTTACCTAGACACTTGTTCACATAAAAAGTCTACTAATCCAAAACCTTTTCTTTTCCTCGATCTAACCTCAAATTAGTGTTGTTCAAATCTATATAAATGAATTTAACCATCAATTTCACACATTTCATATTTAAATGGACTCAATTTACGTCCTAGGAAAAATTACCATTTTGCCCCTAACTTTTCCATAAATTTCAATTTTGTCCCTAGGCTCGAAAAATGAAAATTTTCAAATTACTTCCTATTCCAAGCCTAACCAAAGCCCCATTACAAATTTTCCAGCACATGTATTCATAAAATTTTAGAATTTTTCATCAAATTTTACAACTTTTCATTTTCATCCCTAAATCATGTTTTCATCAAAAATCACTTTGTTAAAGTTGTTTATCTATCAACAATCTTTCATTTTCTACCATAAATTTCTAATTTCCAGCATATACATCCATGACCCATTTTTCATACCTTGATAACTTTTCAAATTAATCCCTCAAATAGAGAGATTAAGCTATCCCGATTTCAAAAATACCAAAATTACTAAAAACGGGACAAGAAAACTTACCTAATTAGGCCTTGAAAGATTCTTTTCTCTCACCTAGGGTTTCCATGTGTTTTTAGGTTGAAGATGATGAAAATAAGATGAATATTTTCTTTTCATCTTTTAATTAATTAAGTTTTTTGCTATTTTCAATTTAGTCCTTGCCCTTTTTCTATATTTCCATCGATGAGTCACCAAGAAAAATCTACATACTTTTCTTAATGGTCTAATTACCATATACGGACCTCTATATTTGAATTCCATAGCTATTTAATCCTTATAGCTACTAGAATTCAACTTTTGTATTTTATGCGATTTAGTCCTTCTCGTAATTAAACACTTAATCGATAAAATTTTCATATTAAAATTTTCACACGACATATCTATTATAGTACAGACCATATAATAAAATAAAAATAAACCTTATTTTTGGGTCAAATTTGTGGTCCCGAAACCACTGTTCTGATTTCACTGAAAAATGGGCTGTTAAATAAGGTTATGATATGTGCAAGTTGAATTTGGTTGAATTAGATCTGTCAAATAATAGAATAAGTTTTTAAGAAATTTTTTGCAGAGAAGTGTTTATTTGTATGTTAAGATGGGTATCCACCATGATAATCTATTAGTGTTGAAAATGGGCATATTCATAGTGATGAGACACATAATAAAATGTTAATGTGAGTTCGTTTGTGTTATGTAATGATTGAATCTGAGTTATCTAGAATCAGTCATATATGAGTTATATTATGTCTTCTTTTGAAATCATTTGGAATCTGAGCTGTTGTTATCCTAAGTATCTAGGGTCCCAAAATAAAGTGGTATGGAATTCATTCGATTGATCTGTGTAGTGTATTATTAGTGTGAGTTTGTATAGTATTAAACCAGGGTATGATTTGATTAGTAATTTGACGGTATTCTAATCTGCGTAAGTATTCGCCAAATGTATATGTATTTTCGAGTGATTAGTATTTGTGAACAACAATTATGGAATAAGTGTATGTGTTAAGAGATGGTATGTATGAAGTGAGATCTAACAATATATTCTTTTGAGGAGTATCTATGTGATAAAGAGATTTATGAAATGTCTGGATGTAATGACCCGAAATTTACGGGTATCGAAAAGTGCATTTTTGGGTCACCGTTTTCGTAAAATAGATTCGTAAATATTTATTGTAAATATTTACAAAGTTATTTGTGTGGTTAATAAGGTATTAGTTAGGTGAACTAGCTTGAATTGAGGGTAATTAGGTGTAAGGGCTAAATTGAATAAAAGGTGAAAGTTAAATTATAGAATAGAGAAAAGTGAAGTGACTAAATTTGCAATTAAGCCATAAATGACAAGTGTATGGTAATAGTGAAATACATGTGTAAAAATAATAATCATAAGTATAAAATAATAATACATTTACTCTTATTATTTAAGTAATTATTATTTTAATATAATATAATAATATAATAAACATAAAACAAAATAAAGAAATAAAACAAAAAGAAAAAGAGAAACATTAGGACGAAACATAGAGGGGAGAAAAAGAAAGAAAAGAAGGAAATTAAGGATTTTAGGGTTCAAACTCAAATTGGTAAGTCAATTTAGCCCATTTTCTTGTAATTTTGATGTTTTTAAAATTCTAGAACAAAATACTACTTGATTTATGTTGCAATTTTAGAAGTTAGTGGATTTTTAGATTTTTTTATGTTGAATAAATTGAAGTATTAGGGGTTAAATTGATAGAATTTCAAGTTAGAAGTGAAAAAGGGATTGAATTGTAAAATAAATCATAAATTTTGAGTAATAGGGACTAAATTGAGAGAATTTTGAAACTAGGGATTATGGTGAAATTTGAAAGTTGAAATTAGTCTAAAGTGGGATTTGAATGAAAATATGAAATTAGTTTTAAATAAAATAAAGTTAGTTTTGATTAGGGACTAAATTGAAATGTGAGCAAAAGTTGAATAACAACTGAAATATTTAATGTGAAATTGTGTGTTTTGATGATTTTAAATTGTTTTAATTTCCATAGCTAACGTCGTGCCTGAGACCTCAGCTAAGAAAGGAAAGGAAAAAGTTGACGAGGAGGAACTCGAGAAATTACAGTTTGTATTTCTATAATCTGAACTTAATAATTAATTGTTGAATTTATTATTTAATATGTATGGTAAGTAGATTCAGGTAAGCAATTGATATTGTGATATTGAATTGAATTGAATTGATTTATGAGCATATGTGATTATTTAAATTGAAATAAATATTGGTTAAAATTGAAAAGTGAATTGAAACCCTATTAACTGTATTGGGCTGAGTCGGATATAGTTGACATGTCATAAGATTGAAAGTGTTCAGGGATACTTCGACCATGAGTCGATGAGACACTGAGTGTCAAACAATTACTTCGGATAAATTCAATTAGGTACTAGGTACAACTTACTTTGGCATGGCCGATGAGACACTGGGTGTCAACTTATTTCTTTGAATTATCCAATGAGGCAATGGGTGCCATACTGGTCTGTTTTGGTTGGATCCGTGTATCCACCAAAGTCCGAGTCCTGTTAATAGGGGTAAATAAATGAATTGGCAATATGAATGATATTGGATGATTTTGAACATGAATTGGATTAGGATATTGAATTGAGTTATGAAATTGAAATCTATGAACCAATGGGTTCATGAAATGGTTATTGATATAGTGAAATGATATATGTATCCTATTGAGAAAAGTTATTTGAATATCAATTATGAGATTGAAATAGTAAGAGATGAGAATTGAAAGTGTTATGAAAGATGTGTTATGAAATTGATTATTTGTTCGAATGATTTTTGTTATGTGTGTTTAGATATATAAATATTGTAATTTCTTGTTTAACAAGTATTCGGATTATAGAAATACTACTGAGTTTATACTCAGCGTACGATTTGTTTCCGTGCACAGGTTAGGTTAAAGTCAGATTGTTGAATCAGCATCCGAAGCCGATCCCAAACTCAAAGTGGTAACGTATATTTCTTTTTGGTAATGGCATGTACCTAGGACATTTTATATTGGTTATTTTGGAATGGTGAATGTAAAATATGTTATAAGACACTATTGGTTATTTATATATAAGTTTATATGATATGTTAAGAGTACAAAATAGTTTATTTTGGTATGAAATTAGATTTGGTTTGAATGAAGTTAAATGAATTGATTTGGAAATTATATTTGAAATATCTATGAAAATACATTGATAAGGTTATTAGGTTGAATGTTTGACATGATTTAGATGAATTTGAATGTGTTTTGGATTGGTTGAATGATTGATAATTGAATTGCTTGGTGCTCAAGGTTTACAAGGTTGGTATACTTGATGTGTAAGGCTCTTTTTGAGTCCACACGCCTGGCACACGGGCGTGTGACCAGACCATGTGAGACACACGGATATCACATGGGCGTGTGGTTTTCCCATGTGCCCCCTGCAACTTTTAATTTTCAAAACAGGATGCTCAGGTATTACCACACAGGCAGAGACACAAGCGTGTGTCTCAGTTGTGTGAGGAACACAGCCTACCACACGAGCGTTTGACTTGGTTGTGTGAGTAAGTTAGAGAGTTACAAGGGGTAGGACACGGCCTAAAGCACAGGCATGTCATAGGGTCACACAGGCATGTCCCTTGGCCACACGAGCAGTGGTAGCACCCGGTTTCCCACTCTGATTTACATTCTGTTTAGACAACCTCGGGCAATCTTTAATAAAGTGGTCAACTGACCCGCACTTGTAACAGGAGCGGTCATGGAATCTACAACTCCCCGAATGCCATTTACCACAACACGGCACTCCGCTCTGTCTCGACGATCGGCCCAACATCTGGCGCATCAAGTGACTCGTGCACTCATTGTGGGGTCGATCGCGATCTCGTCTAGAAAAGCCCGAAGTGTTTCTAGATCGGCCTAAATCATCTCTAAATTTCTTCGATGACTGTTGAAAGGGCCTCCCCGAAGACCTCTTACGAAACTCCTTTGCTCCCATATCAGCTTTTCTTTTCTCCATACTGAGGTCCTCGGCTTTGCAAGCTCGCTCGATGAGTACCACAAATTCTCGGATTTCTAAAATGCCAACACATAGCTTTATATCATCATTCAGCCCATCCTCAAAACGTTTACACATCACGGCTTCTGAAGAAATGCATTCCCGCGCGTACCGGCTGAGCCTTACAAATTTTCGTTCATAGTCGGTAACCGACATGGAACCTTGTTTGAGTTCAAGAAATTGGTCAATGAATCTCTGATTGATATACTTCTTTCGAAACTTGGTTTGGAAGAACTCCCAAGTTACTTGCTCTCTGGGCACAACAGAAGTCAACGTATTCCACCAATAGTAGGCAGAATTACGTAGCAAGGAGATAGTACACTTTAGGCACTCATCGGTGTGCAAGATAGCTCATCGAGTACGAATAGTGTTGTCCAACCAAAATTCAGCTTGCTCGGCATCATCGCTGTCCGTAGCTTTAAATTCATAGCCCCATGCTTTGGATTCATCAACTGGGGCTTATTTGACCTTATTTGGTCAGCTACGGAGGTATCGTAGGTTGGGGTTGTGTTTGTCGGGAATGGAGGTTGTGGAACAGTCAGATTAGTTCGAATGTATCGGTTGAACCAATCATTCATCACGCTATAAAAGCTTGTCTAGCTTCATCATTCGGATTACTAGCAATAGGTTGAGAGTCCGCCAAGATCGTCCCTTGTGGGAGCAGCGCTACACTCTCAAGATCATCACTACCGCTTCGGTCGGGATCGGGATCCATTACTATAAATACAAACATTTGCAAATGTCAGAAATCACCACACTATCAAATAATCACATAATGGCATGTATAGCTAGACCTAAACGTAGTACGGTAGTCCTAGAATCGACTAAACCGTAGCTCTGATACCAATAAATTGTAACACCCGTGCACCGAGACCATTGCCGAGTCGGACACGAGGGGTTAACGGGCTTAATCCACTTATTTTCACAATCCATTTGAAAATTTTCCGCATAAGTCGATTATTGCGTCCACTGTCGCCTTAAAAATTATATCTTGAGTTTCAAAACTAGAAAACCAGTTTTGTAAATTTTTCCTGAAACTAGACTCATATATCCATCTAAAAATTTTTTCTAGGATTTTTGGTCGAGCCAATTAGTACAGTTTATTAGTTAAAGTCTCCCCTGTTTCAGGGTTCGACTACACTGACCTTTGCGCATTATGACTTGGATATCTCCCTGTACAGGGCTTCAATACTGATGCCGTTTATTTCTAATGAAACTAGACTCAAAAAGGAATCTATACATGTAAGGCATGACTTCTAATTATCTCTGGTTAATTTATGATGAATTTCCAAAGTCGGAACAGGGAATCTAGAAACCATTCTGGCACTGTCTCACGAAAACTTAAATATCTCATAATATACTGTTCATATGATCGTTTCGTTACTTTCCTATGAAAATAGATTCATCAAGGTTCGATTAAATAATTTATTCACTATTTAATTCCATTCCTACTATTTTTAGTGATTTTTCACATTCACGTTACTGCTGCTATCAGCATCTATTTTTAAGGTAGACTTTACCTATTACATAGTTTCCATGATTCAACTAGCCCTTTATCATATATAGCACAAAATATGATCATGATTAACCATTCCAATGGCTAATCATTTCCAAACATTTCCATACCTCTTAATGAACATCATACAAGACGATTATAATATTAAGCTCAAAGTGTATATAAGCCATTTTCGCACGGCTATCCAAATTTATACAAAACCAAAGGGTACATGACCCACAACAAAAAGGGTAGTCCTATGCATGCCATTTCAAAGTTCAACAAAAATGTACCAAAAGGGGTTTGATAGTGTGGGAGACTTGACTTCAATAATCCCGAGTCCGATAGTGATTTAACCAAATCTATAAAAGAGATTCAAAGAAACGGAGTAAGCATTTAATGCTTAGTAAGTTTTGAGCAATGAAATTAGGCTCAATCAAGTATAGCATTCATATAACTAAATGGATAATTTCATATACACATATATTCTCAAAAATCAGTCCTACTTACATTTCCAACCCTTATATTCATACATAAGGGATCAACTTAACCAAAAACCTAAGCTCCTTAATCGACTGAGCGAATGCTATTTAAGAGGAATCAATTAATCCAATGCATGTACAACACATACCTCGTTGTTGAGATTTTATGAGCGTATTAATTGAAATTATTACAGCAGATCGCTCATTCCCAAACTCAAGTAATCTTCGGGATTTAGCCGGATATAGCAACTCGCACGAATGCCTTCGGATCTTAGTCCGGTTATAGTCACCTAGCACAAAAGCCTTCGAGACTTAGCCCGGATATCATTCGAACAACCATGCACATATATCAATAAATCATGACACATCCATATTTCATTTTCATTACCAAAGCTCAAACACAAAACACTTATCACACTTACAAATTTCGGCTCAATAGCCACATGCAAAGGGCATGATTTTAATTTACTTAAGACATAATCTAATCGAATCATAATCTAAGCTCCATTACTCGAAAACTTACCTCGGATGTTGTCAAACGATTTCGGCGGCTATTCGATCACTTTTTCCTTTCCCTTATCCAACTTTGGTCCTTTAAGCTCTTGAGCTAATTCAAACAAATTTAACTTATTAAAGTCTCGTTATGGTAGCTTATGGCCGAACATGACAATGAATTTGATGGGTCATATAGCCACCTTTAGCTCAAATACAAAATGGTCATACGCATTTTTAATCACATTAAGCAATTTAATACAATTCATTCGAACATCAAAAGAGAAGCTCAAAGTACTTAGCCCATATATACATTAGACACTAGAGTCACATATGTACGAAATCACGAATCGAATTCAACATATTAGCTAATATTCCCCTTAGCCGAATTTTCTAAGTCAAGATAAAGCCATCAATATGCTTACCTATGGCCGAACATACACATCAACTTAGTACTCATTCATGTGGCCGAACATACATGTCTATGTTGAGGCCGATTGCAACACTTAATACATTCTACAAGTATGGTCACTTGTATTGACTAAACACCATTTTGTTTCAAGTTCAAAACTTGGCCAATACACATATATACACTAGTAAAGCATCCTCTCCCTTTCCATCAATTCAACACATGCATTACTCATTAATAAACAAAATTATATTCGGCCTTAGCACACAACTTGCTAGCCGATTCTTCTCTATCTAGCAACTAATGCACATATGTGCTCATTTGTTAGACTCTACTTCATCTAACAACAACCATATTTTCCCTTCTACTTCCTACCATGGCCGGATGCTCAAGATACCTCAATATCGAAACTTTTAGCTTAGATTGCTTAAAGAACTTGGTGATGAGTTCAAATTTACCTAACACCTCAAGCCTCATAACACATCCATATAGCTAACATGCTAATAGTCTCAAGGCTTCAACTAAAACTTTTGAAGCCTCTTAGTCGAATATTAACTCTCTAATAATCCCAAATCCATCCATGAGATAGTTAGAATTTAGACTAATCATCCAAGGGATGTATGAATTTTCAAAGCAACATTAAACATACCTTAATCTAGTGAGCCTTCATAGCCGATTTTTCTCCAAGCTCATTCCCTTCCTTTCTTTCTTCTATTCAGCCAAAGATGTTCAAGGATGAACACTTTTTTTTTCTTTGTTTTCTTTCTTCCATTCACGGCAAAGGGGGGGCATGGATGAGACCATTTTTTTTTCATCACTCCTCCTTTTTGCATTACTTTAATCCTAACCCCTTTTTTTATTCTTTCTAACATAACTCACTAACACAACATGTTTACAACATGTTTCCACCCATAGCATGGCCGGCCACTATGCTTTAATTTGGGTAATTTGACATGCAAACCCATCATTTCACAACATGCATTATTAGGCCACTTTACATTTGCCTAGCACATTTCCAAATTTTCTCACATAAGTCCTATTTGATAAAATTCACTTACTATTAACAAAATTCAAACATGAAATTTTCACACATGCATATGTACATATAATGAGCATCGACTATGACGGTTAATTATCTTTATGACTCGTTTAGTGGTCCCGAAACCACTTTCCGACTAGGGTCAATTTAAGGCTGTCACAGATCGAGTTGCCATGGAATGTTTTTTCGAATGCTATTAAGCATGTTGATAATAAATTGAGTTTAATTAAAGTAACTGTCCTAGTTTATTTATGTTATAATTGTTGCAAATTGTGTTTAATTTTGCTAAAATCTATTTCATTCATATAGTTTTCATACTTATGATAAATTGCATTAGGGATCATTGCATTTAGTTTAATATATTTTAATCATCACTTCTCAACCATATTGTGTTTTTATTTACCAAATTGTTAAGGGTAATTTTACAATCAAGTGATTTAACACAAATACAATCCCTGTGAAGACGATAACTTGATACTTACTTATTACTTGATAACGACTGTGTACACTTGCACAAACCTACACGTTACAGATAGCTGGCGCACAAACGTTCTTCCAATATTATAAAGTATCCGCCAAAGCATTTTGTAATAAAGCTCTCTAAGTTCTCTTGATCTTACAATGATGTTGTTATAGGTGTTTAGTAAGAGAATGCACCAGGAGGGACGACGCCAACAGTACGCCTAAGTAGTGGCGAAGAGGGTTATTATGCATACAGTGGAAAAGTAGTGTACTATAGTATTCTTCCCTAAGAGTCAGTCTTGAGTAAATGTTTGTAATTTAATGAATTGTATTCAGTTTGATGTAATATTTTATTCCTAAATTATCATGTATTTCTTTGATGTTGAGTCTTTAAATGAAATAATAACTAAAATGTTTTAAATGAGGCATGTCTGTCAATTGTTTGTTATTTTGTTAAGTATTTTATGTTGTAACACCTGAGATTCAGACTCGGTGAGTTGGGTTGGGTTGAGGGTGTTACACTAAATATAGGCTTCGTATATAAGTATGGTTACTTATTTTAGAGCTAAAATAAGATTGAGATATATAGTTACTTAATTGTCATGTAATGATATGTTATCATTTAGTACATTGTAAAATTGATGATATATCAAAGCTCACCTTGTTGTTGTTGTATTGTGATATGTTAGGCAAACTTGGTCATGTGTAATAGTTTATTATGTATAATGGTTGATTGAGGTAAGTTTATTGTTTAAATATATATGAACTTACTAAGTATAAGTAATGCTTACACTATTATTTTCCTTTTTTCTGTAGATTTTGATTTGTGGAACACATTGATCAAATCCTCAAGGAGCTTACACTATCCATCTCCTGATTCAGTAGACTTTTGATCGTTTGAACTCAATTATGTGTGGCATGCACTTAGGAGTGCCAAGTTATTTATAATATATTAAGCATGTTTTGAGACATAGTTGAATATGAACTCTTATGGTAATGACAATTTGCTCATATTCATGGATTGGAAATCAAAGTGAGTAGGGTTTGAATGGTATAAGTAGCTTGTCTGACTTGTAATGGTTCATATGTACAAGTATTGGTGCTAATATGGCATATTGGTTAGATGTTCAGGAAGATGATGTATGATATGTTTTGGCATGGTTTTGGGATGTTTTGAACAGGTTTAAATGTTGCTAATTGCACTTTTTTTACTACCTTTAAGAGTTGGTTCAAAACAAACACCAAATGGCCTATTTTTGCACCAAATAGTTTTATTATCCCAACATCAATCTCCCCTCATTGCAACATTGGCCGACAATTTATGTCTTCCCGACGTTAAGTGGTCTGACGTCATGATGTGACAGACTGTTTGGTGACATCTCGACATGGAGGAAGTCATATCACAATATCGTTCTAAAATTTTGAATTCTTTATAATTTTATCCTTGCTCGATCTTGGGTCAACTTTAGAGCTTACTATGCCTATATAAGACTCGAGAAAAATTTTAAATTATATTGAATGATCGATATGATTGAATTCTCAAACTTTTGTCTCAAGTTATCCGTTAAATGTCTGTAGTTGTTCCATTTTGTATTGTAGCACTCTGTAGCTTAGTCTTGACAATCGGTTTGGCGAGAGATGTTACACAACTATTTGAAATTGATCATTTAAGTCAACCCTCTATTAACTTACTAATATACTTTGATACATGCCATTAAGTCACGATTCCAAATATATTTTGATAAGGTACACCATTAGTCATCTAAATATTAGTAAATTTTTGTTTCGGTCACTCAATGACAAAAGTTTACAAAATAATTACTAATGGGCCAAAGACATGGCAAATTAACTCATAGGCTTTATAGCTAAATCGGTCCCTAAACTATAACTAAAATATTAAATTGGTACTTTTAGATTTTTTAATAGTAAATAAAAAAATTAAAATTACTAGAAATTTCTATAAAAGAAGGCTGAAAGTTCATAATTTAGTTTTTATTTATTTATAGAAGTATTTTAAAATCTTACAATCATGCAAAAAAATATATTATAATAAAAATTCATCAAATTCTAAAAGGTTCTTTTTTTAAAAAAATGCTTGAAATTACATTGGTCGGTTGCATGACTTTTCACTATATGGTCATTTCTTTGGTTTCATTTGATGATGAACAAAGTAGATCCAAGTTTGTTAGTTAGTTTTGTTTTGCTCTTTTTTGTTGTTGTTGACGGTACTCATTTTGAAAGTAAGTTAAAGATGATGAACATGATTGGATCACAATTTTTCTTTTTTGCTTGATGGATAATCCAATTTATGCCATATCTTTACAGTTTTATATCATGTTATTATTACTATCATGTTAAATACGTTTGAGAACTCGCCTAGATTTAGAAGAATATCTTTGAAGAAGGAATGCATAATGTTAGAATGCCAAAAACACTATTTGGCCAATTAAATCAAAAGCTTGCGATGTTCACAAGGATTACGAGAAACAAAATTAAAATATATATGCTATATATGCCTAGTTTAATAACCTTTATTTATCTCTAAAGAAGTTTTAAGATTTATATTTACTTATAATAAACTGATTTTATATAATTCATTATACTTTATCATGATAAAATTTTTCGAGAATAATTCTCAATAAATTAGACAACAATCTTACTTTGATAAATCTCATTTATTTGTCATAACATGGCTAGAGTTTAAAAACTAAAATCATTAAACAAAATATAAAAATGTGAAAGTGTGAATAGAAACTATAATAATGTAAATTGAAAAACAAAAAAAATCAGAAAATTAGCAGTTGAAACAAGGATTTGATTTGAAAAAATATAGAACCCAATTTTAATTCAATTTTGAATAGGTAAATAACCAAATTATAAGTAACGATGGGTATAGTTTATTTCTTTATTTCAACTGCTAATTTGAAGAGAGAGATCAATCTTTCACAAATATCCTTGATGGTAATTTTCTTCATTTAATAGAAGCCCAATCATGTTCTAATCGTCTGTTGATTAACTTTTCTCGCGTTAAGGCATAAGTATGCAGGGTGAATAAAACTTAATTCGATTTAAAAAATAAAAAAAAATTAAATTTCGAGTTAAACGAATCGAGTTATTTGAGTTATTCGAGTCAACTCGAATTTTTTTTTTAAATTTCGAGTTTGAATCAAGTTGAGTTTTTGAATTCGAATAATTCGAATAATTCGAATATCAAACTATAATATTTTACATTTTTACTCCAAACTCCCAAATTTTTTTACTTTTCCCTCAAAACTTTTACTCCTTCCCACTTTCCCCTAAAACTTTTACTCCTCTTCCATTCCAACCCCCAATCTATCCAAAATCTATTTCCCACCAAAATTTTGCTTTTACTTTTTCTCAAAATTTTACTTCCAAAAACCCTCAAAACTTTTTATTTTCCCCTCCAATTTTTACTCCCTCCCACTTTCCCCCTAAAATTTTTATATTATTTATATTATTTAATTGTTTAGTCATATTGAATATTTATATTAAAATTGAATTATTAATTATGCCACTAAATATTCATGTTAAAATTTTATATTGGTATCAATTTCACATTTTATCTTTAAAATAACTTTTATTAAAAAATCACATTTTACATTTAATATATTTTTAATTCCAAAATACATAGTGACAAGAATCTGAAGATAATTGAAATAACTAAGCAAGCAAAGAAGCTAACCCGTATATAAAAGATTAATAAATAAATTATGAGGTGATGAAAGTTAATAAAAATTTTGATTAAGGTGGATAAATTTTATTACGATGGATGACAGTGGTTACAAGGACTCAAAATTATTTTTTAAAATTTAACTCGAACAAATATATTTGATTTGATTCGATTCGAATTCCATCTCACTCGACTCGATTCAAAAAAATTTCAAATCAAATTAGGATGATAAAATATGATTCGTAAACTCGATTAACTCAAAATTTTTTCATTCGATTTGATTCGATTCGATTTGATCAAACGCTCATGCTGAATATATAGTACTTTTTTTTAAAAAAAAAATTCTAGACAAATGCTTTCTATTCAATCCCCATTTGATAAAAATGAATTAATTCTACCCAAAAAATAAAAATGAAATAAAAAGAACCTTCCTGTTGAGGATTTGGAAATAAATTTTTAGAAAAAACCAAATATGAAAAGAAAAAAAAAAGCATAGGCAAGGAGCATCTTTTTGTTTTAGTAATTTTCTTAGGCTGAATGAATAGTGAACTGTTTTGTTTCATCGAATATTTATTGTTCTCTCTTTATTGCAATTTCCCAGAACTTCCTTTTTCTTCATTTCTCTCAATCTACTTTTGTCTCCATACAAAGTTAAGAAGCCCCTGAGCATTTGATTCCTTCACGTTTAGCTTTCTAAGGTAACTCTTTCCATCTAATTTTATTCTACAATTTGTCTTTGATCCCATGCTGTCTTATTTTAATCTCAGTTTCTGTGTATTTTAGAAACTGGGTTGCTTTTCTTTTTACATATGGCTCAGATTTTATGGGTTTTTTTTTATATAATCATTTTCTAACTTTCCATGCTTATGGGACTTTAGTTTATATCGTTTGATGTAAATTTATGACTAATAATAGTTTATAGTTTGGTTTCCTTTTAATGGGAGTTATCTGTGGCAATCACAGCTTGTTTGATTCCAAAGGGAGGAATCTAACTACTTTTTTTTTTTTTTAGTCTTGTGATTACTGGAAACTGATATCTAGTTATAAATTTCTTGAAATAAGACTAGTGATTGTTGGATTCGGTTTCAGTCTGGATTGGATCTTAAATTGTCTTTTATTGCTTTTTTTATTGCAGGGTTTTGGTGGGAGTTGTTAAGGGTTGTTTATTCTAATGGGGAAAGGTTCAAAAAACAACTGCAAGTCAGCATCCCACAAGCTCTTCAAGGACAAGGCAAAGAACCGGGTGGATGATCTTCAGGGGATGTTCTTGGATCTGCAGTTTGCGAGGAAGGAGAGCCGTGGCATTGATGTTGCAGTCCTTGAGGAGCAACTCCATCAGATGCTCCGTGAATGGAAAGCTGAGCTCAATGAACCTTCTCCAGCTTCTTCATTGCAACAAGTTAGGACTGCATTCATTGGTTTAATTTGAATTAAATGTATAAATTTATGTCAGTGTGAGTTTGTGTGAATTGTGGTTTGTATATTGTTAGAAGGATTTCGTTTGGCTCTTAGAAAAGGTAACTAAGATCAATTCTTTTGAATTATGATCTCAAGGGGTGAAAATACTTTCCGAAATGTGTGGTCCTGAATTGGTGATCCTCTGATGATTTACAAGGTGGGAGTCTTGGTTCATTTTCATCGGACATTTGTCGCCTGTTGCAGCTTTGCGAGGAGGAAGATGATGCAACTAGCATATTAGTTGTGCCAAAGCCTGAGCCTAATGATCAAAGCCCGCAAGTAGGAGATATTGCTGCCTCCCAAGAGGTGATTTCTCTTTTTCATTGGATTCTCCCCCGGCTCTCTCCCCTTTGGGGAATTTGCATGATGGTTGACTGAAAACAAGGTTATTTAGTTTGCTTAGATCTACTTGAGCTTCAAGTTAAGTTGCCAAGGGCTGAAATTTCTTTATTGTTGGAAGGCATTTGGTTACCTCTTCTGTAGACAAAGGATTTGGCGCTGTATGGTTTTATATCATATGTTCAAAATTCGTTTTGAGTTTCTTGAACATGGCAAATGAGAGAAACAATGAAATTTTATGTTGTTCAATGATCGTCTCTAATTTGTTTTTCTCCTTAGAATGATTTTGCAGAATAGAGTAGGCTACTAAAATACGCTTGCTGTCCTCTTCTGGTTGAACTTTAATAGGGTTGTCATAAATAATGTCATTGGTTTCCTTAATAATAGCTAGGTGTTGCTGTGAAAAATTGAGGAGGATGTATGATATATAAATTTTTTGTTGAAACATTTTCAAATATTTATAGTGTTTCAATAACTATAAATGAAATTGTGTAATTAATTAAAAGTTAAATAATTATGTGTCTTTTTTAAAAAAATATTATTAAGAAAAGATAACTATTGAAAGATGTCTCTATGAAAGGAGATAAAAATTCCTGTTCATAGAAATGAGATTTCGTTTGAAAATCACACTAACAAGTTCTAATATTCTTTCTATCCTTCCTCCATTCTTTTAATATTATTAGATTAGTTTATAAAGAATTACTGCAGAAATTCTTTGTAGAAATATAAATTGATTAATGCTTAGTGGACTATTCTCCTTAGTGCAAAACACAAATAGTCATTTGTTTCCTTGTATCCTTCAGGTTAATTTGTTTGAAACTCTTTTGCACACTGAATATATGGGGATGAATATAGCTTTAAAGATAGTGACTTGATACACACCTTGGAGCCTTGTCTTTTTTGTTCATTTTCTGCTCGAATTCCGTTCTTGTGTTTGAGATTTGCCTCACCGGAGATTTGTCCTAATATAATTAACCAGCAGGATACATTATATTTTATTAGAGCGTTAAATATGTTTCATTGATTGCACACTCGATGAATAGGAACACAGGTATAGCGAGTGGATTTCATTTTTAAGTTATCTTCACACAGCACCAATAATCTCTTCTAATGAACATTTCTACCCTGTAATCTTCTTGTTAACATTTAGTTTTTAATTTATATCAATGTAATTGAGGTAAATTATTTTTCCTTTAGAATTGCCACTGATCTAATTGAGCCAATTTAGATGTTGATAGTATAGTTGGTTACTTTATAGATGCCTATCAAGTGGATTGCTTTACTGCCATCTTACTTTATGGGGATTAAATGATAAGACTGAGCTCGCTTGTTAGTCACATGGAGTGGGGGTTTGTAGTTTGGAATTATCATATGTGCAAATAAGGGGGACCAAGCTAATGGGCCTGAGTGGGGTGACCTAGAATGTGCTTCAGGGCTGCTTTCTCAGGTAGAGTTGGCAAGTTTCAGAAGTCGATGAAAATTTTCCCTAATTTTATTTGTATACTTTCCTCATATTAAGCTTTATTCGTACTTTAAAAACTAGATCTTGATTTGAGCTTACTGGGGCTTTAGTCTACCTTGTCTTGTTTGTACTTTTGCATTAAATTGTTATCTTTTCTAGATCAGAAGTTTATCTCCTTTGGTTTTTTATTAATTATATTTAATGTATGAGTTCCTATTTTTCTTTGGCATGTTATCATGTTGAGAAAGGCATTCACTTGCAAGATTTAATCAATATGTTTTTACAGCGTTACGCTGTGAATCAAGGGCAACATGAGTGTGGCTTTCCATTAGTTGATCAATGCAAAGAGTCACCTTCACAAGTGTGTACCATGTCAATTAACAGCTTGGAAGGGGCAATTTAATCGGAGTACCATTAGTTTGATTTGGATCAGGATTTTGAGCATTTCTACACTGGTTATAACGATACAGAGTTCTATAGGGAGGATGATGCCATGCCTCGTACTTATAGCTATCTACCAAGTAAATGCCCATCGCCATCCGCATTCTTAGGTCCAAAGTGTGCACTTTGGGATTGTCCAAGACCTACTCAAAGGTTGGGTGGGTGTCTGGACTATTGTAGTAGCTTTCATGCTGCTTTAGCAATGAATGAAGGGCCTCCTGGAATGGGCCCGGTTCTACGACCTGGTGGCATTGGTCTCAAGGATGGTCTGCTCTTTGCTGCTCTCAGTGCTAAGACACAAGGGAAAGATGCGGGTATACCAGAATGTCAAGGAGCTGCTACTGCAAAGTCTCTATGGAATGCTCCTGGTATGTCTTATCAGCAATGCTTTACTCGGTTCGATCGACAACTTTTATGAGAGGCAAGAGAATATATTCTCTAAGCATACACTATGTTCTTTATGACTTTGGTTAAATTAATTAATTTTTTGCTGTGATTGCAGAGCTCTTTGACCTTTTGGTTCTTGATGGTGAATTAATTAGGGAGTGGCTCTTTTTCGATAAGCCTCGAAGAGCATTTGAAAGTGGGAACAGAAAGCAGAGGTCTTTGCCGGATTACAATGGGCGTGGCTGGCACGAGTCGAGAAAGCAAGTCATGAATGAATTCGGAGGATTGAAGAGATCATACTATATGGATCCACAACCACTTAACCATTTTGAGTGGCACCTTTACGAATACGAGATCAATAAATGTGATGCTTGTGCCTTGTATCGGTTGGAATTGAAGCTTGTTGATGGAAAGAAAAGTGCAAAGGGAAAACCAGTGAATGATACAGTTTCCTATCAGCATAAACATATGGGAAGGCTCACTGACGGGTTCTCTTCTGAAAAGAAGTGTTGTTTCAAAGGAAGGACAAAGGTTAATGCTAAGATTGGTGTTGGGAATTTTTTTCCCACTGTAAATGCAGTGGTACCAATGAGTGAGAAGTTCGAGTACGGCCTGAGTGTGCAGTATAACTATGTGGGCAGCTATTATCTAACATAATATAAAGAATGCGGATTTGTATACGTCTGTTGAAGCATTTACAGTCATAGAAGGGATGGAGATTATGCATTTTTAGTAGTCTCTTTTTCTAGTTGATTATCAGAAAACCAAATTATGCACTTATTTTTGGTGACCGTAAATTTGTACAGTTAATTTGCACTTCAAAACAAGTAGCCCGTAGATCATCTCTCACATGCCATATTAGACAATCCAACCTTTGGAAGAAGTTTACTAGCAGCAGAAATAATTGTTTTTACATCAGTGCATTATTATACCTATTGTGTAATATCCTTTACCTGTTCTGACGCTGGAACATGGTACAAGGCATTACTAGACTTAACCGTTCACAACATGCAAAAATCAGGCTACAAAATTTCTTTTAATTCAAAACTTTTCATACACATGCATAATGTCCCATACACGGGTCTACAAAGCCCTAAACATGCATTGAAAGTAGTTAGAGATTAAACCGAGAACCTTAGAAAGTTTTAGGAAAACTTAGAAAATTTTTTTCCATCAAACAGGATCACACGCCCGTATGCCTTTGGCACACCCGTGTCCTCAGGCCATGTAACTCTCTGTTTATGACATCAGCATGCAAATTGTACCACACGGTCGGGCCACACGCCCGTGTCTTCAGGCCGTGTCCCTCACACGGTTGAGACGCACGATCGTGTCTCAACCTGTGTATTAGGCTATTTTCCAAGCCTTCATGTTACCCATAAGCCCTTACAACCTTATACATATTAAAACCACAAATCATGGCATCATTTTAGTGGTTGAACACTTTTTATTAAGACATGTTCATAACATTAACGTGTCTTCTTACATGTAATGCATCTACTCATGCAATACCAATTGTAGATTCCTTAATTCACATTCATAAGATTTGTCATTTTGATGATCACTTTTATCATTATACTATGGTTACCAACTTATCCATCAAGTACTCATGTTCAACCATTATCACATTGTTTTTATAACGTGCAATTACTATATGGCTATGACCACCTCAATTGGTCATAGAGCATACATTCAACACACATGTCATATTACCAACCATGCATGGCAAACAAACATAATCACATCATAAACATTAGACATGACAAGAATAACTAGGTTTACAAGCCATAATCAATATGAGCCACATCTCATGGCCATATACATATAACTCAATATAAGCCAATACATTTGGCCAAAGCATAATAACACATGTCAATAAACTAGATCCCTATACATGCCACTCACTTAAAATTTTTATTATATGCATCATTAATCCAAAGGTAGTGACTTGATAGTGTGATGCTGCCTCTGACGATCTCCAACCCCGAACTAACCTGACAAGCTAAAAGAAATGGAAAGGAGGGAGTAAGCTTCACGCTTAGTAAGTCCATATGAAAATAATAAGTGATTTATCAATATGCTTCTACCAATTCTTACAACATGATCTTAAGGTAATACTATCATAATTGCATTTTTTCCTATGTTCAGGTCAAATTGTTTTCTTAAGTCACAGTTACTAAATTATTTATACCTGGAGTTACGGAACTCCAAATTAAAATCTGCTAATTTTTGCAGAAACTAGACTCACATATATTCTTACCATAAAATTTTCAAAATTTTTAGTTTAGCCAATTAGTACAGTTTATTCTTCAAAGTCACCCATGTTCTGCTGTTTAACAGCTTCAACCTTTCTTTACTAAAAAATAATTATCTCCTCACACAGGATTCGAATGATATTACTGTTTGTTTATTTTGAAAATAAACTCATTAAGGATTCTAATCATATAAATTTTAATCCATAATTATTTTTTTACAATTTTTAATGATTTTCCCAAATCAGGACAGGGGATTTCGAAATTATTCTGACTCTGCCTCACAACAATTTAAATATTTCATAATATGAAACTTTTTTTCTTACACTGTTTCTTCTATGTGAAACTAGACTCATTAAAATTTAATTTCATATTTTATTTAGCCTCTAACTCAATTTCCACAATTTTTGGTGGATTTTCAAAGTCAGGCTACAACTGTTGTCCAAAACTGTTTTAGTGTAAATTGATGATACTAAGTTTATCACACATTATTAATTCATTTTCACCACATTGGTAAAGATACATATTTATGCATCATAAGAATAGACCTATAATCACAAGGTCATCACAAATCATTCTCATAGGCGTAAATTACCTATTTACATCTTCACCAAATGTGCATCATAAACCGAAATATTTCTCATGAGCTTAGCATACATACATGTTTTACTCAACATGCTCATATTCATTCCTTACTAATCATACAACATGAATTGAATTCACACCTCATCAATTTCATGTAAGTACCTGTACCACTCACAACTTAGCCATAAGCTTTATCATTTCGACTTAAACCTTAAATTTCCCGTTGAACCATTTGGAATACCACAAGATAATCACTAAGCCTCAAACATAGGGTACAATACCGATCCCATGTTCCAAATATGGTCTTACACTGGCTCACACATCTAAGTTGATGCCATGTCCTAGACAGGTCTTAAACTGACTTCCATATATCGAGGCTGATGCCATGTCCCAGATAGGTCTTACACTGGCTCTCATCTATCGGTGTCGATGCCATGTCTTAGACAAGTCTTACACTGACACATGTCAAGCTGATGCCATGTCCCAGACAGGTCTTACACTGGCTTGCGTATCTCGAGGCCGATATATGTCCCAGACATGTCTTACACTAGCTTTCGTCTCAATGCCGATGCATGTCCCAGACATGTCTTACACTGGCTTTCGTCTCAATGCCGATGCATGTCCCAGACATGTCTTACACTAGCACACATATCACCCAAATGTTATGGCATGATTATCCAATCTATTCCTAAGGTTCAACTGGGAGTTTATTATGATAAGTCTCATCATACCATTACTCATAGATGCATTCAAGCCTTATAAGCGAAATCAAACATTCAATGCATAATAACAATAGAGTTGTAATATTTACACACAACTTACTTGTTTCAATGGAATGTCATATTCCATCAAATTTCTAATGTAGTCAATCATCACAAAAATGTTATTAACATTTGACATCACTTTCTCATACATAACCCCATCAACATATAATTAAATACAATCATAGCAAAATAGATTTCAAGTATATTAACAATAACATGGATAACATGTTTATTTAGTCACATGGACTTACCTCAAATGCAATTTCGGCTAATTACTCTATTTTAGTCCATAACCTCGTACTTTCCGATTTAAACTCAAATCTCGATTTTCTTGATCTAACATAATAAAATTCACTCATTTAATCATTACATTAATTAAAATATTCTATAATTCATAATTTTGCATAATGACCATTTTGCCCTTAGACTTTACAAAAATTACGATTTTGACCTTAGGCTCGTAAATCGATTTTTATCGAATTTTCTCCTTTACCAAGCCTAGCCGAATTCTTTTTATAACTATAGCAACTCACAATTTCAATTATTTCATACATTTACAACTTATTTTACAACTTTACAAAATATCCCTTTTTAGGTGTTTTCATGCAAACTTCTTTCACAAAAGTTGTTTATTACACAACCATGACTTATTTTCTTCCATAATAATTCAGTAAACAATATGAGTTTTCACATGGAAAAACCCTAGACTCTCAACCATTTTGAAAAATAGTCCTCTCATTAGCTAGCTTATGCTACAAGGGTCCCCAAAGTACAAAAATCATCAGGAAAAGCCATCATAATCACTTACTTGTAAGGGATATAAGTTGCTGATATTTTTTGAACTTTCAAAACCCCCTCCTTGCTACCATTTTCGGTGGATGAAGAAGAAAGAAAAGATGACAACGTTTTTCTTTTTGTTTTATTTTAATACCAAATAAGTCAACTAATACCCACTAATTTTGACTTCAGTTTCTTTGTCTCTATGGCCAGCCAAGTCTTTCCTAAAGGTCTATTTGCTCTTTAAAGACCCCTATTTATGGTTCTCTAGCTATTTAACACATTTAGCTTGCAAAGCAAAACTTTTTCCCTTTATGCGATTTAGTCATTTTTCTCAATTAAGCTCATAATCGCTAAAATTAATTCACCAAAATTTTCATGTACTTATATAATCATGCTATGACACATAAAATAATATTAAAAATACTTACTCTGGCCTCAGAATAGTGGTTTCGAAACCACTGTTTCAATTAGGCCCAAAATCGGGCTGTTACATATTGAGTCATAGTAACCAATGGAAGCTAATTTTCTTTTCTAGACCTTTGATATTGTATGCTAAATCTTTCGGTTTCTCATGAAAGATTTTTTTTTTTCGTAACTGAGTTACAATAAAATATATTTTGATTCAATGAGTGTTTGATGCTTTCTCAAAGTTATAATTTCAATTAAATGTAAGTTTTTGAATGTGATTAATAGGGATGTTATTACTTAAAAAGTTACTTTATATATATTAAAAATTAATATAGTTAATTTAGAACAACCATCATTTTTCTAACAAGCGAATGCTATTTTATAAAATTATTATTAACAAATATTTGAATTAAATATTTAATAATAATATTTTCAATAATCTTTATTCTTAGCAAATATTTGAATCAACCCACAATGTATAATCTTCTATGTTCTAATTGAATTTGTTAGATGAATACATTTGAAAAACAATTTGTATATTCACTCAATATTATGAAAATGTATAATTTACAAAGGAATAATTTTCGGTACAATGCCAGTGAAGTTTTTAAACTCTACAAGTAGCGTTAGAGGGTAGACAAGTGTCCTATAGGAGGTATAGTAAAATTTTAAAAAAATTATTAAAAAAAAAGGAAACACAACAATTTTTTTTAAGGATACTTGTGAAATAAAATAAAATAAAAAAGTACATTGTTAGTGTACCAAATACTAACCCATTTAAAAAGTACTCATGAAAATATATTTTTGTTATAAAATAAAAGGACAAAAAGTAAAGAACAAGAGAATGAGAAAGCAAAGAAAGAGCATATTTTATTGATCAATTGGAATATTTACAAAGTTTCTCCAAAGTCTCTATTTATAGGCATAAGAAGTATAAATGAAGAAGAGATTTACTTCTAATGACTATAAAAATATAAAGTACATTAAAACTTATCTTGATCTTGATGGACATCCACTTAATAAGATATTCATAACACTCCCCCTTGGATGTCCATTAATAGATAATGTGCCTCGTTAAAAACTTACTAATATAAAAACCTTGTCGGAAAAAAATCCTAGTGAAGGAAAAAGAGTACATATATCTATAATATACATATTATGCCGCCTCATTAAAAACCTTATTAGGAAAACCCAATGGGACAAAACCTTGGTTAAGGGAAAAAGAGTATAATGCTATTTACTCCCCTCACGAGAACATCATATACTTTATCATATTTCATATATTCAATCTTGAATACTAGTTTTTCAAATGACTATTTGACTATATTTGTTAAGTATTTATATCACCATTCTTTTGAAAGTCATGAGTGAGGGAAAATTTGGGGGAAAAATATTTTGATCTCTTTAGGAGTTTTAACAATAATCATAACAAACTTTAATCATGATTCTTCTATAAAAACACAAATAGGTATTTTGGATCATATTATAACCCTCCTTTTCAACTACTATTCACTAAGTGAAATTTACCACATATGTTCAAATTATTTCAATTCATATAAATGAACAATTTCTTGAGAATTTTAATATGCTTTTAGCATCCTAAATCCTTCAATGATTTTAATATAAACTTTACTATATAGTGGTTCATAAAAAGGTTGTAACAACAACCATTAGACACGAGTTAAATCTTTTATGAATTGTCAAAATAATATATCTAAGGGTTATTGCTTCCACCACAAAACAATATTAGTTTTTTCATAATCAATGTCTGTAACACCCCTTACCCGTATTCGAAGCCGAAACAGGGTACGAGGCGTTGTTGGACTCAAACATAAGCAAGCATATAAAACTGGGATACAAATCTCCATCCAATTTAAAACTTTTCATATACGTTCTTATCATCCCTATAACGGGCCTACAAGCCCAAAACATGCATCGGGGGTGGTTCACGGCTAAACTATGAATTTTGGAAAATTTTTCATTAAACAAGGTCACACGCCCGTGTGGACACAAGGATACGCCCGTGTGCCTTTGACACGCCCGTGTCCCCAGGCCGTGTAACTCTCTATTTATGACGTTATCATCAATTTAAGATCACACAGCCAAGTCACATGCCCGTGTGCTAGGCCATGTGGCAAATTTAATTTTCGGATTTAAGGTGCAGACTTCACACGGCCTGGGCAACGCCCATGTCCTAAGGTCGTGTCCTCTACACGGCTGAGACACACGGCCGTGTCTCAGCCCGCATGTATACTACCATACATACTGACTTGAACAATTTGGGTGCAGATACACACCCGTGCGTCTACCCGTGTGGACAACTTTGAGGCTATTTTCCAATCCCTCTTATCACCCTCAACAACCCATACACACACTCATGTGACAATGGTGATTACCATGGCATAAATGGACTACTTAGACATCCATATCTTTAACTCATGCATGATAAATTTATATCAAGAATATATATAACTGGGACTCCATGACTTGATAGGTTCATTCAATCCATCTCTTTTCCTTTATTCATATTATGACTATGCCAGTTAACACCCTTTATCTGTCAAGCATAAATTCCACATTTCATCATCCATTGTTAACAACCAATTAGGCACACACCACAAGAATAATAACACATTTCATGCATGTATTAATATTTTGGGGTTTTAATCCCATAATCAATATGAACCATAATTCTTGGCCATATACAAAATGGAATAATATACCAAAATGAGCCATCACTTTGGCCAACAAATATGACACATATAACAAAATACTAAGTCCCTTATACATGCCATACTTAAATCATCAAGTTGAATATACCCCAAAAGAATCGTTGATAGTATGACTTGAACTCCAACGTCCACGATCCCTAGGATAGCTTGGCGATGCTATAAGAAAGAGGAAAAAAGAGAGGAGTAAGCTAATAGCTTAGTAAGTCATGTGTAAATAATAAACAACTTAGGTCATGAAACACATAGATTACACATACTATCAATTACCACCACATTATCATATTATACATAATGAAGATATTGAGAATTGATAATAAATGTATTTGAACATGATGTTTATCTTACTCTTTCATACACATACGAAATTTCCCAACATAAATCGTGTCCAAAACTCAGGAGGTTTACATACATACTTGTACCGTGCATTATTACTCATTCTACTCCACATTCTTAACATAATCTTGAATGGCCCGTTGAATTACCAAGAATACTAAAGGACATTTGGAATCATCACACACCACATAAAATGCCAAAGCCATGTCCCCAACATGGTCTTACATGGGTCTACATATCGATGCCATATCCCAGATATGGTCTTATACGAAGTCTCATGTCGGTGCCGATGCTATGTCCCAGACATGGTCTTATACGGGACCTCATATCGATGCCATGTCCCAGACATGGTCTTACACGAAATCTCATATCAACGCCATATCCCAGATATGGTCTTACATGAAATCACATACCGAGGTCGATGTCATATCCCAAATATAGTCTTACACTGGCATACATATCAACGCCGATGCCATGTCCCAAACATGGTCTTATACTAGCCTCATCTCAGATGCCAATGCCATGTCCCAGACATGGTCTTACACTGGCTCTCATAAATCGTGGTGTCATGATATCCGAATCCTAAGCATTCCTTAGGGTCACCCGGGACTTTCGAGATATAAAGCTATCGCCAAACTTTCATTAAATCGTCACAAGCCAATTTCATTAAGGCAAACATACATATATCGTAAAATATCAATTATTAAACACATAATAATGGAATTGTTGAATTACTTACACCCAACTTACCTCAGTGCAAAATATGACAATTTGCGATGTAATCCACAAACTTACCTTTTCCTCGGTCAAGTTCTATCCCTAGTCGCTCTTGATCTATAATATCACATTTAGCTCATTTAATACATGCACTATTCAATTTAGTGCAAAAATCATGATATAGAAAAATTACAATTTTACCCCTAAAATTTCACAAAATTATGAAATTGCCCCTAGGCTCATAAAATGAAAAGTACTCATTTTTCTCATTATTCAAGCCTAGCCGCATCATTTTCTCTCTTATACTAACCCAAATTTTTCATTTATTCACACATTAACACATAGTTTTTACAAATTTTACAATTAGGTCCTTTTTATCAATTTCACCAAAAACCACCTAGTAAAAGTTGTTTATCACCCATCAAACTTTCATATTCTTCCATTAGACATCAAAGCACAAGCATGTAATTCATGGGTATATTTTTTAACATGAACCCTAGCTCAAATTAAGGGTAGAAATAGTTAAATCAAGCTACGAGGATTCTAAAAATATAAAGAACATTAAAAACGGGGCTATGATGCACTTACTTTTAAGCTTAAAGATGAAAGAAACCCTAGCTATGGCTTCCTTATGATATTCGGTCAAGGGGGATGAAGATGAACACAAATTTTGACTATTTTTCCCTTTTAATTCTTTTAATAATCAATGGACCAAAATGCGTTTTCATTAAAACTTTGATATTTTATCCCTCCTATGTCCATTTTTGTCCACAATGACATATAATGGTCTAACTGCAAAATAAAGACTTCAAATTTCAAATCTCATCACAATTAAGCCCTTAAATCAACTAGAACACATGTTTTTCACTTATTTCAATTTAGTCCTAATAACTCAATTGGACACCTTATCGGTAAAATTTATCATCGATATTTTCACACAGGCATGCATATATATTATGGACCTCATAACATCCATAAAATAATTATTTCTATCTCAGATTTGTGGTCTCAAAACCACTGTTCTGACTAGGCCCTAATTCGGGATGTTATGTGACAGCCTTAAAACGACCCTAGTCGGAATGTGGTTTCGGGACCACAAAACCGAGGCATAAAAATAATTTAATATTTATTTTATTGCCTATAATATGTGTTAACTCATGTGTGACATTTTTGATGTTTTAATTTAGAGTTATAAATGTGAATTTCACTAGAAAGGACCTAGTAGAAAACTTTGAAAGTATGATGGGGAAATGTGTGATGACTAATTTAAAGCATGCATGCAAAACAATGGCCTTGCATGTCAAATATCCCTCTTTTATAGGAGGTGGCGGCCATGACAAGGAGTATGGGCAAAACATGTCATGAAACATGTTTTGTTGGTGCATTAGGAGAAACATTAAACTAAGTGGTATGGGTAATAAAAAATGAAAAAAAAAATGTGTGAAGGCTTCTCCCTCCCCATTGCCGTGTATTAAAGAAAAGAAAAGAAAAAATTTGCTCATCCATTTCATTCTCTCTTGACCGAAAATACTAAAGAGGAAGGAAGGAATTTTTGCTTCATGTTTGGTTTGGAAGGGATTAGGAAGAGATTTGGCTATACTTGCATCAAGATTAAGGTATGTTTGAGGTTGTGCCATGGGATTCATGCATGTTTTTAGTTGCTAGCTTGATGTTTTGTTAGCCCATGGTTCAAATCTTTGCTATGTCATGGAATGATATTCGCCAAAGTGGATGTGGTGTTAATGCCATTGCATGCTAAATATCAAGCTTGATAATGATACATGTGATGGGGATTGAGGACTCTTAGATTTTCTTTTAGCATTTTGAATGAGATACTAAGTTCTTTGTTTAACCATGACCAAATTGAAACGGTATGGTGTGGTGGTGTATTCGGCCATGGTATATCCATAAGTATGATTCATGCATGTTGCATGGTAAGTAAGATTTGAGCTTTGAATATGTGTTTATATTTGGATATAAGCAACTTGAGATTCGGCCCTTGCACCAACATGAATATATGTTTGCACATGATGTATTGGTATGACATATATACTATTTCAAGGTGTATATTTGCTTGTGATGATGTTTGGTTATGAAGGAAATGATAGATGTGTAATGAGTTATAATATGGAATCGTTAGTTAGTAAAATGTATGCTGTTTTTTTGTGTGGTATTAAGTGTATAATTGGCCTCAACATGGACATGCATATTCGCCACATGAGGGAAATGGTGTGCATGCATTCGACTAGAGGCAAGCATATTGATGCCTATTCTTGGCTTAGAAAATCCGCTAAGGAGAGTACTAACTAATGTGTTGAGTTGATTCATGATTTCGTACATATGTGACTTTAATGTCTAATGAAAATATGTGGGCTAAGTACCTTGAATTCCTCTTCGATGCTCAAATGATAAAACCAATTTATTTGTTAAATTAAGCTCAAGAGCAAAGGGAGCTAAATCCGATAAGGGAAGGAAAAAGTCGTTGAATAGCCATCAAATCGTTCGACCACGTCCGAGGTAAGTTCTCGAGTAATGGAACTTAGATTATGATTTGATTAGATCATGCTCTTTGTGTGTGGCTATTGAGCCGAAATTGCAAATGTGATAAGTGACTTGTGTTTGAATTTTGCTAATGAGAATGAAATACGAATGTGTCATGATTTATTGATAATTGTGCTTGGCTATTTGAATGATGTCCGGGCTAAGTCCCGAAGGCTTTGTGTTAAGTGACCATATCCGGACTAAGATCCGAAGGCGTTCGTGCGAGTTAATAAATCCGGGTTAAGCCCGAAGGCATTTGTGCGAGTTAATAAATCCGGGTTAAGCCCGAAGGCATTTGTGCGAGTTACTAAACCCGGGTTAAGTCCCGAAGGCATTCGTGCGAGTTACTATAACCGGGGTTTGTCCCGAAGGCATTTGAGCTAGTCGTTATATCCGGTTAAATTCCGAAGGTACGTGATTCGAGAACGAGCGTTCTTGCTGTAAAAATTTCAGTTAATACGCTTGAAAAATTCCAGCAATGAGGTATGTTCGTATGTGCTTGAAATTAGTTGATTCCCTTCGAATGATATTCGCTCAGTCGAGTAATGAGCTTCCGGTATTTGGCTAAGATGATCCCTTATGTATGAATATAGGGGTTGGAATGTGAAATAAGTATGACATTGAGAATTTGTGCATACGAAATTATCCGTTAGCTATATGATTGCTATGCTTTTGTTGTGCTGGAATCCCTTGCTCAAACTTACTAAGCATAAATTGCTTACTCCGTTTCTCTGTTTCTCTGTTTCAATAGATTTTGCTCGTTAGCTATCGGATTCGGGATCATCGAAGTTGAAGTCATCCACACTATCAAATCCCTTTTGGTATTCTTTTAGTTGAACTCCGGATATGGCATGTATAGGACTACCCTTTGCTGTTTTTCAAATACGTTTTGTGATGTATGTGTGTACAGCCATGCGAAAATGGCTCGTAAAAGTGGGGTATGGCATTAGACTATTTGTGTTTATGTATATATGTATGGTTTCATGATGTGAGCATGAACTGGAATGGAAGTGTTGGGCAAATGATCAGCCATTGGAATGGCTAAATATGAGTATATGTGGACCTATGTATGACAAAACTCTAGTTGGTCCATGGAAACCACGAAATAGGTAAAGTTTACCTTGAAAACAGATACGGACAGCAGCAGTGGTGAGCATTTGAAAAATCACTAAAATTTGTATAATTGGAATTAAATAGTGAATAAATTATTTAAATGAACCTTGATGAATCTACTTTCATATGGAAGAAACGAAACGGTCATATGAGTTATATGTTAAGAGATATTAAAGTTCTCGTGAAACAGGGCCAGAATGGTTTCTGGATCCCCTGTTCCGACTTTGGAAATTCATTGTAAATTAACCAGAGATTATTAGGAGTCATGCCATATATTTATAGATTCCTCTTTTAGTCTAGTTTCTAAAGAAACAAACAAAATCAGTATTGAAGACCTGTACCAGAAGATATCCAATTCGTAATGCATAAAGGTCAGTGTAGTCGAACCTTGGAATAGGGGAGACTTTAACTAATAAACTGTACTAATTGGCTTGACCAAAAATTATAGAAAAAAATTTGTAGATGGAAATATGAGTCTAGTTTCAGGGAAAAATTACGAAACTGATTTTCGAGTTTTGAAACTCAAGATATGATTTTTAAGGCGACAGTGATGCAGTAACCAGCTTGTCTGGAAATTTTTAAATGGACAGTGAAAATGATTAAGTTAAGTTTGTGTGCACCTTGTGTTCGACTCCGGTAGCGGACTCGGGTACGGGGTGTTACATGTTATAATGCCAGAACTTGGTGAAAAACTTCATATTTTTATTCCGCTTTTGGAAAACTACTTCATTTGCACCCTTACTGGCTTTATCCCTTTAGATATTTGGATTACTGGTATACAAACTCCACGAATTTAATTGTACTTGAGTTTCGTTTTTCTATTTTGATCAATTTATTTTATGTTTATATTTCTCAATAGATTTATTCAAGATCATTCTTTTATTTTATTATTTCAATAATAATATTGCATGCAAAATTATTGTTTGCCACTTTTATTATTCGGTTCCACATTTTTTCGAATTGACATTACTTATCGAGATCTCTTATTATTTTAATCTTCAGATTCAGGTACCTGAATCTCTTCTAGAGTTTTACTTATTAGTTATGTATTGGGTCTCTTTTGGAGCACCTGCCTCCACTATATGACCATTTAGAAGAATTTTCATCTTTGGAACCAATGAATCTATTATTTATTCTAACTGATTGTCCTACTAGGACTTTGATTCCAATTAAAATGTTAGATGGTATACAACACTTGGTTACTCTCATCAAGTTTGTATATACATCTGACAGTACTTCTGGTTAAAAATACTCTCCTCCTAACTCATTACTAGCTATTATTGTTGGAAAAACGAGTCTGGAAAACATAGCGGAAAATAAATTTAGAGAAAAACTAGAGTTTTAAAAAAATTTCAAAACAAGATCTTGGTTTTGATATCTAAAGTAATAAACACTTAATCAAAATTGTATCTTTTCGATTCGTCTAGGATGAGCCTTCGACCAAGTAGTCTTCTCCGCTATCCTTAAGCTCACGTCTGCCAAGTGTGGGCTCGCTCCGAATCAGAAAATTTTTCACAAAAATTACCAATTGGGTAATTTTGTAATTTTTTTAAACTTTTGGGTCCAATTGTAAATAAAAAAATATCTTTAGAAATTTTCTAGAATAATCTCTTCAAAGAATTTTCTCTCTACAACTTTCTCTTAAATTCAAGTGTGCGTAAATAATGACCAAATACTCTCTTTATATAAGGAGAGTTTAGAGAGTTCAACTATAATTACACTTAATCACTTTAATATTAAATTTAATCTAATAATATTAGATTAAATTTAATATTAAATCTTATTAAAATAATAGAATGTTTAAATTAAATTTAATATTAACACAATTACTTCAATATTAAATTAATAAAATACTATTAAGATAAGTATTAAATTTAATTTAATATTAAACTATTAAACTATTATTAATTTTGGAATAGTTAATCTAAAATCAAATTCTCTGTTAGAGTCCCAGCAGGAGTGTAACTCTTCCACTGCTCAACCACCGACAACTAACTGCCGCCGGACACTAGGATGTCGCTGGCCATCGGGACGCCACCGTCGTAACCATCGACACCGTCGTGTCCGGTGATGCAAGTGCGACACCCTTACCGCACCCCGAGCCGGTTCGGCTACTGCTAGTTCGGTCCGGGTCAATGATGACCTGACCACTCCAATCTAGCCACCAGTTGGCCCGTCGGCCCGTCGGCCCGTCGGCCCGGTTTCATATTTTGAACCTAGTTTGACCAGTTTTGGGTCTTGGTCTTGATTCTAGGATCTCGAGCCCAATTTATGATCTTAGTGTAATTTTCAAGTACAATTACCCATCAGACCAATTGTCTGACTTGAAAATTAACTTAAAAAATATTATATTAATTTTAATTGATTTAATTAATTTAATTTTACTTGATTAAAATTAATTTTTTCAAAAATCACTTAGATTTTCCAAATTAATTTTTCAAGAAAATTCTTTAATCAAATTCTCTAGTTGAACAATTCTCGCGACCACCTAATTTAATTCCACATCGAATAAATCAACTCAATTAAATTATTTCCAAAGTTGTAGAATTTTCTTCTAATTCAAATGCAGTCTGATCAAGCTTTTGTTGAGCTAGCGAAGGGGCCAATCAAACATATACAATTAGGCTCTAGTGTTTGCAATTATATCTAGAAGCATTGTTCCAATAATTCACAATTACTTAATCATAGAGTCAGTCCACAAGAAGTACCATGATTGAAAAATCCTTATTGTATACTCTTTACAAAAACAATTCATCCAACTGATTTGTCCAAGGACCTCATCATGTGTGTGTTACCCTCATATGATATCCTCGATTCCTTTGAGTTAAATCCGTTCACTCAATACAATCCTATTTTATCTCATTGTGACTATTGTGTCTTCTTAATGATTAATATGATCACTGTCAACAAATGACTGTGATAAATTGCTCGATCTAGAACAAGCAACCCGTAACCACGTTCAATATTTATCAATCCACACAATGCCAATGAGAGGATATCATTAACTCTTTAATTGAGCTATGAATTTCACTGTTGCTAGTAAAGTCATGCCATACACAAGTCATGTACCCAACATACTAGCTATGGCCTCAATCATCTTAGAGCATAAGCATTCACTTATATCAAAGCACATGAGTAGCATATGCATGGTTAGTGACTAACTCAGGAATTAGGTAAATCACACCATAAACGTCACAAGTGAATTATTTCACAAACGGATTCAAAATTAATTCATCTTGGGTCCAATCTAATACATCATTCTACCAATGAATACATCTATGTCTCTACTCGTAGAGTCAACTGCTCCGATAGCCAAGGCTAGCCATCTCCCCAATTGGAATTATAAACAACATAATAATCATTCTCAGTAATTGAAGCAAATGCTCACTTTGATTCTTTTACGGGATTACGGACTCATTTAGATTATCTACTAAAGTAAGCTGTCTTTCTCGCAATGTAAACGTTCTTTATAATGCCACTTATCTTCAGTTTGAACTTTAGACAATCAATTAGGTAATATTTGTTTGTCACAATTTTGTTATGCATGCAAAATATAAAAGACAGAAAATACAAAAGACATAATAGTAAAATGTGAAATAACTTTATTTATTTTTCATCTGTAACACCTCAAAACTGACCTAGATGTTATGGCCGAATATGGGAGTGTTACGAGAAAGGGTTTTGAAATCAATCGTATTATGTTAAATTTCCTAAGTTTAATTGTTACTGAAAAAAATCTATATTTTTATCAAACAAATTATTTTTTTCTTTAAGGAAAATATTGTTAATTTGCTCTTTCAAAAAACTTATTTTGCAGTGGAAGTTTAATATTATGTAACACCCCTCACCCATATTCAATGCTAGAATAGGGTTATGGAGCATTACCAGACTTATACAACAATTACACATACATATACTCATACATTTTAATCAATTCAAATACAAATCAATCACAACCAATCACATTGTCCCTAATATGAGCCTATGAGGCTCTAAACATGTATTGGGAGTGGTTCGGGACTAAACGTATAACTTTGGAAACTCTTAGAACACTTAGAAAATTTTTCTCAAAAACAAGGGACACACGCCCGTGTTGCCCGGTCGTGTGTTTCACATGGCCAAAGACACGCCCGTGTCACAGGCCGTGTGGACATTTGAAATGGAAGCACATGGCCATGTCTCAGCCCGTGTCCGACCATGTGTAACTCTCTGACTTGGGTCACATAGCAAACACACACGCTCGTGTGCCTTAAAAATGGCCATACATGCCCGTGTACCAAGCCGTGTGCTAGGTCATGCCAAACTTGTAGGGTATAATGACTAATGCCACACGACCAAGTCACACGCTCGTGTGGGAGGCCGTGTGGGGCATACTGACTTGGTTTTAATTTAAACACCAAGGGACACACAGCCGTGTACATGACTATGTATCACACACGACTGAGACACACGCCCGTGTCTACCCGTGTGAACAAAAATAGGCTATTTACCAAGCCAATTTGCCACCCAAACTTATGCACACATACACCAAACTCAATGGCACCAAAACATAGCATATATGGGAATTTAAATCAACTCCAATCAAGCATAAACCATACCATTCCATTTCCAACCAATACAAAACATAAATACTACAATATTCCATCCAAATTTGTACCAAACTTTACTTTCTCAAATTATCAATATGACCATTATCAACTATGCATTATTTGATCTATAATCTATAGCATATCAATCATTCAAAACTTAACTATTAGATATCTATAACTTTAATTATCCATAATCATCACATATCTAACATTCATAATATCACACAAGCCATATACATATATATACATGATTCAAACATACCAAAATAAACCAACTACTATGGCAATATACAAAATAAAACTTAGAACATTTACAAGCCAATTCAAATAGCTACATTCATCAACCACTTATATACCAAAATGACCAAAGTCCCTATACATGCCATATACTCAAAATACTTAAATTCAAAAGTACCAAAGTGATAGTAGGATAGTGTGACGAAGTCTCCGACGATCCCCAAATCCAAGCTAACTTTGAAATCACTATAAAACACGAAAAAAATAAACAAAGTAAGTTTACAGCTTAGTAAGCTCGTATGAAATAGCTCGATTTAATCAAAAGTACATAATTCAAAAATTTGAGTATATCAACATGTAACTCATAATAACTAACAAACCTTTCACATATTTAATCATAAGATTATATGCAAACTTCATAATTTCTTCGATTTAAAGCTTATACGATTCATGTACATACCTGTACCATCACATATCAATCTCATATTCATACACCCTTTCATTTACTCGTTGAACTATTCGGAATACCATCGGGTACACGGAAAACTCGCATCAAAGTGCCACATACATAGCCAATGCTATCTCAATCTCATATCACACACATGCTCACTCTCGAGCTATCAATGGGCCTGCTCACACAAGCTGTGGGTCAAGACATAGCTACACGGTGCTGCTCACATAAGCTGTCAAGTAACCGCAACACATTCTGGTATACTCAGCCATTGATAAGACCGGATCATAATATCACAAACCCCTAATGACATGTCATTTGTGTCCTAATCTATTCCTAAGGTTCAACTGAGATTTCCAATACTGAATCATCTTCAAATCATTGTTGAATATGTCCGTAGTCTCGTGTTCACAGTTTATACAATATCAAAACATTTAAAATATATTCACTATGAAACTTATTACATACCTATACCATCATCCAAAATACACAAATAACAAAATAGACCATTCCATTTAAACCAAATTCACATTCACATTTCAACTAAATGGACACTTTCAAACATACATCATTATTCCTAAACTCACAAACATATAACTTCTCAAAAATCAACCATTCACCACAAGCAGTAGCATAGCAATTATCAATACAAGACAAAGGCCATTTACATATATATATATATATACACAACCAAATCAACCAAAATAAGCCAACTATCATGGCTATGCACAAAACCAAATACTTAACATTTACAAGTCATTTCAAATAACCAAATTCATTACCAAACTATATATCAAAATGACCATAATCCTATACATGCCATATATCCAAAAACATAGATTCAAAAGTACCAAAGTGATAGTTGGATAGTGTGATAAAGTCTCCGATGATTTCCAAATCTGAGTTAGCTTTGATATCACTATAAAACATGGAAAAATAAACAGTGTAAGCTATAAAGCTTAGTAAGTTCGTATGAAATAAACTCAATTAATCATAAATACACAATTCAAACAATTGAATATATCATCACATAACTCATATGAGCTACCAAACCTTCCACATAATCAATCACAAGATTAGTTGTGAAATTCACAAGTTTCATCGATTCAATACTTATACGGCTCTTGTACATACCTGTACCATCTCTTACTTGTAGCAGCCCGATTTAGACCCTATTTGAAATGGTGGTTTTGGGATCACAAATCTGAGACAGAAAAATATTTTAAAATTATTTTCTGTGTTTATTATGTATGAATTTATATCTTTGAAATTTTCATATTTTAATTTTGTCGTTTGAGTGTCGATTTAATAAAAAGGGCTTAATCGCGTAAAATAAAAATTTGATGGTCAATTGTAAAAGGGCTGAATTGATATTGTCTTTATTGCATGAGGTATTTAAGTTGCAATTAAACCATAATTATATATGATGGACGGTTGTGAACTTATATTATAATGGTTTTATATTTTAGTTTAAAGATTAAATATGTAAAATATGTATATAATAAAACATAAAATTAAAATAACTATCCATATTATCTTATTTTTGCCGAAACTTGAGAAAGAAAGAAAGAAAATAAAGTTTAGGGTATTCGGCCATTGTTGAGCTTGATTAAGGTATGTATTTAGCTCGATTTTTTTGATAATTTTTACGTTTTTGAGATCGTTGCAGTGTAATGTACAAAGCCCATGCTTGAATTTCTGATTTTGATGAATATTTTGAGTTATGCCATTGATGAATAATTGAGCTTTGTGATGTTAGTTGATGAATTATGAAACATATGTTTTGGATTAATATGTTTTACATTGGAATTTTTGATGATTTTGAGTAACTAAGACTAAATTGAAAAAATAATAAATTTAGGGACTAAAATGTGAAATAAAAAAATGTATGGACTTGTATGAACATGGGTAGCATTCGGCCTAAGCATGGTGTGTGCAAATTTTGCATGTTTTGTGTTTTGTGTAATTTGGACTAAATTGTAAAAAATGTGAAATGTCAAAGGTAAAATGATAATTTGCCCATTTATGTGTTTTTGGACTAAATTTAATGAAATTATCTTTGAAAGAGTTTAATTTGAATATGTTTAGATCAAGAACCAAAGAAATCGGATTTGGATCGGGGGAAAACCAAAGTTATCGATTAGTCATCTTGTTCCAATTATCGTTGTCTTAGGTAAGTTTTTAAGCAAATAGATCTTATTTATTTGATTAAATATGAACTATATATGCTGAAATGAATAATGTGATAATATATATGTGGAAGCCAAATATGTATAATCTTGAAATCTATGTGTACGAGTTCGATTTGATCGAGTTACGATGTCCGAAAGCCCCGTACGAACCTTAGGAATAGCTAGGATACATATGTCATGACATAGGATTTTCAATATGTGTTCTCATGTAAGACCATGTCTGGGATGTTGGCATCGATATGTGATTACGTGTAACACCATGTCTGGGACATTGGCATCGTATTTGATTCGTGTAAGACCCTGTCTGAGACAGTGGCATCGTTATGTGATGGCATGTAAGACCATGTCTGGGACGTTAGCATTGTACGATATGTGTGATTATCCGAGTATCCTATTCAATTTCAAATGGTTCAACGGGCAGTGATAAGTTGTGATCGAATGTGTAAATCGAGCTAAAGTGATCAGGTATGTGATATTTGATTATCTATTTGAAAATAAGGTAAGTTGGTTATTTGATATATGATGCAAATTAAACATGATGCTAATGTAAATATATGTGTATTAGTGAATTATATTCGGCCACATGTTATGAATAAGTATGTGATATTAAAGTTGGATTCATTAGTATTTGCATATGAGTGTGTTGACATTTGGTTATAAAATGATATTATGGCTTTGAGATTGAATGATACTTTGATTATAGATATATGTATATTCGACCAAGGTAAAATTTATAAATGAAAGTATATGTTGTATATGAAACTTTAAGCTTGAGATTAAATGTGATTATGTTATTATAAATTGGTTTGATTAAATTGAGTTGATTATGTCATTGAGTTATTTATTTGCTTATGACTTACTAAGCAATGATAGCTTACTGTGTGTGTATGTTTGCCTTTGTTTTATAGATTTTGGAGTCGAGTTATGAGCTCGGGGATCGTCAATGAAGTTTATCACACTATCGACTATTTTCGATACTTTATAAGCTGAATTTTCGAACCTATGGCATGTATAGGCTAGATTATATTTGGATATGTTGATTTTGGTATGTGTATATATATAAGCCATGCAAAAATGGCTTGATCATGATACTAATGTTGGTATGTATATATGTGGTCATATTATAAGCTTAATTTGGAGGTATGTTTCATGTTAAATATGTTTGTGATGTTGGTTATATGATTCAGAAATGAGATGTGTAAATGATGAAATATAATCGGCCATGAAAGTAGCTCATTTTCGAAGTATGATTTGTGGTATATTTTGTGTGGTGATTGATTATAAAATTTGGCTTAAGTGAGATAAATGGTAAATGATGTGTTTTGATATAATACATATGCTCATATAAGCTAGGTTATGTATATGTGATAGCTTGCATATTGTTTGTTAAGGTACGGTTTGAAATGTTAAAGTATGAATATGTTTTGTAATTTATTTGATGATCATTTAGGTACAGTTATAAATGGTACAATTAGTTTTGAGTTAAATTGTGTAATTGGTTGAATTATTGAAGAATAAATTTTATGACTGAATATATAGTTAAAAGATTGGCTACGCATATGTATTTTGGAAATGGTAAAGGGGTGTGTATATTTGGATAACAATAGGTAAAATTTACCTTTATATGCTTATGATATGTTTGTTTGTGATTTGGTTATTAAAGGTTAAGTTGTTAAGTTAAATGTTTGTGTTTAAAATATGCCTTATATATGTGGTTTAGCTTGACTTCGTAAATAGTGAGCAAGTGCATATTTATAAATAGTGTTTTCAAAAGGTAAGTAAGTGAATTATATTTATATGAGTGGATGTCGTAAATAGTGTTTTGTTGCTTCCATCACAACTTTTCAAAGGTTGATTCAACCTCCCTATCATCGATCTCGAGTTGACCCTTTCGAGCTGACAATTGGTATTAGAGCTAGTCTTTAAAGACAATTTAACAACCAAGAGAAGATCCTCGAAGAAGCTCAAATGACTATCGACTCATTCTACAAAATGACGTGCACTTTCAAGCCAAATTCCACCATATTGGGAGAAGGACATTCCATAACAAGGCCTCCTCTATTTAATGTCTCCAACTTCTTATATTGGAGAACAAGAATGAAACTATTGATCCAAGCCAATGGCTATGAAGTTTGGAGGATAATTACAAATGGGCCATTCATTCCAATGAAGAGGGTCGAAAGTGTTATTGTCCTAAAGTAATAGAGTGAAGGAGATAACAATGATATCAAGAAGATACAGTTAAATACAAAAGCTATGCACACTCTATTTTGTGCTCTTGGTGCAAATGAGTACAATAGAGTCTCCTTGTACAACAATGCCAAAGAAATATAAGACAAGCTTGAAGTCACCCATGAAGAGACAAGTAGAGTTAAGGAGTCCATGATATGTTTTCTCACCCTTGATTATGAATTGTTTAAAGAAAAATTGGAATAAGGAATCGAGGAGATATCCGATCACTTCAGCCAAATCATTAATGGTCTCAAATCCCTTGGAAAGATCTATCCCAACAAAGAGATGGTAAAGAAGATGTTCAGTAGTCTCCCAACGTCTTGAAAAGCTAAAGTGACTGCAATAGAAGAATCAAATGACCTCAAATCACTCTTCCTTGATGAGCTTATCGATTCTTTGCTTACACATGATATGAGACTTAATAAAGGGAGTGAAGAAGAAAGAATTATGAAGAAAAATGTTGGTAAAGGTCTAAAATTCACCACTAATAACGATAATTAATCAAGTGAAGAGGTAAATGAAGATAAAGAGACGGAGATGTTTGCTAGAAGATTCAAAAGATTCATAAGGTCCAACAAAGGAAGAGAATTTCAAAAAAATGAAGGACTTAAGCTTAAATTGTAACAGCCCATTTTTAGTCAATTCAGAACAGTGGTTTCAGGACCACAAATCTGATGTCAAAATATTTATTTTATTATCATTTTAATGTCTACAGCACGATAGGATGATTGTGTGAAATCTTCGTTAAGAAATTTTATTGTTTGAATGTTTAATTTAATAAAAATGACTAAATCGCATAAAGTGTAAAACTTGTGTTCTATTAGCTAAAGGTATCTAATAGCTATGGAATATTAAAGTAAAGGTCCTTAAGTGGTAATTAGCCCATTTATAAAGTTAGTGGACAAAGATGGACATCTTTTAATGGCTTGAAAGGTTATTTGATTAAGGTTAAATAAGTAAATTAGTTATAAATTAATATTAAGTAAAATAAAACCAAAATTTTACTTTGTCCATCTTCCTCCTAACTAAAATTAGATCTAAAGAAACACCATAGATAGAGCTTCAAGGTTCGGCCAACATCCTTTATGCATGTAAGTGATTTTTGTCCCGTTTTTAATGATTTCTATGTTTTTGAGATCGTTGTAACTTAATCTAGCTAGCCTAGGGACTAATTTGCAAAAATTTTAAAGGTTTAGGGTTTTTTATTTATGAAATAGCATGTGTTTTGGTGCTTAATGGTAGAAAATGTATGCTTGTTGTTAGATAAACAACATTTGAAAATTGATTTTTGACAAAATTGTCAATTAGGGATTGAATTGAGAAATGTTGAAATTTTGTGGTTAAATTGTGAAATAAATGAAAAATATGGGTTTCTAGGGACTTATTTGAAATTTGGCTAGCATGGGGTATAGATTAAATTTCATGAATTTTTATTTTTATGAGATAAGGACTAAATTGTAAAAATGTTGAAATATTAGGGGCAAAAGTGTAAAGTTGCTAGAAAGTATATTTTGGACTAAATTGAATTGATTGATGATTAAATAAGCTAAATTTGATATTATATAGATCAAGAAAAGTGAAATTCAGATTTAGATCGGGGGAAAAACAAGGTGTTGGATTAGTCGATCTACTTTGTCGTTTTTACATTAGAGGTAAGTTCGTTTGTAATAAGCATTGTTATATTTATGTTTTAAATGCTTTGATATTGCATAAATTGTGAATACAACCTTGCGGGTATGTTTGACAACGATTCGACTACGAGAAATCCCGGTTGAACCATAGGAATAGATTAGGATACAAATAACATGTCATTAGGGATTATGTGATTTGGGTGCTGGTCCGTATGTCCTACCAGTGGCTGAGTTATCTAGCTTGTGTTACGGATACTCATCAGCTTGTGTGAGCAGCACCGTGTAGCTTTGTCATGACTGTCAGCTTGTGTGAGCAAACTCATTGATAGCTCGAGAGTAAGCATTATATGTTATACGAGATTGAGATAGCTTCGGCTATGTATGAGACACTTAGGGTGCGAGTTTCCCGTGTATCCGATAGTATTCCAAATGGTCCAGTTCGTATATCAAAGACATGGATAAGCATGAGACTAGTAATGTAACACCCCTAACCCGTATCCATCGTCGGAGAAGGGTTACGAGGCATTACCTATCATAAAACAAATTAAACAGACATTCATTTCAATACTAATCATCTAATAAAATTTTAAACCAATCTAACATGCTTCGATTCTATAATTCATACAATTTTCAAATTAATATTCAATCATTATAACCAAGGAATTGTGGCAGTCGAATGCTTAACTATAGTGTATGTTGGTCTTCTTGTTGCTAGACCTTTGAAAGATGGTATTTATACCTTCTAATTGATTTCCAACTGTTATGGTTGTTGTGGAAGTAAATATAGTGATTGGGGATGAAATACCAGGTCAATAACTGCACCTGCAGCAATGAGTATCGATACCTACTAAAAGGGTATCGATAATTTTTGTAATTAATGTAGATTTCAGTGACCGTTGGAGCAGGAATATCGATACCTTAGGAAATATATCGATACCTTAAGAAAAGTATCGATACCAGATTGATACCTACTAGGGTTTGAAAGAAACAGAATGTCAATTTGGTATCGATTATCAGTGGGGTGTCGATATCTTGTAAAATATCGATACTTAGATAAAGAAAAAGTATCGGCACTTTTTGTTCTAGAGCAATTCTAACTTGTTTGAAAATGGTTAAAACATATTTGAAAATGTTTGCCTTAATGGAAATCATTTCAACTTGATTTTATCAAATTACTCAACTTTAATTTTATTGAAAAACACTTAATTTTTTATATCAAAACATATTATCCAATAAGCCTTAGTTTATCAATTGCCCATAAGTAGATTTTTCACAGTCAAATATTTCGTTTTCAACTCCTTAACGGGCATGATGAAAAAAGAATATTACAAAAATAGTCACGATCAATTCAATTTATAACAAGAGTAATAAATATAAATCAATAATCCAATCCTCTTTTTATTCATATGAAATACAATTTTTCCTCATTTACAATCTCAATATGAGATCCATTACAACTATTTTTTAAAACCAATGGATTAACCATCACAAGATATTAATATATTAGCTCTTCTGAAGCTTTCAACTAATTTTGTACTATCAAATATTGGAATAATATTTGTTTGTTTCAGTACCGAATAAGATAAATATTTTATAACACCCCAAACCTGACCTGGACGTTATGGCTGAATCTGGCGATGTCACATGAGAGTGTTTTTGGAAACACCCTGACCTTGAACCTTTCCAGTTATTATCTTTTACTTAGTTCGGGAAAACGTGGACTAATTGATTTTCTTTAAAACATTTCATTTACGCGGAAGCTTTTGAAACCTAAATAATTTTTGGAAACTGTTTCTTTTACGTAAAATCTCAGTTTATTTTAGGAAAGCTATACTTAGTCACATTGCAGTTTATAAATCCATAATCAACAGTTTAAAACCCCAAATTAAAACCAAACAGTCCCAAAGTCCATCATAAATAAAATACCAACAAGAAATATGCGATGTAACCACCAAAAACTGAAAATAAGCAATTAGATAGTGGTGGTCACCGTTGAGCCCTCCGCTGCACTGATCCATCAAGTCTGGGGATTACCTACACAAATTAAATAGAAAAGGGTGAGTTTTCGCAAACTCAGTGTGTAATCCCCACAGAAAATACACATAGTAGCAGAAGTCAGTCATATATCCAAATAACAGATAATTCGGGCCTGAGCCCTTTATAGAATCAGTGTGAACCTTAGTCCACTCAAACACAAAATCAGATACGAACTGGGCCTTAGCCAATCTCAGATATAACATGCATAACAGAGTAGAATAACAGAACCATGCCCACCAGTCCTGTAGCACCCCAAACCCAGCCCAGAAGTTATGGCCAGATCCGGCATGCCACATCAAAAACATAAAAAAAAAAAATTCCATTCTAAGTCCAGAAAATCGTACTCAATGTTCAAAAGATTAATTCATTAAGGGTTAAAGTGAATGGAAGTTGTGCACCAGGTAGGAAACCAGAAAAGAGGTGGTGAGTCCATCGGACTGCTTAAGTACCAAGCTCCCTTCGGATCCAATCCTAGACATGCATACCACCATTGCCACACCTTAACGTCATGGATATTTCTAGGAAACCGATTTGATTAAGTCATTTTTAGGAAAAGTGATTAATTTTGGAAAATACTTTCAGTGCGGAAGCTTTGCTTGTTGTCGTGTTATTTTGAAATCAATTGTTGTTTTTGAAAACGCGCCCTAAAGCTATCCAATTTCGACAGTTAAAATAAGTAATACCTATCTTAGTAATACATATTAAAACCATCAAAAATAATTAAGCGGCCTTATTACATTTAAAAACCCAAAACTTCAAACGTAAATAAAAGGATGTTCAGTTCACCGAAGAAAATCAAACTTTCGAGCAATGTGGCCACTCCAATTCCCTCACGACTCCAAGCCCACTATGGTTGGGGATTTCTCGTGGATGAAAATAAAAGGGTGAGTTTGGGGAAACTCGGTGTGTAAATTAACCCAACCATAGCCTATATTAGCTCAAACCACGAAATAGAATAAGTTGGCCTTAGCCGAGCAATGTAATTGAATAAAGCCCATAGGCCCATAATGTAACGTAGCAGATATTACATGTTTATGCGTAAACCCAACCATATCCAACCGTATACACCCCGTACCAACCTTACACCGTGGGGAGACAACTCGACCCACCCAACCGCTACACACCACGTAATTTGCAGCATGGCTGCCGAGCGAATAATGTGACAGAGTCACAGATCTAGATAATCGTGGCGAGCCACGTATCAGATATATGTGGCGAGCCACCAGATCGATATTTGTGGCGAGCCACCGGATCGATATTTGTGGTAGAGCCACCAGATCGATATTTGTGGCATAGCCACCGAACGCTTCCTCCATAATATAACCCATGTCCCCATGCAATGATATATAATCAAGGCATACATCATACGTAATCGATCATCATGCTTTTGGTCAAAATTAACCCTAGGGGTATAACAGTAATTTTGCACCTAGGGGTATAACAGTAATTTTCCATACATAGGGGTATTATAGTAATTTAGCTACTTTTAGGGTTTTCATGCATATCCTAACTATTTACGTACTATCAGAACACTTACCGCGCATACTTACCGAATTGGGCCTGTTGGCCCATGAACCCGATCTTTGGCCCATTAAGCCCAAATTATCAAAATGTACGAAATCGCGCGTACTGCAGTTTATTACTTTAGATTACCAAATATACAAACCCAACTATCTTACGAGCATTCGACACTCAAATTCCCAAAATACCGACTTTTTGGCATTTCGCTTTTCGCTTTTGCCAATCTAGTCTATGAGAGGGTGTCAGTTACACACCTGTTTGCGAAGATATGCTAACGAGATCCACACACGAACCGCCTACAATTGGATTACTAACACGTTAATCTAACTATTCAAATACAAACTACGTATTAACCCCTTACAATATTCGGCCAACCACACCTACAGATCATAGTAAGCTTATAAGAAATCTATAAGCAACTCATTAACAAATTTTTGTCAATGTTTACCACATAATCATAATTTCACTGCAAGCTGTCTTCCTGAGCAACAGTCACTAAATTATTTATAACTAGAGCTACGAAACTCCAAATCAAGTTCTGTTAATTTTCCCTGAAAGTAGACTCATATATATTTTATCCATAAAATTTTCAGAATTTTTGGTATGGCCAATCAATACCAGATTTTTCTTAAAGTTTCCCATGTTTCACTGTTTGACTAATCTGACCACTCTTCATTACGAATCAAATTTCTCATTGTACAGAATTCAAAATATGTTCTCGTTTATTTCATTAGAAACTAGACTCAATAAGCTTTAATTACATAATTTATTCAGCTTCTAATTCATCTCCCACAATTTATGGTGATTTTCCAAAGTCACGTTACTGCTGCTGTCTCAAGCAGATTTATTACCAAATCACTCTTTCACACCTAACTTGCATGCTTGTTATTTAAACATGTATATCACCAATCAATCATCACATATCTATGATTTTACTTAAGTATAATCTCCATTTCATCATTTTAAAGCACAACATGTTAGCTGATTTTTCCCTTTAACATCTAAGGCACATGCATGCTCATTTGTTTGGCTCAACTTCACCTATCTTCCATTTTTCATCAAAAGAACATGAAACAACAACCATTTCCTTCATTTTAATTCATGACTAAATGCTCACAACACAACTAAAAATCAAAATATACTTCAAGAGTTAAGGTAGAATCAAGAAGAACTCATGAAATTCAAAATAGAAGCAAGGTACCAAGAACTTACCTTCAATTTTCCTCCTCCTAATGACCAAATACTCAAGAGCTTTCTCCTCTCATTTCTCTTCTCTAACTTTCAGCTATGATGAACAAAGATGGACAAAACTTTGTTCTTTTCACCCCTTTTTCTTTTAATAAAACTTCATATTTCATCCATTTAATTCTTTAATACAAAAGACATGAAATTCTTATCATGAAACATTTACCTAACCCATTATCATGAAACATTTACCTAACCCATTATCATGGAACATTTACCTAACCTATTATCATTGAACATTTACCTAACCTATTATCAATTTGTATCAATTTGTACCATAAATTATGGATATCAAGTGTACATTTTGTCTACAACAACATGATGGCTGGCCACTTCATGTAAAATGGGAGGTTTGTCATGCAAATCCTCCTATTTTGCACTCCTATTTATTTGGTCACTTCAATTTAGCCTATAGCATTTTCAAACATTTTCACATAGGTCCTATTTCATAATTTCACTCACAAATGACAAAAATTAAAGCATGAAATTTTGTCAACATTCACAGAATTTCCGAAAATTGGGGCGTTACAACTCTACCCTCCTTAAAGAAATTTCGTCCTCGAAATTTACCTAATCCAAACAGATGAGGGTATTCTTTGTTGCATCGTCTCTTCGGCTCCCAAACTCGAAGTTTCCTTCCTTAACTTGTTGAAAACGAGCGACCAAAGACTCATCGTTCAACTATTTTTCCTTAATCGATCCACCCAGTTGGCCTCACTTGCAACTCACCAACAGACTTCATCATCATATGACTCTCGACGAGCAAACATTGCTCTTCAGATCGACATCTGACTCTACAACTTAGAGCATCGGCTACCACATTAGCCTTGCTTGGGTGATACTCGATCGAGCAGTCATAATCCTTAAGCAACTCAATCCATCTCCTTTGCCTAAGGTTCAGCTCCTTCTGAGTCAACAAATACTTAAGACTCTTATGGTCAGTGTATATAATACACCTTTCTCCGTACAAGTAATGTCTCCAAATCTTAACTGCAAATATCACTGCTTCCAACTCTAAATCATGAGTCAAATAGTTTCCCTCATGAGGCTTAAGCTATCGTGATGCATATGCAACCACCTTACCGTCTTGCATTAACACGTAGCCCAAACCCACGTGTGATGCGTCACTGTACACAGTAAAATCATTCCCAAACTTCAGCTGAATTAACACAAGTGCTTTAGTCAGAACTTTCTTCAACTTCTCAAAAGCTTCCTGCTGTTTCTTAGTCCATACAAACGGTACTCCTTTCCTTATCTGTTTTGTCAGAGGTGCTGCCATTACAAAAAAAACCTTCCACAAACCTTCTGTAGTATCCTACCAGTCCTAGAAAACTCCGTATTTCTGACACTGACCTAGGCGGCTTCCACTCCAAAATCGCTTCAATTTTCCGAGGGTCCACCTTAATCCCCTCAGCTGTGACAGCCCAAAATTGACCCTAGTCGGAATGTGGTTTCGGGACCACAAAACCGAGGCATAAAAATAATTAAAAATTTATTTTGATGCCTATAATATGTGTGCTCATGTATGACATTTTATGATGATTGATTTAGTGTTATAAAGGTGAATTCCACAAGAAAGGACTTAGTAGTGAACTTTGAAAGTACGATAGGAAATGTGTGATGACTAATTAAAGCATGCATGCAAAATAATGGACTTGCATGTCAAATTCCCTTTACAAGTGATGGCCGCCATGACAAAGAGATATGGGCTAAACATGTCATGAAACATGTTTTGTTGGGCATTAGGGAGAAATAATAAACAAATAAGCATGGGTAAGAAAAGAATGAAAAAAAAATGTGTGAGAGAGTAGCATTCCCCATTGCCGTGCAACCAAGAAGAGAAAACAAAAAAATTGTTCATCCTTGTTCTCTCCTTTTGGCCAAAAATACTAAGAGGAAGAAGAGATTTTGCTTCATTTCCTTTGTTTAGAAGAGAGCTAGAAGGATGTTTGGCTAAACTTGCATCAAGATTGAGGTATGTATGAGGTTGTGTCATGAGATTCATGCATGTTTTAGTTGCCAACTTGATGTTCATGTTAGCCATGGTTCAAATCCTTGTTATGCCATGGAAGTGGTATTTGGTCAAGGTTGGTATTGTGATAAAGCCATTGCATGTTAAGTGTGAAGCTTGATGATGATGCATGCAATGATGGATTGTCTACTCCTGAAATTTCTTTGTAGCCATCTTGAGTAAGACTTTGAGTTTTCTTTTGTTTGACCATGATTGAAGATAAAAGGGCATGATTATGATGTATTCGCCATGATGCATTCATGAGCATGGTTCATGCTTCTTGCATGTTAGTTAAAATTTGTGTTTTAGATGGCTATGGACACCTTGAAATTCGCCATGCTCATATATGTATATATATGTTTGCACATGATGTTTTGGCTATGAAGTAAGTGATGAATATGTTTGTTTAAAGAAGAAGATGTTGAAGAATGCTTGTGAAATTGCAAGCACATTCGCCTAGCACACATATGAGTGCTTGATGCTATATTATAAGTTTTGAGCTACAACATGCAAAGCATTAACTAGTAAAATGCATGCTGTTTTTGTGTGGTATTAAGTGCATAATTGGCCTCAACATGGACATGTATATTCGGCCTTAGGTAGCCTATTGAAGGCCTTAGCTTTTCCTTGATGCCCGAATGAATTGTATTGAATTGCTTGATGTAGTATAAAATGTGCATGACCATTGTGTATTCAAGCTAAAGGGTGGCCATTTGACCATTTAAACTCCTTGTCATATTCGCCATAAGCTAGCACAATGAGGTTTTAATAAATTGAATTTGTTTGAATTAGCTCAAGAGCTTAGAGGGCCACAATTGGACAAGGGAAGGAAAAAGTGATCGAATAGCCGTAAAAGCCGTTCGACAACATCCGAGGTAAGTCCTCAAGAAGTGACCTTAATTGAATTATGTGGAATGAAATATGGATGTATTGATTATTGATTTATGTGTGTATGAGTATTGAATGATACCCGGGTTAAGTCCCAAGGCGATTATGCTAGTGATTATAATTGTGTTTGAGCCTTAGTAACGAAAATGAAATATGTATGTCCAATGATTATTGATGTATGTGTGCATGAGAAATTGAATGATACCGGGCTAAGCCCCAAGACAATTATGCTGGAAATTATATCCGGGTTAAGACCAAGGCAATTGTGTTAGTGGCTACATCCGGCTAAGACCAAGGCATTCGTGCGAAGTCATTCTATCCGGCTAAGACCAAGGCATTCGTGTGCGTGGTTATATCCGGTTGTATTCAAGAAGCTTGGGCTGGAGGTGAGTGTTGGTTGCTGTAATAAATTCAATTAGTACGCTCGAAAAGCCCAAAGAATAAGGTACGTTTATATGTGCATTGGAAAGTCGACATATTTGAGCAACATTCGCTCAATCGACTAACAATTTCAGCTATTGGAATGGTTGATACTTTGTGAAAGTATATAATGATGAAGTGTGAAGTAAGAATGATTATGAGAATGTGTATTAATGAAATGATGCATTTGGTTATGTGAATGTATTGCTTAAATTAAAGCTGATTTTATTCCTTGAGACTTACTAAGCATAAAAATGCTTACCCGTTGCTTTGGCTCTCTGCTTTATAGATTACGCCGATAGCAATCGGATTCGGGATCATTAAAGTCAAGTCATCCACACTATCAACGCCTCTATTTTGGTATAAATTTTGGTTGAACTTTGAAATGGCATGTATAGGACTACCCTTGTTGGTTTAAATATGCTGTGATGTATATGTGTACGGCCATGCGAAAATGGCTCGTAAAAGTGAAGTACGAATTTAGACTATTTGCGGTTTGTATATATATATATGGTGTCATGATGTGATTATGGATTGGAGATGGGAATGTTGGTCACATGATCAGCCATTGGTATGGTTAAAATGATCATATATGAATATGGCAAGACTAGTTGGTTCATGGAGACTACAAAATAGGTAAGACCTACCTTAAAAACAGATGCTGCCAGCTGCAGTGACGTGAATGTGAAAAATCACCAAAATTTGTAGGAATGGTATTAAATAGTGAATAAGCTATGTAAATGAACCTTGATGAGTCTATTTTCATATGGAAGAAACGAAATGGTCATAGGAGTTACATGTTAAGAGATATTAAAGCTATTGTGAGACAGGGCCAGAATGGTTTCTGGGTCCCCTGTCGCAACTTTAAAAATTTACTATAAATTATCCAGAAAGAATTAGGAGTCATGCCTTATATGTACAGATTCCATTTTTAGTCTAGTTTCATTAGAAACAAACGGCACCAGTATTAAAGCCCTGTACAGAGAGATATTCAAGTTATAACGCGCGAAGGTCAGAGCAGTCGATCCCTGTAACATGGGTGACTTTAACTAATAAACTGTACCAATTGGCCCAACCAAAAATTCTAGAAATAAATACATGGATGGATATATGAGTTTAAATTCAGGGAAAATTTACAAAACCAGTTTCCGAGTTTTGAAACTCGAGATATGATTTTTAAGGCAACGGTGACGCAGTTTTCCAGCCTGACTGGAAATGTCAAATTGGGGGGCAAAATATGTGAACTTGGCTTGTTAACCCCTCGTGTCCGACACCGGCGATGGTCTCGGGTTCGGGGTGTTACATCAGCAGAGACCACATGTCCTAAGAAGGTTACCTCCCTCAACCAAAATTCACACTTGCTGAACTTCGCAAAGAGTTCCTTCTCCCTTAATACTTACAGCACTATACAAAGATGCTCATCATGTTTCGTTTTAGTTTCAGAATATACCAGGATATCGTCAATAAAGACGACTACGAATTGATCTAAAAATGGTTGGAACACATGATTCATCAGATCCATAAATGCTGCAAGAGCGTTCATTAGTCCAAATGGCATAACTAGAAACTCGTAATGACCATACCGAGTCCTGAATGCTGTCTTATGGATATCCACTTCCTTTACCTTTAACTGATGGTATCCAGATCGAAGGTCAATCTTGGAAAATACCGAAGTTCCTCTAAGTTGGTCAAATAAATCATCAATCCTTAGCAGCGGATACTTATTTTTAATCGTCAGTTTGTTCAACTGGCGATAAACAATGCACATCCGCATTGTACCATCCTTCTTCTTCACGAATAGCACCAGTGCTCCCCATGGAGACACGCTTGGCCTAATGAAGCCCCTATCCAACAAATCTTGAATTTGAGCATTTAACTCTACTAATTCCTTCGGTGCCATCCTATACGGTGTGATAGACACAGATACCATTCCAGGCAACAAGTCTATTCCAAACTCAACTTCTCGATTCGGAGGCAATCCTGGAAGCTCCTCCGGAAAAACATCTTGGAACTCCTTTACGGTCCTAACCTTATCCACTGTCAGTCCCTTCTCTTCCGACTGACTTACAAATACCAATTAGGCTTCACAACCTTTCTGAATCCACTTTTTGGCTCTTAATGCCGACACCACATTGGACAAATAATCCATTCTCTCACCTATCACCATAACCTCCTCATCCTTTGTAGTTCTTAACACCATTCATTTAGAAGCACAATCCAGAGTCGCCTTATGCTTAACAAGCCAATCCATTCCCAGAATGAGGTCAAACTCTCCGAACGGTGACTCATCAGATCTCCAGGGAAAATCCTACCTTGAGTTTCTAAGGGTACATCCCTATACAGTTTGTCTACCCTAACCGAGTGACCCAAAGGACTTAGTATAGATACCCCACTCACAATCTCCTCAGAGTAGTCCAAGTTATCCATAATCCGTTCTGTGGCCTCCAACCAATATTCTGCCATATTCGGGGCTATACCAGACATGCTCTTAAAGTTCTCCATTCCGTTAGTCTCGAAGTCATTCAGAAATAGATCCCTGAATTTCGTTGCCCGAACTTGCTCCGGCAACCCTTTCCAGAACACGAAGCATTGCCTGTGACAGGGCATCATCCTCGATCTGCGGTCATGAGACTCTACCTCTATTGCCGATGGTACCGGTGCATCCACCGCCGGCATATGTCTCGAAGACGAAGATCTCGCTCGAGCACTTCCTCGGCTCCATCCACGGCCTCTTGTACTCATGTCGTATTATCTTGATTACGAATTTTTATGCATCAATTAATATTCCAATGTTTATTACAGATGTTTTATGAATCGACAAGAGTTCGAGTTTGTTTTCGCAGAATCAAGTCTAGCTACGATTTGATCTCTTATCGATTTTCCTATGGTTTCAGTATCATCCTATCTATAGTATCCTAGTAGGATTTCAGTACAGACAGATAAGTCAGAAAAATATTCAGAAGAGTTCAGAGTAATACTTATAGACTTGAGCCGGAGATTCGGAATGCCACCTTCTAAAGATCTAAATTTTGAAAATCGAGTTTTTCGCATTCTTTATAAAATTTTCATTTTTGAAAATCTTTGTTTTTGTAAACCCATTCCATAGCCGAGTTGTTGTAACCTAGGTTCTGATACCACTAAATGTAGCACCCCAAACCCGGCCCAGAAGTTATGGCCAGATCCGGCATGCCACATCAAAAACGTAAAAAAAAAATTTCCATTCTAAGTCCAGAAAATCGTACTCGATGTTCAAAAGATTAATTCATTAAGGGTTAAAGTGAATGGAAGTTGTGCACCAGGTAGGAAACCGGAAAAGAGGTGGTGAGTCCATCGGACTGCTTAAGTACCAAGCTCCCTTCGGATCCAATCCTAGACATGCATACCACCATTGCCACACCTTAACGTCATGGATATTTCTAGGAAACCGATTTGATTAAGTCATTTTTTAGGAAAAGTGATTAATTTTGGAAAATACTTTTAGTGCGGAAGCTTTGCTTGTTGTCGTGTTATTTTGAAATCAATTGTTGTTTTTGAAAACGCGCCCTAAAGCTATCCAATTTCAACAGTTAGAATAAGTAATACCTATCCTAGTAATACATATTAAAACCATCAAAAATAATTAAGCGGCCTTATTACATTTAAAAACCCAAAACTTCAAACGTAAATAAAAGGATGTTCAGTTCACCAGAAGAAAATCAAACTTTCGAGCGGGTGGCCACTCGAATTCCCTCACGACTCCAAGCCCACTATGGTTGGGGATTTCTGCGTGGATGAAAATAAAAGGGTGAGTTTGGGGAAACTCGATGTGTAAATTAACCCAACCATAGCCTATATTAGCTCAAACCACGAAATAGAATAAGTTGGCCTTAGCCCGCAAGTAATTGAATAAAGCCCATAGGCCCATAACGAGTAAGTAAGATATTACATGTTTATGCGAAACCCAACAATATCCAACCGTATACACCCCGTACCAACCTTACACCGTGTGGGGAGACAACTCGACCCACCCAACCGCTACACACCACGTAATTTGCAGCATGGCTGCGAGCGAATAATGTGACGAGTCACCAGATCTGAATAATCGTGGCGAGCCACCGAAGCAGATATATGTGGCGAGCCACCGGATCGATATTTATGGCGAGCCACCGGATCGATATTTGTGGTAGAGCCACCGGATCGGATATTTGTGGCATAGCCACCGTAACGCTTCCTCCATAATATAACCCATGTCCCCATGCAGCAGATATATAATCATGGCATACATCATACGTAATCGGATCGTCATGCTTTTCGGTCAAAATTAACCCTAGGGGTATAACGGTAATTTTGCACCTAGGGGTATATGATAATTTTCCATACATAGGGGTATTATAGTAATTTAGCTACTTTTAGGGTTTTCATGCATATCCTAACTATTTACGTACTATCAGAACACTTACCGGGCATACTTACGAATTGGGCCGTTGGCCCATGAACCCGATCTTTGGCCCATTAAGCCCAAATTATCAAAATGTACGAAATCGCGCATTGCAGTTTATTACTTTAGATTACCAAATATACAAACCCAACTATCTTACGAGCATTCAGACACTTAAATTCCCAAAATACCGACTTTTAAGCATTTCGCTTTTCGGCTTTTGCCAATCTAGTCTATGAGAGGGTGTCGATTACACACATTTTTGCGAAGATATCTTGTGAGATCCACACACGAACAGCCTACAATTGGATTACTAACACGTTAATCTAACTATTCAAATACAAACTACGTATTAACCTTTTACAATATTCGGCCAACCACACCTACAGATCATAGTAAGCTTATAAGAAATTAATAAGCAACTCATTAACAAATTTTTGTCAATGTTTACCACATAATCATAATTTCACTACAAGCTGTCTTCCTAAGCAACAGTCACTAAATTATTTATAACTGGAGCTACGAAACTCCAAATCAAGTTCCGTTAATTTTCCCTAAAAGTAGACTCATATATCTTTTATCCATAAAATTTTCAGAATTTTTGGTATGGCCAATCAATACCAGATTTTTCTTAAAGTTTCCCATGTTTCACTGTTTGACTAATCTGACCACTCTTCATTACGAATCAAATTTCTCATTGTACAGAATTCAAAATATGTTCTCGTTTATTTCATTAGAAACTAGACTCAATAAGCTTTAATTACATAATTTATTCAGTTTCTAATTCATCTCCCACAATTTATGGTGATTTTCCAAAGTCACGTTACTGCTGCTGTCTCAAGCAGATTTATTACCAAATCACTCTTTCACACCTAACTTGCATGCTTGTTATTTAAACATGTATATCACCAATCAATCATCACATATCTATGATTTTACTTAAGTATAATCTCCATTTCATCATTTTAAAGCACAACATGTTAGCTGATTTTTCACTTTAACATCTACGGCACATGCATGCTCATTTGTTTGGCTCAACTTCACCTATCTTCCATTTTTCATCAAAAGAACATGAAACAACAACCATTTCCTTCATTTTAATTCATGACTAAATGCTCACAACACAACTAAAAATCAAAATATTCTTCAAGAGTTAAGGTAGAATCAAGAAGAACTCATGAAATTCAAAATAGAAGCAAGGTATCAAGAACTTACCTTCAATTTTCCTCCTCCTAATGACCAAATACTCAAGACCTTTGTCCTCTCATTTCTCTTCTCTAACTTTCAGCTATGATGAACAAAGATGGACAAAACTTTGTTCTTTTCACCCCTTTTTCTTTTAATAAAACTTCATATTTCATCCATTTAATTCTTTAATACAAAAGACATGAAATTCTTATCATGAAACATTTACCTAACCCATTATCATGAAACATTTACCTAACCTATTATCATTGAACATTTACCTAACCTATTATCAATTTGTATCAATTTGTACCATAAATTATGGATATCAAGTATACATTTTGTCTACAACAACATGATGGTTGGCCACTTCATGTAAAATGGGAGGTTTGTCATGCAAATCCTCCTATTTTGCACTCCTATTTATTTGGTCACTTCAATTTAGCCTATAGCATTTTCAAACATTTTCACATAGGTCCTATTTCATAATTTCACTCACAAATGACAAAAATTAAAGCATGAAATTTTGTCAACATTCACAGAATTCCCGAAAATTGGGGCGTTACAAGTCCTGCACACCAACTCCGTCCAACCCAACACACCATGTAAGGATAAAATCGACCCACCCATCTCAACACACCGTGTTGTACCAAAATGTGGCACATAATCAGATAATTGTGGCTAAGCTGCCAGATAACAGGCTTGAGAGCCTTTCATAATACTTCCTCCATCATAACACCAACCCCACCCTGATGCAATGCGTCATACAAATATGTCATGCTATAATGCAATTTAACAGATCATATAATCAATCAGATACACATGCTAAGAGTAACATGTACATACATCACATAATCAGATCACGGAATCAAGGGTCCAAGTAATGCTTACCGACCCTACGGTAGGTCACAGTCGACTTGAGTGACCTGTACAACCCTACAGATTATTCCAGAAAAATGGGCTCACATGCCCATATGGCCTGCCCATGTAGGCCCATACGGCCTAAATTGACCTAGGTCGTGTGGATTACACAGCTTGGTCTAAAATCCCACACACCCGTGTGGGCCCACATGCCCGTGTGGCCCATTCGACCCAATTGGTCTAGCCCGTGTCTCGCACACGGCCTCGTCGACCATTACACGGCCGTGTCATGCGTCTGTGTCACGCGCGCACGACCTAGTTCGTCGACCACATGGCCGTGTAATTCTACATGACCTACCACACGGGCGACCACACGCCCGTGTGGCATCGATAGTTTCGTTTTTTTTACTTTCGTCGCTACTCTTTTTCTGCGTTTTCGGGTACACACCTGGTTCAATTTTGCTGTAACCGCTATCCCGAGACCACCAAAACCTATAATCAGAGTATTCCAACTTTTTAGAATCCAAAACGAGTTTACAACCAATCCTAAAATCGTAGAACCGACTTACCGCTACCAAACGTGTACGACTCCAATTCAAGCTGACAAAGCATTAATACCAACCTCACGAGTAACCCCTAAACAGCAACCAAAACACCCTTTTAGATACTTACTCAAAGTAACATTCAAGTTTAGTGAAACGAAAACTTACCACACACACCCCTAACAGTGAATACAGAACGATTGAAAGGCAGAAAGAAAGAATAGCCGAAATAGGAGAGAAAGTAAGGGAATTTCGGCAGCAAAAGGAGAGGAAAGGGAGAAGGCGTAGCTGAATTTGCCAAAAAGAAAATAGTATTCCCTGAAACTGTTAACCCCCAATCTTTTTCTCCTCAATTCTCTCCTCTAACAACCCACTACTCAGATTTCTGATCCAACTGAAACTCTTCCTCGTAACCGCACAAAAATAAAGCCGACGCAGGGAATCGAACACAAGACCTCTAACACTCCAGCACTCCACTTAACCACCAGACCAGTAGGCCTATTCTTACATATTTTACAAACAATAAAATATAAGCCTAATGGACCAAGTTCAGGCTTTATTCATTAAAATACCAAAATTTACCCAAGCTAATGCCTGAACTTGGGACCTCTTAGACACTTCCCAAAACATTTAACCACTGAAGCAGATACAGATTTGTGTCAAATTACTACAGATACCTATACAAGTATTTTGAGGCATTACATATTTTCTATCTATAATGATAGAATTCATTACTACATTCTCATATCTTTCTTCAAATTATATTAACAGAAACAAAATATTTGGGCATATGCCACATATGTGGCCAATAATCTTTCATATTACATTGATAACATAAGTTATCTTTACCCTTTGAAGAGATATCTTGAGAACTCTCATTGTTCTCTTATTTATTACTATGTTCCTACTTTTAGTGGTCTGTGATTATATCTCTTATTTTCTTTATATTTACATTCACTTTAAGGAACGTAACAAATCTAGTAAGACAGACTTCTAAACAACTCAATTGATTCTTTATTTCATAATCACCATCGCAAAACATGCGTGGATTTTAAATTAGAATATATCTATTCATGCTGTCATGATTAGTCTCCAATTATAATAAACATGATATAATAAATAAATCATAGTAAAATACACCGAGATTCTTTAACATCATTATTATCACCTTGCCTATTATCACAAGTACTATTACAAGTAGTAAAACAACTTTGTTTTCATAATAACATTTATAATCTAAGAGTAAAAAAAATCATTTAATAAACAAAATCAAAATTTTCGTGTACAATGCTTAAAAGTTATTTGATACACATTGTACCAAATTTCAATACCACATATATGTTATAAAATCTTATGAAGCTTCTAATCAAATATTTATACATTCAATTTAAAAGATATACTACAATCATTCAACATTAGCAAGTTAATAAGACTCAGTAGATCCTATCGAAATTCCCTTTAATCAACTATGGTAGGTTAATAACACTTTCCACCATAATTTTAATCAAATTATAAGAATATTTAATGACAATAATTTAATAATCAAATCTTTAAACATCTAAATATTATGCATATTATAATTTAATAAAAGAATCTTAGTTTAAAAGAAACCTTAAAGTAATAATATTTTTATAAAATAATTTTACTAAAATCAATCAACAAAGGAGAAAAACATACCACGTAAGGATTATATAATTTTTTTTTTTGCATAAAAGGGCAAAAAAAAGTTTAGAGATTTATGTGTACTTGAGTGGTTAAAGGCTCTAATGATTACTCATAGTGAGTAGGCCTCAATTAAAATAGCAGTAGCTCTAGGAGACAATCGACAATAGTAAATTTTGGGATATTTTTGTGACTCACGGAGAAAAACAATTAAAAGAGAATGGTGTTGATAACATGTTATAAAATAAAAGGACAGAAAATAAATAACAAAAGAATGAGAAAGCAAAGAGGGAGCGTATTTTATTGATCAATAGGAATATTTACAAAGCTTCTCTGAAGTCTCTATTTATAGGCATAAGAATTATAAATAAAGTAGAGATCTACTTCTAATGACTATAATAAGTTAAACTACATCAAAACTTATTTGGATCTTGATGGGCATCCACTTAATAAAATATTCATAACAATTTTAAAATATTTTAAAAATATATATAAACATTTACTTACTTTGAATAAGAGAACTTCCAACAATTTTGTTTTTTTAGGCTTAACTCACGATTTAGCCCCTAAAGGACACTCATATTTTCATTTTGGTACTTTTTTTTTGTCCCAATTTGGTACCTAAAATATCAATTTCCTCTATTTTTGGTTCATTTTGTGACGGACGTTATGTGAAATCTGTTGGGTGACTGAAAAGCACCACATGACATGTTTTGACTAATGAAAAAATGCCACCTGGCAATCAGGTTTATTTAAAATAAAAACATTAAATTTAGATTTAAAAAAATAGAAAATTATAATATTAAATATTTAAATATTAAAAAACACTTGACGTTGACCAACCTTTAACCGAAGTTGACCGATCGTTAATCGGGCATTGACCGACCATGTGACGCTATTAGAACACGCCATGTGTCCTTTTTTAATATTATATTGATTAAAATTTTAAACAAAACATATATAATATATAAATTTAAAAAAGTTGAAAAATAATTTTTAATAAAATTCTTAAATATATAATTTTAAATTTTAAAATTCAAAATAATATATAAAAGTTAAAATTTTTATAAAAATTTAAAATAAAGTAATTAAATTTCAAGTAATCTTGAAATTTAAATACATTTTAGGATTATATATTTTAGAATTTTATAAAAATATATTTTTATTATTTTATATTTTTCACAATTTTTACTGTTTTTGTAATAATATTTTTAATTTCAACACATTCCTTTTCCATTATTTGTAAATTTTATTTTTAAATTTTTTATAATTTATATATTTTCTAGATAATATATATATATATATATTTCTGAACTTTTATATATTTATTTCTATTTTTATACTTTTAATGTGTAAACACATATAATTAAAGAAAATATTTAGCTTTTACGATAAAAAACATCACATGGTACTTTGTGATGGGCTACAAGATTTTTTTTTTTAACGTCTATAAAAAATGGACTAAAAATAATAAGGTATGCGTGTGCTTTAGGTACCAATTTGGACAAAAAAAGTTTAGATACCAAAAAGAAGAAAAGGGTATATTTTAGAGGCCAAATTGTTAATTAAGTCTTTTTTATTATTATTATGAATAAGTTAACACCCTAAACACAAATAAGATTTTTTTTAACTCTACAAAAAAAATGGACTAAAAATATAGCAGAGATATACTTTAGGTACTAATTTGAGAAGTGAGTGTAATTTAAGTACCACTTTTAGGCAAAAAAGTTTTTTTGAGTACCAAAATAAGAAAAAATATAATTTAAGAGCCAAATCGTGAAATAGACATTTTCTTTATTATGAATAAATTAATACCTAGATACAAATAAATAATAATTTAAATAAACTTTAAATCAATTTGAAAACCACATCCACATTTCATCCAATTAAATAAATTTTAAATTTAAATCCAAATATTTGTTTTAAATCTAAATTCCTTTACTATTTAAATTAAATTTAAAAATAGTTGTACAAATCAAAATTAGTTAAATTATTTAACATATAAAATGAAATTAACTATCCATAATCTGAATTCATACTGAATATTCATCATCTAAGTTCATTCGAGAAAAATAAAATGAATTAAGATACAAAGAACCCTAATTAATATCTAAATGAACTACAGATAATAATTAAAATATCCAAATTTAAAAATTCAATTTACTTTAATAAATATCTAAATCCGCACTATCTAAAGTCATTATCACTTCATCTATGTTTGGAAACTTATAAATTATTTTAAATTTGGCAAGAACGATACGGTATTTATAAAAATAATATTAATGTCAATGTTACTTGTTACTGTGAAAATCTTTTATATTACTTTTGGTTTATTTGAATAAAATAGAGTTGTAATAAAATAAAATTATGATAGAATAAAACTATAATAACTAATTCAATTATTTGGTTGAATGAGATAAAATAAAACTATAATTATATTCTTGTGTTTGATTGAAGAAAATAGATTTATAATTGCATAAAGAAAAAGCTAAAATTACCAAAATACTCTTAATAAAAATTATTTTAAATAGATGATTATTGTTATTAATTTTTAATAAAATTATTATTAAATATAATTTAATAAATAAATAAATAATCTAATCATATTTTAATATAATTATTATTCAATATGTAATATATATTTATATTATTCAATATGTAAAATGTATATTCATAGTACTTCAATAAAATGGTAAAATATTAAATAAATATAATAAATTTTAATTAATATATAAGTTTTTTTTTACTTTTTCCTTCTTTAATTTATTCTCTTTCTCAAATGTTCATTATTTGGAGAAAGCTTTTATTAAATTCCAGATTCTGACAACGATCATCGCTATCTCCACCGCCACTTTAGTTGTGACCAATCCAAAATAATTATATGATTCTCTTTTTCTTTTCTCTCTTAGTTTTGCTTTCCCAGAATTCATCACAAAAATTCAGATCTACCTAACTTATTTGTAGCTTTCATTACTATTTTTCTATTTTATTCACCACCAATCGAATACCCACCTACAATGACCCGTGAATTAACTCAATCAAAGTTTCTCTTCAATTTACTGCAAATTTCTCTCTTGATGATGTGTTGAATGATTTTTGTTCTTACCAATTCTTTTCTTTTCCCTTTTGATTTTGGGTTAAAATGGAAATAATAGAATAATATCTATTTTGAGTTGCTTAGAATAGCTATTCAGATGATGAAGTAAAAAGATGACTATTCAGGAACTTTGAGGAATAGTAGTCCTGTAATGAGCTATACTGCTGAATAGCATTCAGCCAACCAAACTAACGTCCTGTAGCACTTAGGATGGACATGGAACCGGTCGGCTATTACAGCCAACCAAACAAGCTGTTAATCTTTTAGCTCTTCGATGATAACACCGGATAGCTTTGCGTAAAACCATGTGCAGCATCATTCATATTAGGATCACGTAATTGCATTAAATCAACATAACAACACAAAACGAGTATCTGATAGCCATTTGACGAAGTTCTTGCTTAGCATACAATGGATCATTTAGGCTATTCATACCATAAGATGCTGTAAGATATGCATACTTGCACACCAACTACTCCCCACAGAAAACTAACATAATTACAGCCTTGGTAAGTACTAAAACATCCATCGCTACTGCTAGTCCCATTCAGATGTCGAAACCCGTTTTCTAGGCACATAACCTTCATCCTGATCCCCATCGTCCTCTTCTTCAAGGTTGTTAACACGTTCACATTCATCAATCCATTCACTGTATCTGAGAAGTCACAAGAATATAAGCAAGAGAGTGAGGTAAAGACTAAACTCCACACTGATAGGCGACGGAGCAAACACTAAAAATCACATTGATATGCACTTACATGTCTATTGGTTCAGTCAAAGCTGCAAATACATAAACAAAGAAACATGGATGAGTCAATAAAAAGGCAGCCAACTTAGCTTTCATCACAACTTGCAAAATATTTGAAGTTCTTTACCAGCCACAAGGTATTGGTATCATAAGTACCTGTTATAACAGTGCTAAAGCTTTCCTGGCATATTCTGCAAGAGGCTTCGCCAATCAAGTTCTTCATATCACTGGAACAGAAAAGCAAAATATATTTTCTCGTAAATTCTTATGATACAAACGCCATTGACATAATACAACTTTTTCCTTTTATCTTTCATCAAAAACAAAAATGGATAACAATGTTTACCCATTGAAAGTTGAAAAAGAAGCATTGTACCAAAATTATCTCAGTTATTAGGTCACAATATGGGCACAATTTCTCAAAAAACAAGCATAAGAAGTTTGTACTTACAGGCGGCACTCAACACTGGTTCCATGGTTACAAAAGGGGCAGCTGAACACAGTGTCAAGCTTATCCATCCGCTTCTTAGGAGCAGGCTTTGCTCTTGATTTCCTCTTTCCCATACTTCAATTCCTTCAACATTTCAAATTACAAGTAAAATAAGCATAAAATTTCTGAAATTACAAAGTTTTTTTTAAAAAGTTCTCAAAGAATACCAGATTCTTCAATTCAAACCCTAACTAATTATTTTAGACATTCTTCCTTCGGGAAAAAAATATTTAGTTTAAGCGGTAAAACACAATATTTTTTCCCCTCAAATTTCTCAAAAAGCATTTAAATTCGTTCTTCGATTTTCTTTTCTTCTTAAGGTTATGCAATATTAGAAAAAAAAGAATTAGGCAAATTTCAAAGGCTAATCAATCCGGCCGACAAAACATCCACCAAATTAATCTAAGCGAGAAGAAAAAGAATAAATTTTTATTTAGAAAAAAAATGCTAACGAATATAACTCGAATCTCATCGATAAAGAATCAAGTAGAATAATTGAACTTACAAAAGGACGATCTCGATAATCGTAAGGAGCGAAAACCCTAACTTTTCGATGCGTTTCCAAGCAGAGGTAGTAGAAGAATGAAGAGAGGGATTTAGATTTTCTAATTTATAGAGTTAAATGCACGGCTGTTTAAACGACACCGTTTTCTTGAAAACAGTTGTCCAGACCCTACAACCTATTTAGCCCAATGTCAACCCACGTGTCCATCTAGCTAACATGCGCCTGCCCTCAACGTTCAAAACTAAAAATTAAAGGAAAAAAAAGTAAAAACCCTTCTAAAATCCCTAAAACCCTCTGCTTTCATCATCAATGGCTTTCACTCATTCACTTTCCCGTCCATTTTCCATCCAATTCCCCTCTCATTCCCCCCAAAAGTTCACTTCTTTCCCCAAGCTACCCTTCCGCAACCCCAAGATTCCCTTCCTTATCCTCTCCCGTTCTTCTCCTAAGTCGGCTCCATCCACCGAACAGGAAGCCCTAAAATTCATAGCGGACTCCGATGGAACCACGCTCCCTTGTGTTCGAACCTACGAAAACGACCTCGCTCGCCTCACACTCGTTGGGGCCGTTAGCTTCGATCAGGCTTTGACGGCTGCTGCTGCTGATGGAGGCCGAGCCGCCACCGAGCACGTCGACTCCGGTATCCCCGCTATGGTTATTGAAACCGTTTTCCCAGGTCCAACCGCTAAAAGCGCCACCGTTTCTACACGATTGGTTCGTTCATTCCCGTCCTTTATCAAAATAGGAAATTAGCCGTTAAATATTTATCTAATTTTTTTGGGAACAGTTTTTGCCGGCTAGGAAAGTTAAAGAAAAAGCTCAAAAGCTGAAAAAGTCATTTTCTGAAGATATTTTTGCCGGAACATCATCAAAAAACATACTGGCTATGACTTTTAGGCAAGTGGTTATGCAAAAGATTTGGAGTTTCGAACTGGTTTTGTTTCGACCTGGAACTGAAAGAGATATGGAAGATCTTGAAAATCCAAGAGAGGTTAGATAACCACTGGTATTTCATTTTTGTGGATTCTGTTCAAGTTTGTTATCTGTATGTCGGATTTTTCCGTGTAATGCCATAATTAATGTTTTTTCTGCAGGTTCCACTTGATACTGATAGGTTCGGTTCTCTTGTTATGCATTTACTAACAGCAGGTTCCGGCCTCTTTCACTCTCCGGTCATCAGAAGAAAGGGTTATCTCTGTGCTCGGTGAAGTAGTTTGCATCTCAGCTTTACAAAGCACTGAAAAACATTTCCTGGAAAATTTATTGGGAAAAACTCCCTCAAACTTCTTTCGCTGGTTTCGGAAATCAAAAGGGATTGTATCAAAAGATTCATCTGTTGTTTTACATAAAGTGTTTGAAGATGAGATTGTTGAAAATGCCAGGAATCTTCTTGAAAGTTTTAATTCCAGTAAAGAGAGTTTCAATGCTATGGATCTGAGGCAGAAAAACTATTGGTGGACTCATCCTTTGCAGTCTAAGCTGGAAAAGAATGGTGGTCATGAGTTTAGTGCTTGGACAAGTGAGTATATACCTGCCTATCGGCTGGAAATAGATGCAAATACACTTAAGGATGTAAAGTTTGAAGGATGGAGAGAATCTAACGGGAGTAGGTGGCAAGTTCTTTTGACACACTCCCAAATGGTACTTTATTCTTTCCCTTTGGTGTTTCATCTTTTTCTTTATATATTGTATTTAGCTTATTACTGTGCATTATTTCGCAGATACTATCCTTCTCTTTTGATGCTAGCTTATAAAAATTTGTAGGTTGGATTGGCTGATATATTAGATATGTACTATGAAGATGTTTACACACTGCCCAAGAAACAACTACACAGTGGCATGGTTGCCAATTACAACAGCTTGACCAAAGCAAAGGTATCAAAATGCATATTGATTGTTAAAATTTGAAGCTTTATTGTTGTTTGGTTTTATCATACTTTTGTTTGCGCATTGGCTGATCTCTGCATGTTAGATGTTTAGAAATTTTAAGATAGGAGGTGACTGTAAATAATTTGTAATTTAATAAATCAGTTAAGCAAATATTAAACAAGTTTTAATGCTTTTTATTGTGGAAGTATGTGTAAGATTATTGATAATGCTTGGAGAAGTGTTAAACCCAGTACTGGATAGACATATCAAGGATGTTTGAAACTATCTCTTGGAGAATATTCAATAGTAATTGTTAGAATTCCATGAACTCTTTGCTATATTTGACTAATTTGAAATTTTTTTGTTTTCTTCTCTTATTTTGTGGTCTTTTTCTTTTCAAGGTGTTTAGCCTTTTATGAACTTGAAGGATCTGGCTGATAAAAGTATTGGTATTTGAATTGAATCAAGTTCTTAGTCTTTGTCTAATTGTTTCAATTTCTTACAGAGGAACTCTTCTTTCTTGAAAGTAATATCTTCCATCATTGCAAGTGGAATTCTTCTCATTACCATCAGTAGTATCAGTCTATTTAGTTTTCCTTATCTAGGCAGAGGAGGGAAGTACCTTGGAAAATCTCGGTCTCCATCATCAATTATTGAGTCTACAACAATTCAATCTGTAGATGCTGAAAAGGTGGGAATACACTGGTTTCTTTGTGGCTTTGTACTAATTCAGTTTCAGTAATATCTGTGTATTTATTATTGTATCCATGCTCTGTTAATGCTAGTATTAGAATAGGCAAACTGGTTTTCCCTAGGAATTTTCTATGCTATTTGTCCTTGTGGTGTTGCATGTATTTTCTTTGCTGCCAAAGATTCATGTGATTTAGGAATTTGATATATAACTCTAGAGCACCATTTATAGACTGAAGAGGAATCTTGTTGAAGAAATATTAGCAACAAGAAGAAAAAGTATTTGTAGCTAAACAAACTTAACCATCAGAGGAGAAACTTGGAGGAAGAGTAACTGCCATAAAGAGAAAGTTTTAAGACAACCATCAGGGCACATCCCGTTTCTTGTTCTGCTTGCTGATTAGTTTGCACTTTTGCGACAACAATGCCTAACCAAGCTCAGATGGCCAGGAGCAATGCTTATTTCCTGAAAATTTTTATTTCTCAAGATTTAATCCACATCCCATCCATGACCTAGAGCTCTTTGGCAAACACAATGTTCTTGAAAATTATTTCCAACTCTCTCAAAAATGTTATACTTCCATTTCTTACTGTTGATTCTTCTAGCAAAGAGGGAACTTGCTAGCTTCTTCAGAGACCCATATACTGTTCAAGGAGCACCTGAACAGCTGAACCATTCTAGGACTGTGCCTGTACATTAATATGCGATGTTTGAGCTTGTGTGGTACATCCCTGTTTAATAAGTTAAGAGAATGGACTAAGTTTGGATTAAGAGTAAATTTAAAACTTGCTGGTGGCTTGATTGTATATAATATGGTCACAATGCATTCAAGTGAACATCCCTAGCAATTTAGAGGCTAATGTTTGAAACCTTTAATCGTAGTTCCTTTTTGAAGTTCTGTTCTCTTTTATCTTTTCTGGTTTATTATTATTTTTTATTAATTTAAAAAGTTGCTTTTATTTATCAACTGATCTTGATTGAGTATTGGTAGTTGGAGACATTTTGTGTACTGGTAATCCAAAAGATTAAGGATGCTTTTGGCTGGCCTGGTGAAATAGCAACAGAAACCAATATTGGTGCCTGGATTGGTGAAATACCAAGCTGTCTAAAAGCACCTCATCAAGCTAATTCTAATAGTGAGGACAATTCAACTAGTTTTGCTGATGTGGAGAAAATGGATGCTGATATAAAATCATCTGTCCAGGATATTGCTGGTTATCAGGTAAACTCCTTGGTTTAGATTTTGCTTTTATGTTTTGTCTGCTTTTTACCTATATTAGTTTAGCTAAGCCTTCTTTCTAGCTATATACTAGGTGTCAGAAAGAAAAGAGGGAGAAAAGTGAAGTGGGAGCAAACTTAAGTTGATTTTAGTTCTTGACACGCTTAATCTGGTGTCTATTTAAATTGATTTAGCTGGCAACTATAACAGCAAAATTGGTTGCAATCCTGGATTTGAATCTCAATTAAAGTGTTTTCACATGGTTCGGTACTTGTTAGAGTATAAATATGATCAGAAATTTAAAGGAATCAAGCTTGCCGTGGCAGTGAAGCCTATATTTCTAATTTGATTGCGTCTCCCTTTGGTTGGTATCATCTAGGTGGTTTTATCAACTGAAGGAAAAATAGTTGGGTTCCAACCTACAAGTCGGGTGGGTGTCAATCAGTGGGCTTTGAATCCCTTAACAAAAGAGCTATATGGTGGGAAAAAACTTTCCCCTGGTAAGAACTTACATTTGTCACGTATTACTACTCCCAATTTAACCCTGTTGCTTGTTGGCTTGTGCTAATATTTTCATGTTATGAATGTTGCAAGCAGGTTTAATTGAACCTCGTCTCGAAATCCAACTTCCTAATGGGATTGTTGTACTTGAGCTGTTGATGTCAGTTAACCCAGATTCCTGCTTTGCATTGGCTAGGCCAATCCAATGATCATTGCTTGGTTTGATTTTAAAGAGTTAATTGTAATAAAGTCAATGGCATCAATAATCCAGGTCCTTTTCTTTTCCTTTCATTTTTTTTATTAGCTATTTTGGTTGAAGTTGGAAAACGTGTAAAGGTACATCTCCAATGAGATTTCATTGGGTGCAGTCTCATTCATATACGTTTATAATATGTAGAATGTTCTAGCCTTTAGCCATGTTTACAAATGTATGAGAATGTATGCATATCAATACAAGTGTGATTTATGATTCTTTTAAGGTTCTTTTTTTCCTATAGGATTTATGCTGTTAAATGAGAACAGAGATTCTATAGAAAATATTAGCCAAAACTTGTGGTTATTTACATAATCAAGCTAGTAAAATGGGTTCAGATTTTGTTTTGATTTATGATTAGGATTGAGAACCATTAGAACATTTATTGTGGTTGACATCGAACATAAAAATTATTATCGATCTTTGTGTTCCCGGTGACTAATGTATTTTGTGTATTTATTTTTTGAAAATAAAATGAATTTAGCGAAAAGCTTAAATTTGAGGCACATCGAAGTTAAAGTTTGGCCTGTATTTGGCTGATACAAGAAAAAGCTAAGTATGGGTTGCAGTTGGCCATAGCATCTCCTACAAATCCCCTTTCCAAGCGGAACATGATAGAAGGTTGAGCCTTTCTTCATTCAAATCTCATAACCGTCATTCCCTTTCCCTTGGCACTGAGACAACATCGGTGATTTTTTTATTCTTCTTGCGCCAGTTAATTTCTTCAAATGCTATTGGTTTCTAAGACATCAAGGTAGATTGAAGGGACTTGTGATTGGGTTTAATATATATAGGTACTTAAACTTGGTAATTTTACTTATTTAATAAACCTATATCTAAATATGAAAATCATGACCTAACTTGGTATTTTTTTAGGTACTTTAAATACATTATAAAATTTAATATTTTTTGTTATGTGTCAAAATGTGAGGTTACTGTGATTTCATATTATTAGTCGTCAGTGCCACGTCAATAATGTTAGTCAGGTACTTAAAAGAAATACAAGTGGGCTTATGGTTTCTAAGCTTAGGTATCAATTACATAAAAATAAAAGTTTATGTATCAAGCATGTACAAGTTGCCAAATTCAAGTATCTTCATATGTATTAACCTTTGTGATTGTACTAAAAACCATTTTGAAAAAACAATGATGCTGACAAGATTGCAAATAACTGTAAATAAGGCATTCGACAATGGGTACTATTGTTGATCTATACGATTGAATGTGTTTGTTATAACTCATCGATGGTGGTGATGATGGATATTGGTAAAGACAATGGGTATTATTGTTGATCTATACGATTGAGTATGTTTGTTATAACTCATCGATGGTGATGATGATGAATATTGGTAAAGAGAATGACAGGAGAGAAAATCATTTTGGTTTTCATATAATCTTATTAAGTATATTACATTTTTTTCACTCACATTATGGGCAAATTTTGGCACATATGCGACTTTTAAAAAATATTTAGGTACATAGGTTGTTTCATTTGAAATTTAAGGAAATAGGTCGATTTTGATATAGGTGGCAAAAACGCTCCCTGTAGGAAGCGTTTTCAAGTGATGTAGCAAAAGAGAGGGGGAAACACGACCCTGTAACATAGCCTACGGGGTGCGCTTTCCCCTCTCCAGCCACGTCACCTAAATGCTTTCTACACCCTCTGATTAAACTTTAAAAAATAATAAAATTAAATAAAATTAATGGTTAGATTGAATTTTGAAAAGCCAAGAATCCTAGAATAAAGATATTTGAAAACTCGAGAATCTTGAGATAAAACTTAAGTCATCTTTTCATGGCAGAATAAGAATATGATCTTAAATTTTTTCAAAAAAAAAAAAGCTTTAAAAAGAAGCATTTTTATAACTTGTCATGTTCAATTATTTTCAATATTTTGAAATATGTTTCATATTCAGTTGTAGAGTTTCTTATAAAATAAATGGTCAAGTTTCATATTTAAAATTTGACCTTTCAATCGACCTAATAAAGTAAATTAGTTGAAGTAAGTAAATGAGTATTTTTTTTTTTTGTATAATGTTTTCGTTTTAATTTTATATTAAAATGTGAAACAAGTTTTTTTTTCAAAAATGAGTAAAATAATTAAAACTTCTATTTATTACGACGGTCAAATTTGTGACATCAAAATTTGGATCGTTTTTGTATTAGCCCAATCTATAGAATTGGTTTTCCATCAGATGTCAAATTGAACTAGCTTTTATCAAGAATTAGAAGAAAAGTCTCAACTCCAAGTTGGAGAAGGATTTCGAGCTTGAAATATAGATATTTAACATCAATGAACCTTGTTAAATATGATATATTTGAGCTCAAAGGTGACATGGATGTCGATTTAATTGTTGATACATATTGCTCAATTGAAAATGTTATACTAGAGTTGTATATCCAGTTTGTTAATGTAAATGAATGTGGTTTAAGTTCAACAATAGTCCAAGTTAATTTGTTTCTAGAATAGAAAGCAGAAAGTTCAACCACACGATTGACCGATGGTTTCACAGCGTTATTACAAAACTCGTATCAAAGAATGCCAGAATCATCAATGGAAAGGCATTCTTCAATTTCAACCTTCGATTGTGACATTGGTGCATAGTCGGGGCTAGTTGGTAACCCGTACGAGAGATCTTGACATGAAATTCTATGAGTTTTTTATTTTAACTTTGAAACATCGATGTTTTATGCTAGACACAGTTATGCGGGTATACTATCAAGTTACACGGATGAGCAATTCGTAAGTAATATTGATTTTAACATAGGGTTGATGAGAACAAATAATGTTCACCTTACAACCTACACTGACGTAAAGACATCCAATCTTAGATATGAAATCGCAATTGGGGTTGATAATGAAGGGGAAGTTGAGAACAAAGAGGTAAATAAGAACGAAGAGGAAGTTGAAATCGATAATGATCCAATCCGAGAGTTCCAGTTTGATGGTTTAGAAGTTACATTATTTTTAAACTAGAGGCCATTCCTACTGATTAGAAGGGAGTGATTTTGACAATGAAGGTCCGAACAATGCTGGAGGAACCCAACCAAATTTTACGGCATATGAACTTCCTCCTTACATGCTTAATGTCGACATTAATGCTGAAGATGAGTTAGAATTTTCAAAATTTCCTCATAGAAGATTGGAGTATCGAGTTCTACAAATTTTGATGATTTACTAGTTAGAATGGAGTTTTCCTCTAGAGATGTTGCAATAAGCTGTATGCATAAAGCATGGGGTCAATTTTCCTGTTACAAAATCGCGAGCGAAAAAATATAAGGCAAAGTGTACAATGTGTGACAATAGATGTTCATGGAAAATCATGATATCGGTGAGAAAAACAAGATTCTAGTTCATGTACTTGTGTTGTTGCAGGTATGTCATAACCATATCATATTCATTAAACATTCTACGTGAACCATATTCACCAAGCATGCAAACCTTTACGATTAGATCCTTTATTCATTTCTCACCTTTAGTACTCAATTATAAACATTGTAAAATTACAATCTAATATTATATATAGATTCACAATTCAATCACAATCAATACATAAAAGTACAAAACCATATCCTATGAACTTAACAGATACAAACAACAACAATTGAAGTGTCTAGGATTAATTTTCCATTTTCAAATTTTCTTTTTTTTTTCGATTATTTTTCATTGGTTCAAATCTTGATCTATATAATAATTCATTTCAAACTATTAATTCCAAATATCTTATAATAGCTTATTTAAGGCATATGACAACTTAATTTCATTTTACACAATTTTCCAAAAAAATTCATTTTATTCAATTTAGTCTCTAAAACCGAAATCGCTATATCTTTAAATTTTAAGCTTTGTTTTTCAATCCAATTTCAATTTCATCCTTCTATAACCATCTAAAATAAATAATTATAAAAATTTCATACCAATTTCGAAATATTTTTGTTTTAGTCCCTATACTCAAAATTAACTATTTTCACTTTACAATTTAATCCTTTAATTAATTCTAAGCTTACAAACAAGCCATTTAACAACAAAAACATCAATGACAACATTTCAAAAATTTAACAATTTTTGATTTAATACCCAGGATAGTTAAATTAAGCTGCAACGATCTCAAAAATATAAAATTTACTAAAAATAGGATTAGAAAAGCTCACCTTTCATAAATGAGTAGCTTAGCCAAACAACCAAGCTTCAATAATGGTTGATGTTTCTTTTTATTTTTAGGTTTAGGTGGAAGAAGCCAAAATGAACTTATAATGGTCACTATTTCATGTTTTAACATTTTATTATTAGTTATTTAATTAAAATTTTAACAACCAAATGAAAAAAAAGGCTCCACTAACCGTCCGTTGTCATTAAAAAGGGTTTATTTGACAATTTTAGCCTTAAACGATTACTAATTAAACATTTTAGCTAATAAAATTCCATAGTGATAAACTTTTTCAGTTTTTACGATTTAGTCATTGTTCCATAATTAACCACTAATTTGATTGAATTACTTATCCAAAATTCAATTTACCAACATAATAATTTCATATTTAATAAAAATATTTACGGTCTCGGTTTATGAAAATGAGATTCCAATACCTTAAATTTCAAAATTACTAACTTTAGGGTCAAACCACTTGTGCTTTAACAAACTGTTCAATTAACAAATTTATCAGATCAAAATCCAATATAACACTATAATAAAGTTGTAAATATTATTAAATAATATTTACTAACACGATCATTGAAATACAAGGTTCTGAAACCACTGAAAAATGGGTTGTTACACCAAGGCAAAAAAAGTTTTCCATAGTCTTTTTTGGACATTCAAGTCATGTATTGAAGCATTTTGGTACTGTAAGCTAATAGTCCAAATTGATGGCACATCCATGTATGAGAGATAGGCCTAGGATGGTAATCCAAAAATCTCATTAATAGCTTTTACAATTGTTGAACAAAAAATTGCAGATGCTTGAGACTTCTTGACTAATTTGAGAAGGTATGTTGTGTCGCAACCCAATATATGCATCATTTGTGATAGAGAACTCGAAATATAGGTTGCGATCGATCGATGTGGAAGCTTATAGGATCGTGCACACCATATGTATTGTATGTCATATCGGGTTAAATTACATTGGCTAATTCCACAAGTATGAGAAGCGATGATATGTTATTAATATGGGTATGTAGTAAATATTATTTTCTATATCATTTTTAACATGTATATTGTTTGCATTCATGAATATACTCTTTATTTTTTTTTTTGAAAGGGTACGAGTTCGTCCAACATTAATTTTATGAAATGTTCGACAATTTGCGGGCAATTAACAGAAAATGTGTTGAATACCTCGATGGGATACACAATGAATAGTGGACTCAATCATATGATAGAGGTTTACGATGCGACTATATGACAATGAACTTAACAGAATACATAAATTTTATATTGAATGAGACATATCATTTGCCAATAATGTTGTTGGTCAAAGAAACATATTTCCACTTACCAATCTTCTCAAAGCAAGAAAAAAAAATATGTTGGATAAAGGGCAGACACATTTGATGTGAGGAAAGGATATGGTGAAAAATGCAACAAGACAAGCTTTATGTTTATAGCATGTCACTTGCGTCCAAATGAAATATTTCAGGTTATGCGGTTCCATAGACCGGATGAAGGTATCATTGGAAGACCGTATCATGTATACCTGAAATAAAGGACCTGCGATTGTGAGAGATTTCAAGCACTTTGTTTTTCATACACACATGCAATTGCTGCATATGTCTTGAAACATATGGTTTGCATGAAGTATGTTGATGAAGTGTGCAAAATAAAATGATTATATAAAGTATGCAATTGCTTCATTCGAAATGCTATCGAATATTTAGTTACATCGCAAGCCAAAAGGTTAACTGAAATCTAGCTATATACATAACAATATGGATATTCAATATAAGATAGACCAATAGAAGTTATTTAGTTTTTGTAGGAATCTAAGACATGTAATAAATCATGTCCACATTTGGGGGCAACATTGAGGCAAGAATCAAATTAAAAAAAATGAATTAATTGAGTTATATTTATACATTCTTTGATAAATATACAAAATAAAAACAATTCTTTTGATAAAATGTAAATAAGTAGATTAGGGATGTAAAAATACAATACAAATGCTAATGGAAACATTAGATATATAAATTAAAAGTTAACAAACTAAATAATAATAAACATGACAAATTTAAAATAAAGAAATCATCTACATCATGAGACCGAATGTGTGCTACAACCTGATGAGTGTCGATTATGAGGACGACTTTGTTATGGTTAGGGTTTCGGCTCATCATCATCATCATCATCATCATCATTATCATCATCATCATCGCCATCGCCTTCACCATCTTTATCTCCACTTCCACCTCCACCTTCATGTCCAACGTAATCTTCATCTTCATCTTGTTCTTCCGTGTTAAATTGCATTTGCATATTAGAATGTCATTGTATAACGTTGGTTGTATTAGTAGGTGATTGCAAATATCACTTGCTTTTGAAGAACAATGATTTTGATGGTTTTCGCGATACTATCAGCAGAGAAATATATGGTGCTGAACAATCCGGTTGTACATAAAATGTTGGAATTGTAGTTGATGACAGATGCATTGGTGTTGTTGAAAATAGTGGTATGTAATATGCTCCTGTGAATGGAGATGGGGCAAAAAATATTCTTGGAGAAGGTGTTGATGCATGATATGATGTGCATAATTTGGTGCTTGTGTGAAAAACATGAAGTCAATAAAATACACCAGAAAAGTATGAACTATACTAATCAGAAGGTGCATCCATCAGTGTAAAATTAGGGGTTGGAGCTGATGATGAACATGATGCGTGTACTTTTGATTGAAACCTTATATAGGGTCGTATTGGTCTTTTACAATGAATTTGTCTACTCTTTTCCTCTTTTGGCTTTAGATATGACTTACTATGAAGTTTAAACCATGTCATTTAATTCGAAGATATTGTCAAATTCAGTCTGACAATTGGTTCATGCATAGGCATGAAATCATACTTATGTTCCCACAAGTAGATATACTTGGCATAGAATTTAGTTCAGTCTTCATCGATTTTTCCTTGTAAGTCAATCTTGTGAAGTTTATCGAGGTTCTAAGGTTAGGGCAGAAAATTTTGCACAAACCCAAACCCAAACTAGCGCATCACTCGATCAGATTCAAGTATCTCAACATTGCAAAAATTATCAATGTCACTTTGACATACATATTGTGATTCATTAAAAATTTGGACTAGATGCATTCTTGAATTCTCGAATCAAAGTATGACATCCATTCAAATTGCAGTACGGAATTATAAATTTCATTATGTGCCTAATATTAAATTTCAAATCTTTACATAATTATTATGTAACTGAAAAATTCAAAAACTAATCTCAACTTCTTCAAGCTCGTTCAGTATACCTATATGACTTGCGTTATTGTTCCACTTGTTCAAATAATATGTTATTCTAAAAATATAATAATAGAAAAGATAATATGATAATTATATTATTAAATGAATTTTACCTTATTACAAGTGAAAATTGATAAGGGAAGTTTACTAAGATACATAAAAGTAAAAGATACCATGTCCATGACTGAAGAAAGAGTATACACCCATCGATTTTAATTTTTTGTGCTCCAGTTCCCCGACACATCTCTCGATACAATGTAGTTAGGACAATTCATTCCTAACTG